>NC_073744.1:113013115-113338218 GCF_029784135.1 Toxorhynchites rutilus septentrionalis
GGAGAAGAAAAATCGATCGATCTTCGAGATGGCTCGACGCGAAGATGGGATACCAGTTTTAGTGGTATTTTTAGTCCGCACGGCTGGGTAGAGTCTACTACAGAATCTATTTCCGTCAAGGTCCATCGAGAAGTTCGAGATGAGTTCGGGAAAGAACCAAATTACGGACGGACGTAGTCCGTTCGTTCGTTTTCCTGCTGGAGAAGCTAACCTTTATAGGTCACTAGCTGACCCGGCAAACTTTGTCCCGCCTAAAATGTATTTTTCGATATCACATCCACCTTTTCTTACTAAGCACACGTTCATGGTTCCAATCGCAGAAATGTTCATTGATTGATTTGCTAAACTACCCTTTAAAATTACCTTTTACTATAAAATTCCTAGTACAACAATTATCGTTCAAAATTTTTCAACGACTTGCGAATAACATGTTTCTCCGTTACATGGAATAAATGACAATCGGACAATTCCTATCTCGAGTTTTGCTCTTATCAACACATTCGGTGATCTATTTTTATTTATATAAGTAGAAGAATTTCGCTAGCGCAAACATCAAATGAACTAAAAACACTACGTAATTGTTGAACATATGCGAATTGAATTTTCCGAATCTCCCCATTTTTCTTCAGAGTTTTCCGATTTTTTTTCCGAATTTCATGTTTGGTTGAATATGTTTGGTTGAAATATGGGTATCATTTTTACGGGAGCTCTCTCCATTCCAGAGGACGGACGGGTGTCATGCCATCATAGAAATATTTCTCGTATTCAAAAACCTTCACATGCCAAATTTTGCTCCATTTGATTGATTAGTTTTCAAGTTATGCAGAAATTTGTGTTTCAGCCTCCCCCTTAGAAAGGTGGGAAGAGTGTTGAATCACCTTAGAAATGTTTCTTGCCCCCTGAAACCTCCACAAGCCAAATTTGGTTCAGTTTGGTTTATTTGCATGGCAGTCAACCAACCCCCCCCCCCCACCCCCACCTCAGAGAAAGGAGAGGAGTATCCATTCACCATAGAAACGTTTTGTGACTTCTAAAACCTTCGCATGCCAAATTTGACTTCATTTGCTTCATTAGTTTTCGAGTTATGCAGAAATTTGTCTTTCATTCGTATGGCAGCTCCTCATTAGAGAGGGAGGTGGAGTGTCTAACCACCGTAAAAACATTTATTGCACCCTAAAACCTCCATATGCCTAATTTGGTTTCAATTGCTTGATTAATTCTCAAGTAATGCAGAAATGTGTGCTTCATTTGTATGGCAGTCCCCCCCCCCCTTCGCATGCTAACTAACCACTAACGCATGCTAACTAACCACCATAGAATAATTTATTGCACCCTGAAACTTCCAAACTTTCATTTGTTTGATTGACTATCGATTAATGCAGACATTTTTGTTTCACTTGCATGGCAGCAAACCCCCCCCCCCCCCTAAGAGAGGGGGAGGAGTATCTAACCACCATAGAAATATTCATTGCATCCTAAATCCTCCATGTGGCAAATTTGATTTTGTTTGCTTGATTATTGTTCGAGTAATGCAGAAATTTGTGTTTCATTTGAATGGTTATGAGTTATGCTGTCCCATAACGATGTGACGGATTCTAATGACGATGTGACGGTTGAGGAAGAATGCGAGTCCGACAGTCTGTAATGGGATTGAAGAATACAACGATTACGAGGGCTCGAAGAGTTGCCAGCTAACGGACCGGAGGTGGAACAGCGACGTTCGGCAATGGAAGAAGAAATCAGATCGTGAATGAAGCCGAGAATTGTTAATGAAGTACCTGGGAATTAGTGAAACTGTCCTCAGACTGCACAGCCAGTCCAAGTCCAGCGGGAATACGCCGACGTAAAACAGAATATCTCCGTCACGATTTTCATTCTACATACAACAGATGGGCTATGCAAATGTGATAGGTTTTCTGCGGGAAACTGATGAAACATTTCGGTTTC
Source organism: Toxorhynchites rutilus septentrionalis (assembly GCF_029784135.1). NCBI lineage: Eukaryota > Metazoa > Arthropoda > Insecta > Diptera > Culicidae > Toxorhynchites > Toxorhynchites rutilus. The sequence goes on from NC_073744.1 coordinate 113,015,063, forward strand.
ACGCAGTCGGATAATGATCCACGCCTATACGTGAGACGAAGAAGCAAACAATTCACGTACTTGGTCATCTATGTAGACGACATGGCCATCACTTGCAACACAGAGGAGGACTGTACCGGGCTAATGGCTGCTCTCAACCGTTACATTATTGGAGAACATTCGCCATTTTCTGGACATCCAGGTGCAACGTGACAAAGAGGAGTTTTCCTCACCCAGCGAGCCCAGAAGTTATTGGAGCGATTGGGTTGACCAAAGCGTAGTCATCGAAGATTCGTTTGCAAAACAAAATCGACCACTAGCAAAAAACATCTTCGTTTCCTTGAGTTCACCCAGGACAACGAGCTTTTGTTGAGATCAGAACAAGGAGCAATGGTTTACTGAGCAAACGATGTGAAGACGCTAAAGTTCAATTCCGGATTTTCGGTCATGTTCGATGGTGGTTCAATTCAATGAGCATCTCAAAAGCCCCAATGCAGGTGTTCACACAGAAATCCATCAACACTTCCTCTGAAGGACTGCAGCTTGGGGGGTCAAGCTTGATGGAGGTCAAAAGGGGGGTAAACTAACTCTAATAGTTTAAAAGACAAAAACAATGTCCACACCAAGATTAAGCACCTAGTGACGAGCATTAAATCAGCCGTTATGGCTGCTGAGCGCGAGCAGAAGGAGCTGATCACTCGAGCCGAATGTGCGGAAAAGGCACTAGTCGAGGCTAAAGATAAGATAACCGTTGAGGTACGGGAGACGCCGAAGAGATATCGGAACCCTCGATCGGAAGGAAGAGGAAGAGGGATACTCCTGGAGACGAAGAAGACTTGAAGAAGGCAAAAAACAATAACCCGGTCAATCCGAAGGAAGGTGAAGGCAGTGGGTGGCGCATGGTCGAAAATCATACGGAGAAACGGAAAAGTGGTGCAGGAGAAAAAAAACCCTTGGCGGAAAAGTGGTGCAGGAGAAAAAAAAGCCCTAAGCTCCGAATCGAGCGAAGTAAATGTGATGCCCTGATCGTCGAGGTGAAGGGAGGAGTGACTTACTTATCACTCCTACGAAAAGGAGAGATGCTCTTCGAAAATAAGAAGGATCGGGCGGTCAAGAGCTCAGCTTTCTAGGAACTTGTCGAGAAGTCGCTCGGCGACGAAGCGATCGTGAGAGCTCTATCTCAGGAATCAGTGGTCGAGTGCAGATATCTGGACGAAATCACTACAGACGAGGAGTTGAGGCGTGAATTACTGGCACAGTGTAAGCTGGACTATATTCCGATGACGATCCGAATGAGGAAGGCGTACGAAGGCACGCAGACTGCGTCGATACGGCTTCCGTCGGTAAAAAAATGGTACAGACGACCAAAATAAAAGACGGGTAGTCGGTGTGGCTGCTGAAGATTGTGCCTCGGGTAATCAAGCGGATGGAGAGATGCTTCAAGTGTAAGGGCTTCGGACTTCAGGCAAGAAACTGCACAGGCCTCGACAGAACTGACCTGTGCAGGAAATGTGGCGAGAAAGGACATGTTGCGAGAGACTGCACGAAGCAACCGAGATGATTGCTCTGAAAATCGAGGGACGGTAGCGAACATACGACAGGAGGCTTCAAGTGTCCCTCGTACAAGAAGGCGTTTGCAGATTCGCAGTAATCCAGATAAAACTCAACCATTGCAACACAGCTCAGCAACTGTTGTAGCAGTCAACAACAGAAACAAAATGCGATGTGGAAATCATAGCTGAGCCGTATCGAGTACCTCGTGATAACGGTAACTGGATGACGGACAGATCAGAGATGGCTACAACACAGATGATGGGCAGATATTCTATCCAGGAAGTGGTTGGATGCTCATATGAAGGTTCGTAATCGCCAAAATTAATGGGATCCTCATGTGCAGTTGCTGTGGACCCCCAAGATGGACAAACGGGCAGTTCCACCAGATGCTAGACGTAATGACCGCGGAATTAATCGGTGCTGACAGAGAGGAGCGTAGTACGGTGTATCGAGTAGCTAGAGCCGCCTTGAAACGGGTATTTAGACAGAGCAAATCGAATTGCTTTGAGGAGCTATGCCGAGATGCAGACGCTTATCGTGACGTAATGGCAAGAATTAGAGGTCCAGTGTCGCCCGTCGAATCGTGTCCCGAGAAGCTCAAGGTCATTGTGGAGGGATTATTCTCGAGGTATGATCCATTAACCTACACCGTACGAAGAGAATGCTGCTGAACGTACACGAGTCCTCTCGTTGGGGACTGGTAACAGTGGCGAAAAGACTGTAGACGAAGAATACGCTCGGCCCCGACGGAAACCCCAATGTGGCCTTGGAAAGTTGAGAAGTTGTCCAAACAAAAGCGGAGGGGTAACCGACACTGCGCAGTAGTAACGATCGACGTGAAGAATGCGTTGAATGGTGCTAACTGGGACGCCATCGCCGAGTCCCTGCACCGTATGGGGGTTCCTAAGTATCTGTGCAGAATCTTAGGCAGCTGTTTCCAGGACCTCGTTCTAGTCTACGAGACGAGCAGAGGGCAGGTACCGATGAAGATAGCGGCCGGAGTACCACAAAGCTCTATCCAAGGTCCAACGATCTGGAACGTGTGTGGCATATGAAACACTAATACGAATAGAGCTTAATAAGGTTAGTACCATCATTCATCGTAGCAAGCGCAACTATTCAGAACCGTCGTACCATCAACGCTCTGAAGCACACACGAGCCGAACATATCTTCGTTCGACAGTCTTTCGCTGAACGCCTCGGGGTAAGTTGCACAGAACGTTATGAACAAAGGAGTGCTGACATTGAAGCTTTCTGAAGGTGTGAAGATCGTTGGCTTCGCGGACGACGTCACACTAACAGTGACAAGAGAAACGCTCGATGAAGTGAAGACGCTAGCAAGTGAGTCCATCGTCACAATAGCGAACTGGATTCAAGCAGCGAAACTGCGGATTGCTCATAACAAAACGGAAGTGCTGTTGGTGAGTAACTGCAAAGCCGTGCAGCAGGCGTAAATCACAGTCCGTGCACACGTGAGTTATTATCGACGACCTGCTGAATTTCAACAACCACTTCGACTACGCCTGCGAGAAAGCAGAAAAGTCCATCAGTGCGAAAACGAAGATAATGCCGAAAAACGCTGGACCCTGCAGTAGCAAAAGGCGTCTTCTAGCTACTGTATCCTCGTCAATACTCCGGTAAGGAACGACAGCCTGGTGTGTGGCTCTCGAAACCCATCGGAATCGCAGATAACTGAACCGTGCGTTTCGGCTCATGACGAGTTGCGAGCGCTTACAGGATCTCGTTAGAAGCAGTATGCGTTACCTTGTGATTGGGCTCCCCTTATGCTTGTACAGAGATTGGGCGAAAATCTCAAACGTTGCTCATATATCTGGCAATGGAGTTTTTCAATGATCTCATGTTTTCAATCGTCAAGTTCTCGACAGCCTCAAAAAGTATTTGATACGGGTTCGAAGCATAAACTGTGCCCCTGTTCGCTCGATTCTGGAGTATTTTTCGGTTGTGTGAGCTCCATATTACCAGAACAGCATGTTGAGAGTTGAATCCGTCCGACGTAAATTTGTTTGCTATGCATTACGTCGTCTTCCCTCATGACCCTCAAAACCTCCCAAGGTATGAAGATCGATGTAAGCTTCTGGGGTTGGATCAACTTTGTGAACGACGTGATACGGCTAGAGCTTTGTTCGTATACGATCTCATCGACTGTTCTGAATTGCTGAGCTATGTTAACTTCAACTTTAAAAGGAGGAATTTGCGAAATCACGCCTTTCTCCGACTACCAGCTGCGCGCACTAATTACGCCTGTCATGAACCCGTTGCTAGCATGGCTAGAATATTTAACCGTCAGTTTGAACACATAGACTTCCATTTATCCAGAAATACGAATAAAAATCGTCTCAAGCAAAGTCAATTCCAATTAGATTAAGTTAAATTAGAGTAGATTGTATCATTAGGGTTCTATGTCATTTGTTGATGTTTGGAATAAATAAATAAACACAGTTGGGTAAAAACTTTTGCAGCATTGTATTGCAAAAACTTTTTTTAAACAAAATATCTGTCCTCCTAGAATATATGAACAGTCGATATCCAGCTTATTAGACAGACCTGTAATTTGACACAAAAAATTAGAGACTTTCACTCTAATTAAACATTTTTGTAAACATTGTGATTGGGACCCAAATTATGGCCCCAGATTGGAAATCGCCACCAGGCATCGAATTTTAACCACCTTTACTGTTGTTCGGGTCAAACTAGTCGAAATGTCGCAACATTCAAACTTCTATTTACAATCGGGTTTATTATCGCAATAAGTGCAAGTACGAAAGTGGTGCAAAAAAAGCATGCACTAACTGTTGCAGAACGTGTTAGGCGGTACAGAAAACGGAAGCTAGGAGAAACGGTTTCATTGATGTCTGAAGCTGCTGGCCAGTGTTTGCCAATTAATCCATTCTCTGAAAAAATCAATCTCGTCCATACAAATACGATCTTACAGAAATCATTTCCCCTAGCGGCATTCTTTTGTTGTTACTTGCTACAAATCACGACACAAAAGAGAACGAGACAACTCTGCATCGGTTCGCACTTCATTTACTAGCAACATCGCTCCAGTGAGAAACAAACGCTCTCACATTTTAGCTCTTTTCCCATTCGCTGCTCTCCGCAGCCAAGTGATGACGTAATTTTTCTTGTATCACTTCGCGCTCTGAATTTGTCTGTGCAGTGGTTTTCGCTATAGTAGAACGGGACGATATATGCGGTTCAAACTTGTATGCAGACTTCGAAAATGATGTGCGATGTTTGGTACAGTTCGGATATACAATCAACAGTCTTCGTTCCTCTCTTGGTTTAACCCTTTCATTACGGCAGTGTGCTCCGCCGAAGTGCTACCCCTGTACGCAGCACTGCGCCGAAAAGTATGCACATCGCGTATGCACACACGAGTGTCGTAACGAAAAGGTTAATCATTTAGTGTATCACAAGTGATGACTGTCTTTCATACACGTATCTGAACGATCAACTCATATTTGATTATATGTTCGTGAGAGGTTACTTGCATGACACATTGTGTATCATTCGATATTGATCGAAATCCAAACACTGCTGCTGGCCTATCATTCACCGTGCTACACTTGGATGCTCAAGCGGGAGATTCGAACATTCTGAACAATGAAGTTGCGGATGATCCCCTGTTAAAGGGATACCAGTACATATAACAAACAGCTCTTTTCAGGGCCACCATTTGAAGTTACAAAAGAGCTCAAATAACAGATTTCTGAACAATGAAAAGAATACATTAAAAGACAATTGTTCCCAACAGTCACAGTTCAACGCCAAACTTACGTCCGTGCTCCTAGACTCAGACCTTTCTACTTTTATGTACTCCCCTGTGCTTCCACTCACACATTTACAAGAAGAACATTCAGCTCAAAATATCCATTCATTCATTGTGAATTCATTCAGATGCAACTTCAAACAGTCCTACGTCCACCTTGCGGTTATATCACGGATATAACCCATCTCTAGATTTTTTTTTCAGTTACTGGTATTTCAATGATAGCACAGAGACAAATCAATCGGATTACATCTCAAAAATCGATAAAATATGTAAATTTTATCGAAGGTGTAACGAATTAATAACTTTATAATTACATTCTGCCAAGACGCATCGATAAGAACTTTAAATGCTTGGGGCGCTAAATTTATTCCCAATTAATTATTCAATCAGCTTATTATAAGCAATATTATATCGTTCCAAATCGATTCTAGAGCTATGGCGATGAATGAGTTACAGCGTGCGTTAAGTATTGTACCAATTCAATTAATATTTCATAACAACTTCCAGTGATGGTTGGCTGAATTGAGCGGGACAACATAAACACCGAGCACGAGTGTCTCCGGCGGTAGCGGCTTTATCCCAATGATGCGACGATAATTTTAATGATTTAGTGTACTGTCACATGTCACAGAGAGTTACACTCACCGGAAGTCTGCGCATGAAATGGTTCTAAAAGAGTTCTAAAGGTTCTAAAAGAGAGACAAGTGAGCACAAATCGCGGAGCAGTTCATCTCACAGGATCCAGCATCTCGCTGTGTTAGTGTGCACAGCATCCTTGGCGTACTACTCATTTCAACTTCCATGGGAAAACTCATCCGCACGTCTGAAATTTTCGCAAATCCCAGTCAACTGTCGAATGTCGAGGTAACCGGACGCGGAAAACAACCCAAAGCGAGAACCCGATACTGAGCGCACCATCTTCTCGTGTGTGAAAGTGATTCAAGCTCTGGGAAACATCCTACATATCTTAAAGCATTTTTTGCTGTAAAACTCACTGTGTGTAGGTGTAGATGTGGGAAGAATATAATCATCATTTCCTCCCGCATCGGGTGTATATGAACTTATTCCAGGATCGTGCATAAGTGGACGAAAAAAAGTTCTAAACTTTAATGGATGTTCGTGAAAGTTGGTCTTCTCCCAGCAGAGAAGAGGGTGGCAAATAACCTCAGTGGAAGGAACAAACAAAAACCAAAGCCAAGTAAACAATTTTTCTTCTGCATAATCGCGGCAGGAGGGAAAGTGGAGCAAGAAGCAGTAGTGGTATGGTGATTCCGGAAGTGCATACTCCATCGTTTTGGATGCTTGCCGATGATACAAGTTTGTGCGACTGGGTTCACACTAGAGCACTTGCCGCAATTATTGGATGTATGTAAAAGTAGACACAAATCTGCATGGATTATACTCTTAGCATAGGCCTTGACACGGGCGATTCGTTTTGGCGTGTATAGTGAAAGAATCGATGCTATAGATTGAAAATTGTCATGTTTAAAATTAAGATAAAACATGTTTGATATACATTATGGTGAATGTGAGGCTGTTCAGTAAGCCGATATGGATTTCATGGTATGAGATTATTAAAATGAAGTGAAGTGCTTACGAAATCAGTGTGTTTGAAGAGCGGCGGAATTATAATATTGTCAATTTGTTCCAAAGTTGCAAACAGGTGCATAAAGTGAACCACATTGAGAAGAATATTAAGTGAACACAATGATTTTTTCCGGAGGGAAATAATCATACTACGATCGAAAACAATATGCCGAATATGGGTGAATCGAAACATATGTGAGCTGGAGATGGGGAAAATAAAGAATAGAACGTCGCTGTTTATATGAACCTACGTAGCATCTGTTTGGATTTTTTGAAATCCTTGAAGGTAATCAATCACATGAAGAAGATCATCTCATTTATGTAATAACATTCATGATGGAGAAGCAACAAGATGCCTCTCACTGAACATATAATTAGTGTGAACATGTGTATTTATGACAAATGCAATGCACAATATTTTTTATCTGTAAGTTTTTCCAATCGAAACGAAATGATTTTTTTTTAAATCTCCCTTTTGTTAAAGATGCCGAATTTGTTTTTGTGTAATCGTAAGCCTTCCGAATCTACGGAGTTTTCATTTTTTTTTATATATATAAATCGTTTATTTTTACAGGCTCAGTTACATTAGTTTAAAGGAGCCGAATTCATAAATATATGTTTTAAAACTATACATAAATAATTTTCCTAACACTATGGTTAGTAAGGTGGAAAACCGATTACTCGCGGTTTACTCGAGTTTAGAGGGTGACATATTCTTTCAGGAAAGGGATGGGATATAAGGGAATTGTTACAATGTTGATGATCACACTCGATTCTTAAATCTATTCGTATATCTATTGTATATTTACATTTCAACTTATTTTGCTGTTTATACCAAGGGGGCCAATCGCTCGCAATGGATGAAAAGGAGGGTATAAGGACATAGGTACAATCACACACGAAGATCGATAGCTTTAAGGAAAACATATATTTGGGTCATGTAATCATGGTCTAACCGAGCCAACACATCTCTCACCGGCACATTGGGCTGTCTTCCTCGGGCCCGAAAGGAGAGTTTTCATAGTTTGCAATACTTTAGCTTTCGTAAATAATTCTATGATAATAATGGCTTTCAACACGAACATCAATTTATAATTACAGTTTCGAAGTATTTCGATATTCAAAACTGTTTGGGTGGAATTTTCTTTAGTTTTTTTGATAATTAAGCTGTCTTACTCTTGATGTGTACATTTAGATATCTAAATTCAGTCAAACCTTCATTCTCTTGCAATACTAAAAATTTTAGAGATCCGTACTGTTATTGTTTGTTCAATACAATCTTGTTGATGTGCGCGATTAGTATAAAAAACACGTTGAAAATGATTTTGATTAAAAAAGGCGTTGAGGGCCTGGGATATTTTGACATTTTTTAGTTCAATATTGTCTCGGAATATCGGTATCTTTGAATTTATGAATAAATAACGAAATTGCCGGACTGCATCTTTCGGATGTAAAGAAATGAAAAAAGTTTATTCTAATAGATTGTCCTATATCGGACGACATTACGCGTACAGGAAATCCAGAGTTTGATTTCTCATCGTTGAACAGTATATTTTTTATTTACAAAATTAATTAATGCTCATCGAAATTCTGTTTCGGGTACATGGTTTTGATTACACGATTCCATCACTTTTTCATATGTTTTGATGACCATTGTCAAAACTAATCTATTGTTCGAAACTGGTAATACTTCGGCAGATTCAGTTCTTGTGGAATGAATAAGACTCCGTTATTATCATGCCATCGTATCACGGCCTTGGTAGCTAACTAAATCTGGTCACAACATAACTGGGCAGGGGGTCTTCGTAGCCACTTGGTTACGCGTTCGCTTACCAAGCGATCGATCGTGAGTTCAAACTCAGGGCCCTCAATTGACCATCTTTGTGTTGTTATAGAATAACTACGTCCACGCAACCATCATCAGCGATGGAAATCGATCCACGGTGGAACAAAGATCGATTCATCCATACAACTGCTCTGCTCTGCAAGAAACATCGGGCTGCTGTTCTATAAAAAAACTCAACAATGATCAATATCAACTGTCTCCGCTGTCCGGTCTGCTGAACAATGGATGAACAGAAAGAATACCCTTACGCCTAAATGGCTACTACTGTGTAATTTACCATAATGTAATGGAACAGAAAACTTAACGCCTAAATGGCTACTACTAACTACTGTGTAATTCACAATTCATAGAAACATAAAACATATGTACATGTACACGATTAAAACCCGGCTCTGTTACAGCTAAATGCTAATGAGCCTAATAAATAAATGGGATAAAAAAAAACATAACTGGGCGATCAAGGGAATATGTTTATTCTTGTATGAATTCGAATTAGTATTATTATCCTTTTACCAGTTTTCCCATACGCTTTAGACTATAGACACCTGGTAGATTCCGGTAAACTTATGTCGTTCCTCCGGGGGTCGATTCAATTTTTACCCTTTCGGCCATCGATCGAAACAAGTTATAATCGGAATTTTCGGGTTTCGTAGTTGATAGATGTCGAGGCATTTGAGTAGAATATCCCTTCATTGGGAAGCATGATGCGGATTTTAACACAATAGAAACAATAATTCAGTTAATCTACACATGAGATTAACATTGGATAGACGACAAAGGACTCAACGCAAGATCGTAGCTGGTTATGCCACGGAGTAGACGATGTTTATTGCAATATAGGTGGCAATGGTCTGGGTTACGAAGAACGTGCGTTGTCGGGCCGGCTCTAGGCTTCAAGTAGAATTTCTAAGGATTCTCTGAAAATTATTGATGTGTGCAGCGCCAACACATCATTCAGTTACGAAGAGCCCTTGGGAGTGGTCGACGGTCATCATTGTATTGAAGATTGCCCCAAAAAGAATGCACGCATCGTTAGTAAATGGACGTTGTTAGTAAAAACCAAACAAAAATGTTGGAAGTTCATTTTTTATCACATAAACTCATACTGTCAAAATAAGTTTAGTAGAACAGTTCTCGATCTCTGCTATGTATCGATTGTATGGCACAACTTCCAACCAGCGTTCTTCTTGTGTTTCAACGCGGACTTCTTAGCGACAACTTTTGACTGTTTTTTTAAAATTCTTTTCAAATTGTGTAATGTTTTCTGTTGAAAGACATGATTCTTAAGATGTGTCTTCATCAATTCCTTAAGTTCTTCATTGGTCAAATTTTCGGGCAACTAGAGGGATTTCTGTCCTTTAGAACGAGTGTTAAATCCTTGTAGGTAGTTCTGACAAGAATTTATAGTCGAATTTCACGTACACTGAAGTCGCTTTTTACGCGGGGGATACGTGCCGCGTAAATTCAGAAATCCGCGTAAAAACAACAGCGTAAATTCCAAAATCCGCGCCTAAAAACCGCGTAAATTACAAAAACCGCGTAAAAATAAACCATGTAGTTTTCAAAATCCGTGTAAAAATCTAACATACAGTGAATTATTAGTTCAAAATGCGACCCATATTCTTACAATTGATTACCTGAATTTTATTGCATGCTACAATCATGCTATCTGTATCTTCTCAGCTTCTAACCAGTGATACAATAAAAAATTTGTATCGTGAAAAGTCACATCAATTAGCATATTGAATTTTTACGTGGTTGATGCGTGCAGTGAAAAAAAGGCGGATATTTCGAAATCCGCGTAAAAAAACCACGTAATCAGCAATAAACATTTCAATACACTTCCGGAAGGATCTTCAAGTTCCGATAACATTCTCCGAATCCATTTCCCTCACATTTACCCGAAACCCACTCACCCGAAAGGCAGTTACCCGAAAGACATTCACCCTAATTCCACTCACCCGAATGTAACAAATACCCGAATGCGTCATTTACCCGAATGCAACAATTACCCGAATGTGACATTTACCCGAATGGGACATCTACCCGAATGCGACAGTTACCCGAATGTAACAATTACCCGAATGTAATGTCTACCCAAATCCTAGACTTACTCAAAAGAAGGATATATTCGAATAGTACGCAACATTTATTATTAGGAAGTATTTGTATATTTATTTATGATGAGTGTTATATGAAGATCATAGTTGTCTTGTACGTTCATTTAAATTCAAAAAGTTCGTATTTTTCGTGGGTAGTGCAATTTGGGAAATAGCGGCGTTGGATAAAATCCTATTGAGAATAATAAAAAGTGAATGAATGCAGTTCTATAACGTATTATGAAATTTATCTATTTATATGGATGACGCAGCTCGTTCACTTAAAAGAAAGCTGACAATTTTGGTACATACGTATTATGGCACTGAAGTGTAATTTATATTATGAATTTATTGTTTCGTAATAAAATTTATTCTGAGATGGGAGAGAAGTCCCATCTAACGAGGATGAGCAACCGAGGTGGCCTCAAGCCGACAAGGTGATGCAATCCGAGTTGGCCGCCGACCGTAATACACCAGGTAAACGTATGCCGTCCTAACTAAAGGATCGTCTCCTATGTTTCAAACAAACCGGGCAATCGGTTTGCTTGCGAGAGGCCGCCGCTTCCGACGGCGGGTCGGCGGCCGACTCGGGTTGCGTCCTTTTACTCGTAAAATGGAAAATTCGCCCCATTACGTTGACCTCACAATAAATTTCATCACGAAAATATAAATTCATGATAAACATTGCACTGCGGTGGTGAATACGTGAGTACTATTTTTTTTATCAATTCTTTTCACATTGTCCTGCTTATATTTTTATGTTAAAATTACCTGCTTAATTTTCTAAATAATCCATGACCCATGCTCATTTTTGGGCCTTAATCAACACAGAAAGAAAAGAAGACGGCATGTCAATTGTGCATATACTAATTTTTAAAAATGACACCGCGAAGTCTTCAAAATCTTTTTCAAATTTCCTCATTACAATTTCTCATTTCACTTCATATTTTTGTTACTTTTTCATGTTTTTTTGATTTCATCCTCTTTATCAACAGGAGATTCGAAAAAAAAAATCACAATCTGGTTTGTCGGAATCTTTCCTTCTCATTCGGGTCCATTCGGGTAAATGTCGCATTCGGGTATTTGTTGCATTTGGGTACATGTCCATTCGGGTATTTGTCGATTTCGGGTAAATGTCCATTCGGGTATGTGTCGCATTCGGGTATTTTTTACAGTCGGGTAAATGTGTTTCGGGTAAACGTGTTTCGGGTGAATGGGACACAACGATGTTCGAGTGGCACTTGGCATAGGCCTTAGCCTTAATGAAACGCCATACGGAATACCGGGTCCATTTTTTTACCGTCTGATGCTACCAGTCCGAATACCATGACACTGGCCAGATGTTTCGTCAAACTTAAGTTTGAGTACTCGTCAGCTATCTCCTTTATCGACAGAGAGCTGATGTATCAGTCTATTCTAGAATTTGATACGGGATCCTTTGAGAAAATTTAAGATCTTCTTGCAGCGCTGGGCACGTAACTCCCGGATATGCTGAGTTATCATCTGGGTCTTCTTCCGTATTCGTGACTTAGCACCACAGTCTTCCTATATGATTCCCATCATAGTGTACGGTTATTTATTCCTGCCTCCTGAGTAGTTTTGCTCATGAAATGCATGGGATTGGGTGAAATTTTCCTCTTGATCTTGGAAACAGATTTTTTTCGTCCGAACTGACCTTGGGCGACTCGAGAAGGTGCTTGGAGGTAGTCGCCTTCTTTTTTCAGATTCAAAACTCTTTTTACAATCTACCGGGACACTCCAACAGCAACCGCACCTCGCTTCGCGTCATTTGGGAGCGGGATAAATGACGGATACGCTGCCACTTTGCCATGGCTTGAAACAATGATTGCACAAATTGACGAGTTCTGTTTACGTTTTGTTTACTTCTGAGTTATAGCACACACAAACAAAGAAACCCTTAGTGTTACGCGCAAATTTGAAATGTCTTTGACGTATGTATAAGGTTGCATTCAATGTAACACATATTCTGGCTTATGAGGCTCGTCCTAATTTGGCGATTGAACATCCGGTAGGGTAGAGCGGGGCTAGTTGGTAATTTTTGAATAAATTTAGTTATAACTTTGTAGTAAGAAGTTTTGCGTTAGAATGTTATGTACCACAATGAAGCTTACCTTCACCCTTTCAATGAAAAATAACCAGAGAATCAATTATTTGACATTTTATTTTATTTAACGTCTTTATATTTCAGAATAAATTGACCAACCAACCCCATACACGGGGTTAATTGGTCAATAATAGGCATGTTATTTTTGAGCAAATAATAAGCATTTTTCCATTAGAAGTTTCCTTCATTATAAAGTAATTAATTAAATCAAAACAAAAACAGTTAACTAATATCATGTAGCAAGTAAAAAAACAAATTAATGAAAATTTCAAATTCTGATCGTTGAAAATTAGTCAGACAATCTTTTCTAGCGATTTCGTCTCCCTTCATCTTTGTGGCAAACCAGAGATGCCAGGGTCTCTATAAGACATTAGTTCATTTGCGCTCGAAAATTCGAATGATTGTGACATTGAATTTCTATTATTTTGGCCCTACTATACAATAGATTAACCTAGATCTTTCAAACGACCACTTCACAAATCGAAGGTTTTCCGATTAAATACCTTTTCTACAATTAGTTTCATGGATATGGTTTGAGTTACAACCAAAATTTCAAAGCTGGAATAAACAAATAGAGTTATCACAGTTCCGTTTTTGTGTTAAGAACTTTCCTCCGATATTATGGTGATGACATTTGTACCGTTTGCCCCAAAGTATATAGAAATAGCCTCCAGGTATGCTACATTACTCAAAGCGTTATTGTGAGTTCTGATATTCAATGTAAGCGTTTATTATATTTAATGAAAATTTTACAGCCAAAAATATAAATATGACAATTATATTGCAAGTGGTTTGTGTGGTGGTTGTCTCATTTCAAATACACTGGATTTAGCAGTAAAACATATGCTTTCTATATTGTTTATAGCTTGCGTAATGAAACACGGCATACCTGAAAATTTTATATGCGTTGCTGTCAAACGAGCAATTTGTGTGACCAACTAGACCCTCTATATATAAAAAATAATATTCATGAGAATTCAACAAAAATAATTTTGAAAGCGATTTCCATTAACACTTAAAGGTAATACGTACAATAAAGCTTTGTTCTACGTTTGAGCCGATTTTTTTCATGGTTATTAACCAGTTTTAGAACACATTTTATAATGCGCAAACCGTGACTGATTTTTGGCGAAATCGGAACCATGTCCGTATTTTTTAACCTACTTAATAAAAAGTTTTTCCGATTCGATTATTATTTTGTATCAGCAATTCGCTATTTTTCATCCATAGATCGCTAATTTTTTGGACGCTCAAATTCCAAGATATCGTCACTGACCAACTTACCCGTATGACCAACTAGCCCCGCCCTACCCTACGTATGCAGATATGTGTCCAAAGCTTCTACATTACTCTTTACCCCTTTATTCTCCAAAAAAATTTTACTAAAGCAATTAAGCCTTGGCGAGATTCTTTACTTCATCAGGAGTGGGAGTGGGCCAGTACACCGAGCTTCGATTTTATCTCGTGGACAACAGGATATCTAGGGTGTAGTTGATTAAAGCACTATTTCCGATATTTGGAAGCGATCATGAGTCGTTCTCCGAACAGGATACAATCATCCGATGCCCTAACTTGAAACCACCTGAGTTCAGGCTCGATGATGTGGATCCTGAACGACAACTCAGAACCCAAAAGGAAGGGCTCTGAACATTAGGCTACAGATATAATATCATCCTCTAGATCAGGGGTTCTCAAACTATTTTTAGCAATAGACCCCTTTTTCTGAATTAAGTTATATATCAGACCTCTATAGCCATTTTTTCAAACAAAAACTATTTCTAGTTTTTGTGTTATTCATACAAAATTTTTACTAATTTAAAGGCTTTGCGGTTGGTTAGCCTGTTATAAGGCCGTAACAACTGTATCGCCACCAACAGAAAATATTGTTTTCGATACTCCAAGTTTTTGAGAACTGCTAAAAATGTATGGTATTAATTTTGGGAATAATTTTTATGTCAAAACCGCGAATTCAGAGCGCCGGAAAAAACTTCTGTTTAAATTCGTTGAACATGCATAAGTTGATAAATTTTTCACTGTAAGCGTTCTACTTAGGATATACTGTGTAAGTTCGTGCAGTTTCCTCAATAAAAAAATTTATGAATTGATGAAAAATTCAAATTTTATATTTTTTCCTATATTAAAAATATTTTTTTCGCAGCACTAGAGATATTTTTTTATTTTTTGTGTACCCAAAGACACAATAAAATGAACATACAAGGCAGCGGCAAGCAGTGTTTTTGGGCTTAACGGGCAGTGGCAACTATATTGCCACCAATTTCTCGACTGCTTCCACAGTTTATTTTTTATCAAAGATAATATGTTCTTCCTCATGTAAGGATTATGTTCTCTGAAGTTTCAATTCACCTAAGTTTCCTCACCTAATTTCCACGGCCTTAAAAAGGGTTAAACCAAGGTTGTAATGTGCATTGAACAGAAATCTTAATGTCTGGATTTGTCTGGGTTTTTGTCGACATTTTTTATATTTAATTGCGAATTTCATTAAACATTTTCACGAAATGATCGTTTGATGTGTGTGGAAGTGGACGCGGTTTGCTGACGAGCAATGACAATGAAGTGTCTTTCGCGAGGCATGCTGAGAAGGAGTTTGGATAGAGTTTGCCCACAAGGGCTTTTCTCAAGGACTAGAACTGCAAAAATTTGAAGTCTCTATAATACAACACAATCAATCAATCAATATTTTTTACGTCTGATGTGTAAAACATGGTTGACCAGTTATTTTTTCTTATCATATATCGACGCATTATACTTAAACTCGATTGTTGCAGACATGTGCAACGAACCAGTTTCTTCGGTGTTCAGTAAATTTTTGGGATAAATTTTCTCAACTACGGGAATGCTATTCCACCACCACGGATAGTTGTGGCTAGAACTTTATCCCATAACATGACTACATTGGTTCGTTCATCCGGAGAATAGTCTGAAAAATCAACATTGCGCAGCTCTCTGAATTCCTCATCAATTGGTTGAAAATGAACCGAGTCGTTGAAGTTGATGCATTACACTAGCCTTAAATTTGTTGAGCCGATCAACGGATATTTTTCCATCGTTTGTGTACTCCCTAATAAGTAGTTTAGCCGTTGTACCAACCTACACATTTTCCAAGCTCTCGTAATTTTCTTGATCAAACACAACTTTATTCAGATCTTTTAGCATTTGCATGAACACATTTGTGGAAAAAATATCCAATATCGTGCGGAAAAGTCTCGAATTGCTCGGTAGGATACTCACTTTGAAATAGCTTGTTCATGTTATTAATTACTTTGAGTACGTATGACAAAAATGTCAAATAAATATTTGTCTACCACTTTGGCATTCATGGTTAACATGTTTCACAAATCCAAAGCAGATTCGGAGTGGTTCATATCTGTCAAGCACCTTTGCATCACTGTTTCCGGTAAAAGTCATCTAGTCGCGCATGGATGCAGTAATGTCAAGGGTTTTGAATTCAAGAATTTCCTGAATCTCGTCACACTTACTTGTCCGCAAGGAACTGCAGCTAAGACAGCTATTGGTTTGCTGGTCATCTGGAATATGCTTACACGCATACGAAGAGAATAAGACAGGACTATAGCAAATACACTCCATAATGAAAAACAATTGACAATCTCTTTTAACCAAAGCACCAAGAGAGTTGCCTAGTGAAGTCATGGTCTTTGCTCCATCAGCCCCATAGCCAATCAAATAAATTTGGTGTGCAATTTTGTCCATCGTAAACAACGAAACCATCTCGTCATACAACGTTCTAGAATCCTTTCGAGTAACCTGTATGAGGTCATTCACGAACAGTATACCATCCTTCCAAAAGTTAGTTCTGGCTACTAAGGGTGCTCATACACTGTTTGATCGAAACCAAATATTTGACTCTTTTTGACAGATAAAATTTGATCAACGTGTACTGATCAAATATATTCGACACAAAACACGACAAGCAAATATTCAATTATTGGAAATATTTTTTTGGTCTGTTCTTCGAACCTGGCGGTGCATGTTTAGGTTACCTTAAATATTTCAGTCGAATTTTTTCCATGTTTGATATCAAACTGTTTGTCACAAAATAGTGTTTGTACGAATTTCAAACCAAGCTTTATCTGTCAAAAAGTGTCAATTATTTGACCTCCGGACAAACAGTGTACAGTGTTATATAAATATTAATTTAATTGAAAATATGTTAATACAAATTACTCACAAATACTTGATTAGCACAAACACAGCATATACTGTATCTTGAAAGTTTCAAACAAGAACTTTTGTTAATTAATGGGGGTCAATTTTAAGACTTCGTCGACCCCTCAAAATAAATTTCCGTTCATGTCGACCCCTGATAAATCAATATCGACCCCACTGCTCTAGATGGATAGATACCATTTGCTAACGTATACGTAGTCTTCCTCTGCTATTTGCTATATCCGGACGTAAATGTTGATTGTTGATGACATGGCTTAGATACTGGACCTGAACGACCTGCCTCATCAAACTATTTTGTCACGTATTGTCACGACTTGCTTCATCAACTTCCACGTGCAGAAACGCATCGTAGAGAACATCTTGTCTGATGAGCAGTTGGTGGAAATATTCTTTGGGAGGAAAAGCTAGTATTGATGCGGAATTCGAATAGTTTCCGCAGGTTCTAAACGAACCAGTGACCTTGCGTACCACAACTATCGGAGTGAAATGGTATTCAATTGCTCTAGGCGGTCGAGCTCTTGACTCACGGTATCTTGCACTACATACGCTACTAGATTATTCGAACAGTGAATCGAGTTCTACAGTTTTTGTAAATCCAACTTCACTGATAACAGACTTTTTCACACTACAGTGTCTATTCAATTTTTTCTACTGTCTAGGTGAAGCTAAAATATTTTAACAACATTAGAAGTATATGACTGCCATACCTGTCGCGTTCTACGGTATTCATTTTCCGTAGTAGTACTTTGGCTTCATCATCTAAACAAATACCAGCAAGTGAAAGTCAAACGGAACTCATTGGTGCCTCCCGCGACATAATCTACAATCTGTTCAGGTCCAACTGTTGAACTGTGGAACAGTGGAACGATAGGAATACATTTGTGATATCATCGATACGATGAAAACTGTGCACGAATAAATCCGTCTCTGTTACAGCTGAGGTTCTTATGAGCCTAAATAAAATAAACAGATGGGATAAAATAAAAATTGTTGTTGTCGCTCCCAGTATAGACGCCCTACAAACGAAAAGTCCACTGTTAGGGACCGACACGGGACTCAACGTGTGAACTAGTACTTCCCCATAGATGTGTGACCATCTTAAATTGCACACATACAGTTCTTGTTCTCATTAGGAAAGCAACGAGAATTCATTCATAATTCTCAATTAAGCTGTGGCTCATAAAATAGCTAATTTCAAGCATGAATTTACCAAAGGTAATATACTTAAGCGATGAGTGTTGGTTGCATTTTACAGAAATTAGGCAGCATTTCATTTTGTGGTATATTAAGTGGAGTAAAAATTGTAGATGGTTGTGTCCAAGATACGTAGGTCTACGAAATTGTTTTATTTAATTCGCTTCTTCATCTCTTCGGATATTATTTTTCAGAATTTATCGACATTTAAAATTAGTTTTTCAATAGAAAGTTCGGTGGCCCTAAAAAAGATAAATGATTTTCACGCTTTTCGTAGAATAATCAGACCATTATTGATTCATGATTTATACTTGCCCTTGCGAGAATAATACACAAGCTTGTAATATTTCGCTTTTTTTTTTGTTATCAATATAAGCATTGCACTGTGTATGCATCGCGAAAACTCTTTATCTTTGTATTATAGTGATATGTGAACTATTAGTTTAAATGAAAAATGAAATCAACTCTCTCGTAGCTTTTGTGATTAGATTTGAAGTTACAAACAAAATAGCACTTCGACATCCTTGATTTACAACACCAAAACTCCGAAATAATTTTGTTCTCATACTTCGTAGCGATCAAAACCGCTGTGTGTGACATCAGGAATATGAAAGACTATTGAATGCCCGCTGTCTGGAGCGAGAATATCTAATAAGAATCACATCCTTGTTTCGCTTGTCTTTTGAAACATTTTGAAACATTGGCGCAACTTAATTCGTTCCATTTTTTTGCATGAAAAAACTTTCATTTGAATAATTAAATATAATAAAACGAATTACATTCGTGAAGCGTTTTCCACTCAAAAAAGGAAAAAATGGTAGCCGGAAGAAACAAGTTTTGGGCGAACCACAACTTCCCATCCGCTATTTTCCAAATAGTTTTTAACTCAAACTGTATGATGATGATGGTCCCGCCTCCTTCCCCTACAGAGATTTGAACAAGACGAGTTATCTAAAAGATAATTTAGTTATTTTTTCAGCATTGAAATCAGTTAGGCAAACAAAAAAAAACAACGAACTGATTTTATTTACAGATATAAGTTCAAAAAATTGCAATGTCATATGACAAGTCAATACTCAGTCATGTCCGCCACAGAGCCGATACGGTCCCGACGAGGCCCATGCAACCGAATGGTCCACCAGAGCACAAGCCCAACCGCCAGCCTTGTATTGGATTGACTATGAATATCCTCATCCAGAGAAATCGAGAAAATTTCCTTAACGAAAAATTTCTAGACCGGCACTTAGAAAACTTTCAATTTAATATCCTTTATATCTGTGTTACACGCGCGACGCTCAAACTTATGCTTAAACAAACAAACAAAAAAAATTACAAAAAAAATGTTACTACTTTTATTTTTTTTTGTGGCAGACTTATCTCACTTCTTAACTAGGCGAACCTAGCCAGAATTTTCAGAATGCCAAAGGGGGACTAGGCTCTGCGGAATGCACGTATCTGCATGCTCGTGCTGTTTTAGTCCTGACCGAGGAATTGTCGGACAATCGCGCAGGTGCTAAGGATGACCGACTTTTGGATGCCGGCCAATTCCTTCTCCATGTTCAACACCTTTAGCGCTTCCAGAAGTGTCTTCGGGATAATTCCAGTTCCAGAGAGAACGACTGGAACAATTCTTGGGACCTCCCTTAGCCCCCACAGTTCCTTGAGCTCCACGGCCAATGGTCGGTACTTGCAGATTTTGCGACCGTGGGTCTCCTCCAGATTCTGGTTCAGTGGAATAGCGACATCGATGATGGTGACTTTGCGGTCGCTCTTGTCGTAAACCATTATATCTGGGCGGTTGTGGTGGATCGAGAGGTCGGTCAGAACAGTGCGATCCCAGTACAGCTTGAAACGGTCATTTTCCAGGACAGGTGCAGGCAGGTACCGGTAGTTTGGTACGTTGTCTTCCAGTAGAGCACATTGGAGCGCCAGTTGTCGATGAACAATACGGGCCACGTTGTTGTGGCGCTCGGTGTAGGCTGCGTTGGCCAAAACGGGACAGCCTCCCATAATGTGCTCTATGTTTTCACCTGGTTGATGGCACATCCGGCAAATGTCATCAACGTCTTGATGCCAGACGTACCGCCTGCAGTTTCTCGTCGGCATTATCCTGTCCTGGATGGCTATCATGTCGGCTTCTACTACTGAAGAGAGTTCACCACGCGTTAGCCACAGATTAGATGCGGCCTTGTCGACGTGTGGCCGGTCCAGTTGGTGGGGGTGGGCACCATGCACTGCCTTCTGCTTCCAAGCTGCAATCTTCTCCTCCACTGTCTGAAGATTGCAGTTGAGTTGGTACTCCGCTTGCGCCAAGTGCAGAGCGCTGTATCCTCTGTCGGCGGCGCAGACAGCCCGGTATAGCGCGTTTTGGTTGGCGCGTTCTGCGAAGTACTCGCGCAGTTGTCGTACCTGGGCAACACACAGTGCAGAAATGTCGACGATTCCAAGTCCCCCTTCTTTGCGTGGCAGTGAAATTCTCTCCAGTGCCGATTGAGGATGGTGCATTCCGGCCTCTTTGAATGCTTTCCTCATCCTCCTCTCAAGGTCCTCTAGGTCAGTTTTGCTCCATTTGACTACACCAAAACTGAAGGTCAGCAGGGGAACCGCGAATGTGTTGATCGCGCGTACCTTGTTCCCCGCGTTGAGGAAAGTCCTCAGGACACAGTTCACTCGACTCAAGAACTTGTCTCGCAGCTCCGTCTTGATGTCGGAGTGGCGAATCCCGGTGAGCTGTCGGAATCCAAGATATTTATAGGATTCGCCACGAACCATGTCTCTTATAAACTCGCCGTCATAGACCTCGTAGCCTCCGGATTCGGTAAGTTGTCCTTTCAGCAGGTGGACACAGCGACACTTGTCGAGGCCGAACTCCATACAGATGTCCCTGCTTATGTCTTCGACAACCCGGATAGCTACACCTAGACGCTGACGTGAATCAGCGTAGACCTTGAGATCGTCCATGTAAAAGGTATGGGTCACTTCTTCGTGGGCGCCGTCGCCATACCTTATTTTATAGCCATGACCGTTTCTATCGAGTGTTCTACTGAGGGGGTTCAGTGCCAAACAAAACCAAAGCGGGCTGAAAGAGTCGCCTTGGAATATCCCCCTCTTTATCTGCAGCGTTCTAGACTGCAACACATTTTCCCCATCACTAAGGTGCAGAGACGTGCTCCACTGCCTCATCGCATGCTGCAGGAACCTAACGACGACGGGATCAATTTTGTAGAGCTCCAATACCCGGACGAGAAACGAGTGAGGTATGGAGTCATAAGCCTTCCTGTAATCGATATAGGCCATGCTTAGGTTCCGCTGATTATAAACCGCCTGGCCGACTATGGTTGCGTCGATGATGGCCTGGTCTTTGCAGCCATGCGTATTTTTTCTGCATCCTTTCTGCTCTTCTGCGATGATATGGTGTTGTTCGCAGTGGGCAGAAACTTTGGCGGTTATGATGCTGCTTAATATCTTGTACAGACTCGATAGGCACGTTATCGGCCTGTACTTTGATGGGTTCAATGTGTTGCTGTCTTTCGGGAGGAGGAATGTGACGCCACGGGTGGCGAATTCAGGGAGGTTGTGTGGGTCACGTAGCACCTTGTTGAAGCACTCAGCTATCTTTTGATGTGCGACGGTCAGCTTCTTGTGCCAGAAGTTCTGAACACCATCGGGGCCCGGTGCTGCCCAGTTCCTCAGGTACCGCGAGGCTTCGCGGACATCGTTCTCTTCGACGATGATAGCTGGCATCTCTCCAATTTCACCACAACTCTCCTCCTCCCGTCTTAACCACATTTGCCCGTCGCGATGTTGTACTGGGGTCTCCCAAATACCAGCCCAGAAGTTCGTCACATCGCTAATATCTGGCAAACCTTCGCGGTAGTCGGGCTTCTCGTCGCTAATGTGGTCGTAGAACGCTTTTTCGTTATCTCTGAACATCCGATTTTATTCCTGGCGCTTTGCAGAGTCAGAGTAACGTTTCAGCCGTTTAGTTAGGACGCTCAATTGCTGTACCAGTGTGTCGAGTTTTTCCGTCAGCTGGTGAGCTCCCAGCTGGCGAAGTTCAGTAGGCCGCACGATCACAGCAACTTGGCGACATAATTTCGCCGATCTGCTGCCTCTTTTGTACGCCATCAGTCTTCCAATTGCGGCGCGCTTGTTTAGGATCCGTTGCTCCAATCTCCTTCGCCATGGAGGCTCACGCCTTTCACGGAGATGTTGGAGCAGTCCGCCTCTTGGCCTAATACGGTATCCTAAACTTTTGGCGGTCGCCACAGCAGCACAGTAAACTTTCAGTTGCAGCTCCTCCATGTTCTCAGCATCAACCAAGTGCAGCGGAAGAACGTGCTCGTTCATGAGCTTTACTGCACTTGTCAGCCTGCGGGAATGCTGCAACTTCGGGATCCTGGGGCGCGACAATGGGTCTGTGTCGCGGAACTGTGAGATCGCCTCGTCGTAGTGGAAGACCAGATCGCGTAGTAGTTGTTGATCTGGCTGTGGGTCTTCCGGCTCAGGGGGTTGTAGTACTGTGGCCTTCACTGGTGCTGATTCGCGTGCCCCACTCGCGAATGAATTGCTCAGCCGTACTGAACTTCGTCTCGACACATCGCTTGCTCTGTTGTTCCTGGAGCTTATTTCTCTCTGCACCTGCTGCTTGATCTCGTCGATTTGCGTTTGGGAGAGCATGTTGTTGCGTACTATCGCTCTACGCCTCGCGTTCATCGCGTTCTGATCAAGCCTCCCGACGAACTCTGGATACGCTTCCTCGAACATTGTTAGTATTCGAGGGTGACCGCTCATGTCCGTCTCCAAAGCAGTGCAGATGTAATAGGCGCGGATCACGAATTCATTCATTTCGTGTGTCCACATGATCCGGCGCCTAGTGGTACCCACAAGTGTGGACGACTGTCGTCTGGCAGTCGCAACACGTCTCGTAGGCGCAGCGTTTCTTGGGTGATGTCGATGGCTGCTGTTTCCGTGTGGCGGTAGCTCTTCGGGTTGAACCCGGCTGGTGGCCCGCTCTTGCACATCGCCCTCCAGCCGCTGGCCGCTCGCTCTTACGCCCGTTCCAGGACCAGCTCCAGTTCGGGGACCCTCCTCGGGCGATCGCATTCTAAGTATTCTTCGTGAACGTAGCTCCATTTTCTGGGTGTATCTCCTTTGCCCGGGAGACAGCGGGTTGGCAAGGCCTCCATGACCCGGGAGGCCTTCCCCGGGAGAGATATAGCGCTCTGACTCGCTCGCACCCCCTCACTTAGCCACTTTCGACACCCGTTCTCGGAGCCAAGACCAGGTGTGTGTTTCCAGTTCACGCCCGATCTAAAAATGTCGTCATATGATCTTCGTGGAGGCGTGAGATAGGAACATTTGAGACCAACGGGCAGGCTCCTACCCTAGTGTTGATCCCCATTTGAGAACCTAAAATTTTTTGTTTTTGTTTTGTAGCAGACTTATCTCACTTCTTAACTAGGCGAACCTAGCCAGAATTTTCACCTGCCCCCGGGCTTCTGAATGCCAAAGGGGGACTAGGCTCTGCGGAATGCACGTATCTGCATGCTCGTGCTGTTTCAGTCCTGACCGAGAAATTGTCGGACAATCGCGCAGGTGCTAAGGATGACCGACTTTTGGATGCCGGCCAATTCCTTCTCCATGTTCAACACCTTTAGCGCTTCCAGAAGTGTCTTCGGGACAATTCCAGTTCCAGAGAGAACGACTGGAACAATTCTTGGGACCTCCCTTAGCCCCCACAGTTCCTTGAGCTCCACGGCCAATGGTCGGTACTTGCAGATTTTGCGACCGTGGGTCTCCTCCAGATTCTGGTTCAGTGGAATAGCGACATCGATGATGGTGACTTTGCGGTCGCTCTTGTCGTAAACCATTATATCTGGACGGTTGTGGTGGATCGAGAGGTCGGTCAGAACAGTGCGATCCCAGTACAGCTTGAAACGGTCATTTTCCAGGACAGGTGCAGGCAGGTACCGGTAGTTTGGTACGTTGTCTTCCAGTAGAGCACATTGGAGCGCCAGTTGTCGATGAACAATACGGGCCACGTTGTTGTGGCGCTCAGTGTAGGCTGCGTTGGCCAAAACGGGACAGCCTCCCATAATGTGCTCTATGTTTTCACCTGGTTGATGGCACATCCGGCAAATGTCATCAACGTCTTGATGCCAGACGTACCGCCTGCAGTTTCTCGTCGGCATTATCCTGTCCTGGATGGCTATCATGTCGGCTTCTACTACTGAAGAGAGTTCACCACGCGTTAGCCACAGATTAGATGCGGCCTTGTCGACGTGTGGCCGATCCAGTTGATGGGGGTGGGCACCATGCACTGCCTTCTGCTTCCAAGCTGCAATCTTCTCCTCCACTGTCTGCAGATTGCAGTTGAGTTGGTACTCCGCTTGCGCCAAGTGCAGAGCGCTGTATCCTCTGTCGGCGGCGCAGACAGCCCGGTATAGCGCGTTTTGGTTGGCGCGTTCTGCGAAGTACTCGCGCAGTTGTCGTACCTGGGCAACACACAGTGCAGATATGTCGACTATTCCAAGTCCCCCTTCTTTGCGTGGCAGTGAAACTCTACTTACAGTAATCCCCCACTGACCGCTTTGCCACCAAACAAAAAAGTAATTTCTATGCGAAGTAATCGTTGAAATTGAACAAAATTTCTGTTCACCTTCCTTATAATATGTGAACATTTATACAAACTGTTGATTTGTCTAAAATATCAGGTCAAATAAACTAAATTTCACTAGAAATTCCTTAAATTCGAAACGCACAGAACTACAGCCGAATGGCTACCGAGAGAGCGATTTTCGTTTTTATTTATATTTTGACATGCGACAGCTCCGCTGAAGTACAGGGTGACTCAAAAGTCATAAAATGCTTCAAACATAAGGTGACTATCAATACTGTGTCAATAGTCAATAGTTATACTACCAAACAAGCAAGTGACCACTTTATCCCACGTGAGCACTTTCTACCCACTACCCCTACTCATTAAATTTCGATGTACAGTTGATTTTCCCAATCGAAAATTAACCTGTTTTGCGTAACATTACATAAGTGAATCTGTTGTTATTTCTGCTGTGCCAACAACACACTTTGTTTACCGGCTTTTGTTTCACTCTTCTCATGAAGAGTTACTGATTAGGATTAGTTTGCGGCGAAATTGCTGTGCTGGAAAATGGGTTCCACGAATTACTTACGCCAGAACGAACAAAAAGCTCTCCTAATGCTCTCTTGTGTAATCTACGATCCTGGCCGGGTAATGTGCTGCAGATACTCTTCGCTATAGCTCTCCCCACCCGTGCTTCTACTGTTTCCTTTGTTGGTTTTGTCAGCTTGTATCCCATCGTACAAATTTTAATGAATCTTGCTGGTTTTTTTTCGGTTCGTGTGAAAACTGAAACGTTTTTCCGGCAAATGCTCGAGGCATATTTACCAATTTTCAATTATCGTACATTTTTCTACTATTTGTACTGGTTTAATCGCTCCAGCAGATGAATTTTACAGTCCAACGGAAGCTAATAGTGGTATGGCAACGAGACGGGGTTTTTTTTTCAGCCCACGGTATTACGCAATTTGGTTTTCAGAGCAATTCAGATTTTTTCCGGTTAATTATTGCATCCGGTTTTCCAGTAGTGATGAAAAAAGTGTTACTTGGAAACAACCGAGGAGAAAAAAAAAGTATGCCTATCGGGCGCTGGTTTGTCGGAAAATTATCAGATGTACAGGATCACAAAACAATATGTGGGAGGTTCCACCTGTACCAACGCCATTGTGCTGTACTCCAATTAAGTTTGCACTAAGGTAAAACGTTTTGTTAGAATTACTAATCGACTATTGTCCACGTTATGAGCAAATTTGTTTACAAACACAGTTCTAAGCAACACATAAAGCATTCGTTGGTAGGAAAGCTGCGTTCTTTTACTTTATATTTACATGGCCATATTTTTACTAAACATTCAAAGTAATCAAAAAAAATATATATAGGAGGTTGTGTCCAAGATACGACCGCATTGTTGACGTAGAACTACGCTGTTATTTGATATGAGTCGCTTGTTCCTTCGGATATTATTCTATAATGTTGAGAAATTTTAGAAACAACTGCTTAGTAGAATAATCTCTGAAATGGTTTTTTCATTGTTGAATCAGTTGACGATAATTGATTGATGATTCATTCTTGCCCTCGCAAAACAATACACTAGCTGATCGTTTGTCGCAATTTGTTTCATGTCAATGCATTGAAAATTTAACTCGAACGCTCTTCCGGTGGCCTTTTCGCAATTGACATAGACTCGGCTACAGTCGATTATATACATGTTGCACCAGCACCATTATTCCTAATCTCATCTTCTTCTTCTTCAATGGCACTAACGTTCCTAGAGGAACTTCGCCGTCTCAGCGTAGTATTACTTGCGTCATTTTTGTATTAGTACTTAGTTGAGATTTCTATGTCAAATAACACGCCTTGAATGCATTCTGAATGGCAAGCTCTAGAATACGCGTGATCACAGTGCAAGTCGGAGGAAATTTCTTTGATGAAAAATTCCCCCGACCAGAACGGGAATCGAACCCGAACACCCGGCATGTTCAATCTCATAACTACATCAATATATCTTTGGCACCACATGGAAACAACAACAATGACAACACTTGCAAGTATCGAATATCATGCTACATGTTATTTAGTATTGCCTCAAAGGAATCGCACCTCTAGGCATCGTTCGTACAACGTAAACCAGGCGCCAAACAAGCGTTCGCCATTGTATGCATACAGAGCCATACATTGGTGGCTAGAAACAACTAGGAATATAAACACTTCTCATCATTTTGCGCTATTCTCAGAAGAAACGTTTCTGTTAATATTACTGGCCTCGAAAAAAGTTGCATCACTCTCTCATGCTCGAGAGAAGCGCAGCTGTCACCCATAGTGGAGGAAGTTTTGCAAGGCAATTGGCAAGTGAAACCTAATCACATACAAAAGTGAAAACTAATCACATACAAAATTCCAGAACGACATTTACTTTCTTGGTGACTAAACAAGCGAAATAAACTCTTTTTGTTAATATCAACAACTTCTAAAACAGTAGCTATGCTTCATTATCATCCATATTAGCGCAAATGCAATCCTAGTTGAAGGCAGTTTTGCGACTGGCACGCGAACCCAAATAACTTATAACATTCCAGTAAGACATTCAAGATGCTTGGTATTCCCCAAATATTTTTTTGGCGCACAACCTTGACGCCTGCTTCGCCATAACATCAGTTTAATGCATTGATGCATTCTCAAAGGCACCAACGAAGCCCTTATGATGACGGAAAACAAACAATGTTAACTGCTTTGTTGTAAAAAGACTGAATTATGTCACACAGCTTGTACTCTGCTGTAACACCCATCGATGCGAATTCGCTGATGAGTTTGTCAAGAGTGACCACCTTCACCACCAGCGGGGGGAGCTTGATTTTGGTTGCTGCCTGGGCGTTTACATTTTCGACCGACGCGCCGAAATCGCCTACTTCGCTGTTGTTCGATGCGGTGTCACACTCGCGAAGGCTCGGTTCAGTGCGAGCGCTTTTCACTACACCAATATCGCGTGCATCATTAGATGACGCTTGCCTCGAAATTTTATTGCCCCTGGCAATGCGTTCGTTTTGACGTAGGATTACGTCTTTCGGGAACATATTGCGGTACAAATTGAAAATCGAAAATCAAGCGCACCGTGAAAATTGTCCAATTTCAAATGCTTATTGCTCAGTCATTTCATGATGGATTGATGAGATTTCTGCGTCAATCAATTTCGGCACTCCATAATAATTTTTTACATTGAATAAAATAATATATGTCATGAAACTAACTATCGAACAATTGAAAAATCTCACCCCTATCCTGACGGAAATACCCACTTCTGATTGGTCGAAATTGACGACACATGCGGCGGGTCCCTAACAGAGACATCAAAACCAAGCTGCCTGGGGGAAATCGGCATTGCAGATACATGAAAGTAGAGGGTGCTTTTTTCCCACCGACATGTATTCCCTAACAGAGATTTCAAATCCAAGGGGGAAATCAGCATGTAAGTACCCTCGTGGTCGATAGTTTAACTAATGACGCGCACAAATGGATAGTTCTCATTGTAACTAGTGTGGGCATTGCTGATTGCATACGTACTTGCGAATAAATTGGGAGCGATGAACGAGTGTTTTTTTTTTTGTTATTTTCGTTCCAATAAGAATCATTCGATGGGTTGATTGAAGAATGATGTTTCAATGAACTGAATAGAACTTATGCTTGATAGAATATAAATAAAATTTAAATTTGGAACTTTTATGTTGGTTGCTTCGTGAAATTTCATACCAATGACCGATCATGTATTGTAAAACTTTATAGTTGGTAAGTGTAAAATTGTGTATGGTAGTTATTGTGTTAAAATGACTTGAAATATGAAACGATTTTTTTCTCCCAAGGAAAGTTCATGCGACGAGCAAAATTGGAGAATTGAAGGAATTCTGAAAATTGGAGAAAGGAAGGAATCCGAAGGAATATTGGGTTTAAAGCGAAAAGGCCAAATCATTATCGAAAAGTTTAACAATGTAATTCTTCATACATATCCAAAATCAGCATGCAGCAGATAACGGAATCCTACGTCAACTATGCGGTCGTGTCTTGGACACAACCCTCCTGTGACTTTTTTTTTTGCAGGGCTCGAGTCTGCCTTCCTCTTCTTCTTGCTCATCACACATTATCAAAGCGTCCAATTTATGACGCGGAAAGAAAAACACACAATACGAACAATACGAACAACGCGAAAAACGAACAGAAAAACCAAACGACGATATCCAAGTTGGATTACCACTGGTGGAGTCCAATCTTAGATCGAAGCGCAGCGAAAGCAAAGTGAACTGGATTACTCAACAGTCGGATGCCGAATGAAAGTTTACCTCAGCGAGATCCACTGTTTATACTCTAGGCAAGTGTTCCACTTCAATTTTCTACCTTTCCTTTGTTCACGGAGACTTTAAATCCTATGATTTCCCCTCCGTTGGTCGTCGATAAGTTGCTCGTTATTGACAGGTCTGTTCGGGAAAGCACACAAATGAACGGAACAAATGTATGGGAAAATGGAAACGCTTAAAGTTTTCATGAATTTTAACCATTCACAAACCAGAGGATTCTAATGTATAGCATATTTAACAAATCTTAGGGAATTTCCGATTCGTTTAGTATGTAAATCGCCAAAATCCGTTCGCAGCAAAAATAGCTATTAACGCTAACTTTATTTCATAAAAACGTGACCTGTTTTCTGATTTGGTACCCTTAATGAAAGACGTAGTTCTACGTCAAAAGCAACTTGAAGCTAAGTATGTTTAACATACTGATTCCATTGATAATGAAGGAAGGTGCTACAAAAAGTGAATGTAGAAAACTATGTTGGTAAATAAATCGGAACCCTATCGTCCCGCAATCACAATGCACTTACTGACTTAGATAGTGTCAGTAACGAACCATACAGCATAAGGCCTAGGGCACTCACTGAAAATAGCTTTAGATTTGAATAAAAAAGTTAAATAATGATTCAACAAAAAAAAGCTCGTCTATCCAAAATCCCATTTCAATTAGCTTCTCGTGTCATTACATAAGTATACTTCTCCATATGCATATGTATAAAATATAAAACCAAATTAGCCGCGATACCATACATCGTGAATACTTCGGAGTTTTCTGTTAATCCCCGCGTTTACATGTTTTCTTTTCGGCATAGACAACTTGTGGCTGGGGCGAATACCTTTTCCATTTCTCGTGCTTCAAGCGAATGGCTCTTATCTGTCTCTCCAGCGCACCTGAACAGGAAGAGGAACGAACCGACGCATTTGGAATCCTAACATCTCCATCAGCCCGTTGTGACAAGCTTTTTTTGCTGTTGTGCGTTTTCATGACGTTTTCAAAAGGGTGAAAAACTTTATCAATGGCACTTCTGTTTTGTCTCTATAGAAAAAGGACATCTCTGGATGCTTTATATTTTAATACGGTTCGGTACGTTTCCTGAGATCAGATGGAACAGTGAAGAGAGGAAAAAATGTGGGGGAGAGGAAAAAAATCAGGTGATCTGAATGTTTCCGTCCCTTTTTTGCGTAACTTTTCCCCGCTTCACCCTTGGCTTATGGCTAACAGATTCAACAATGGTTTACAAAAGAAAAACAGGCCAGAGGGTGGTGTATGCGGCATTTTAAATCCGGTGACTTCCAATAGGACCGACGCAATCTCGTTATGAACAACGGTGAATCGGAAAACAAACACACGGCGGCAAAAGCGGTTTCCCAAATTAGTTTTTAATTGTTAGTAAAACGATAAAAGCCTGATTCGAAGGTCAGTGGAATGAATGATGTTAAATATTGGGATTGGAAGCAAAAGTATGCGTTTACGTTACATATTGAATAGAGAACTTTTAAATAATATGAACTAAAAATGAAAATGAATCAAGACCTGTATTTTGAAATTCCTTGAAGAATATAATCACATTGAGGTTCCAGCTCAAGTTAAAATTCATACAAATGTAGTAGATGAAAATAATCCAAACTTTTTGCGGTGACGCAACAACTTGAGAGGCGTTGCCTAGCGGTCTAGGCAACTGGATTTCTTTTCGTTCTATTACGAGGGACAACGACCGTCCTCTTTCGCGTCTAACTACCGACTCTCTTTTATTTTTCTGATTCCTCTTAACGAAACCTACTTTGTTTATAATGCACAAAACGAACTTACGATAAGCTCCCCGCTATCGTAACACCAAAACATAAACAAAAATTCCTATCTTAAAACTAGACCTATGAATCACACGATCCACAAACAAGGATCGTGCGGGAGGGATGTATTTATTTAGGCCCGGCATCGACCGGCCTTATCATAAAACTGACTCACACGATCCTCAATAAGGATCGTGCGATAAACATGTTTTTTGTTTATTCAGGATTAACCAGACCTATCTATTTATGACTAACACAATCCTCAATATGGATCGTGCAAGAGAGATCTATTTATTTAGGTTCGAGCCTATTGATAATTTTGGGTATACAAAACCCGTCTGGTTTTTTGGTTGCTGCATATCCCCCTACTCAATGAGTTTTAGGGGAAACTAGATGAGTTTTCCCTAAAATTGGTTCGAAAGGTTAGATTTCCTATCTACCTGCTAATATTGTTATCAACCTTCTTCTTTTTTTTGTATATATATTTTGCAATAGATTTTTTTTTATATATATGAATGTTTTTTTTTTTTTTGAATTTTTCATAATTGTAAATATAATGTAAATTGTAAATATAATATAATGTAAATATAATATATATATTTGTAAATATAATGTTTTGTTTTTTTTCAAACATTTGCATAAACTCTATCTTAAGATTCTCACTGTTCACCGGCTACTCCTCTTCCGCTCCGTATATCCGTCGACTGGTGACTCGTCAATTGGTTGGTCTCTGGTACTAGGTGTGAGTTGCCGCTTGCCTCCTTCCGCGTTGCGCCGTCTCATCCGTCTTGATCCACTGTTGCGTGTTTCTGGGTTCCATTCCTGAACAACCTTTTAGAACGGTCCATAATTCCACCATGTCATCGTTGGAATGAAATTCAACTTCAAGAACTTGTTTTTGTTTGCTAGTTTTAGAGCTTCATTTGCTGCTCCGGTTGTAGTGTTTGCAATTATAGCAGTTTAGGCTCTCCAATCATTAAATGTCATCTCCTTCAGTTCATCTTTGATCCTTATTTTAGATCCTGTTTATCCTTATCTGGATCCGAGTTATTCTCTTTATCATCAGTTTCCGGCGATAAATAATCATTATTTTTTTAGACTGTTGTAATCTTTTACTTCAACGTAAAGTGTACAAAGTCATTACTCCAATTATGAAATCCAGTTCCATCATGAATTCTACTACTTTCACTTCAGTGTCCTTAGGATCAGATGGTGATCACGATTGCTTCTTGTTGTTTTCGCTTCGTCCTGCCCAGCACCCAACACCATTGACCATCGACCTTCCGCATGACTCGTCGTCCATCCATCCTGAACAACCGGCTGGGATGCCGAATCGTTCCTCTTCCCATCAGCGGTATGCCGAATTTTGTTCTTGCCTTCCCTGGCCACGTCTCGCACCTAGTTGGAAGTCCATCGTCGCACCATCAGAGCGACCATCGTGTGATATTTATTCATTCTATACACAACACCTTACATATATTTCGATTACATTTCCGTGCAGTTTACATACATATTCTCTTTTTGTATAACGTTTCTTTTTTTTCTCAATTTGTTTTTTTTTTGTTTTTTAGTATGATTTTATAATTTGTAATATTCAAATTATTATTGGTTACTCTCATTTCTACGTATTTATATTCATCTGCTTATTCAGATAACTTTTCTATGGATGTCATATTTGTTTTTTTTTTCTTTTTTTTTATAATTTCTTGTATAATTTATATTCGTTATCCATACAAGCACGTTGTACGCCGTATTTTTTTTCAGGTAGAATTATTAACACAAGAACAATGTGTTTTACATGCTTTTTTCTCTCTATTTTTCACGCCAAAGTTTGCGTTTTCATAATGCTTTGCTTCTTTTTTTTTAAATGGTTGTGTTTTTGTTTATTTTTTTTCTGTACCATCCATTCCTTCCATTCTTACCGTTCCTCTGTTGATTGGTGCATCTCTTACTCTTTTCTTCTTCTCCACGGATGCGGAATGTCACTCCGGTTCTAGTCCTAAAAATAAACCGTGGATGCCTTCTCCCCCCTCTTTTTGTAGGTCCTAGGCGGGATCTGTGAAAATACTTAGATTTTTATTATTTTTGGTATATAAAAATAATTTTACACCAAAAGAGGAAACAAATATTGCATGTCTTCCATAATATCTTATTTTGACCTTTTTATGACATTCATTTTTATATATATTCATACACATTCCGGGGCGCGCCTCCCTTGTCCATTCATTCTGTATTTTCTCATTCATCCTCTTCATGCAATGTACACACTTTTATAAATGTGACTGAGAAAACGAGAAAAAATCACACACTTGGAGAAATACAAACGCACAATCGATAATAACTTTTTCCTTAAATGTATTTCGTCTCCTATATAGTATCAATGTAATTCACTCATGCATCATTCATTCATACTGGGACGTCTCCCTTGTCTTGTCACTCTCATTTATCTCATTCAAATAATTGAATATAGGTTTAGATACGTTTGTGCAACTCGTGAATCATTATTAATGCTATCATTGTCAATTTTTTTTTCAACTGTTCAAAAAAAAAATTTTACTTCACTTGTGCTTTGACTCTTTTAACTGTTTTAATGAATTCGCCTTACACCTTTGTTTTTCTCGATTATTCCTCCTTGATTGTCTTTACGCTTTATATATAAATCATATTTTTCATTCGTTTCATACATTTATCCTTTCTCCATTTAATTTTTTTTTTTCAT
This sequence comes from Toxorhynchites rutilus septentrionalis, assembly GCF_029784135.1. Classification (NCBI taxonomy): domain Eukaryota; kingdom Metazoa; phylum Arthropoda; class Insecta; order Diptera; family Culicidae; genus Toxorhynchites; species Toxorhynchites rutilus. Next base: position 113,048,897 of record NC_073744.1, read on the forward strand.
TGAATTTTCTCTGTAATTTTTTTCTTCTTTAAAAAAAACCCTTCTTCTTCCTATTATTCCCTTTTTCTTCCTATTATTCTATCTCTTCTGTGATTTCATTATCCTCTTTAATTATTTCACCGATTTATTTTCCCCCTAAATAATCTTTTTTTCTTTTGTATCTGTTAACCATGGCTACCCTAACAGAGATAGCTTAGCTATTCTGGTTATCCTTATGTCGCCTATAATTATTGTTGTTATTTTTGTAATAACCCCCGTTTCTATTATTTTCCCTATAGTTCTCGTTGGGATTGGAATTGTTGTTATTATTATAGCCGTTATTGTTATCGAAGTTTCGAGTTCCTTGATAATTGTTGTAATTTTTTCCAAAATTGATATTAATTCTTCGATAATTGCTCTTATTCCCTCTGTAGTTATTGTTATTTCCTCGATAATTGTTGCGTTGTTCTCTATAATCGTTATTATTTCCTCTTCTATTGTTTTTGTTATTACGATTGTAGTTGTAGTTGTTGGCTTGTGTGCTTCTATTGTAATTATTCTGTTGTTGTTGCGATGTTCTCATCCTTGTTGACTGCAGTCTGTTGTGGATCTCGCGTAGTTCTTCCTCCTCATCGATTTCTTTCTGAAGCCAGTCAAGTAATTTAGGGAATGTTTTATCCCGTTGTGATTTTCCTGTCAAGGCTAAAGCTCTACTTCTGAGACCCGCTAAAAAATGCTTCCTCAAAACAGTGTTCGCATACGACTCATTTCCGTGTTCCGGCAGAGCGCTTACGAACCTATATAATTCTTTAGCGCGAATTTTGTATTCGTTATAAGATTCGTGACTGCTTTGTTTTAGTGTTTCAATCTCCTTGATAATTGCTCCAATACATTTTTGTAATTGAAAACCATTTTTTAAATTTTGTTTCACATTGACCCATGTGTCGCCTTGTATATCATGAAGACGCATGAGAGCCTCGCCTTTTAGTTTTGTATATACTACATTTAGTAGTGGTTGTTGGTCAGCATTTTCAGGAAAGGCATTTGAAAAATAATCAATCTGCATCAAAAAAGGCTGCAACTCTTCTGATTTGCCATGGAATTCCGGGATACATTGTATCGCCGTTACCATTGGAAATTCATATGCAGCCTGGTTTTGCACTGTCGTTTGAATTTTTTCTTCCAGTTCGTGAAATTTTTCCTTCCATTTTTCCAGTAGCGTGTTTACTTCCTGGGTTTTCTTTTTCTCTTGCTTGAGGGCATCCTCGACTACCTGAAACGATGTTCGCAGTTTTTTTATCTCTTCAGATGTTTTCCGGTTGCTTTCTACCAACAAAAAGTTTTTTTCAGCCAATTGGGAATTTTCACGGTCTGCATATTTTAGTTTCGTTTTACTCTCTTTCAGCCTGGATTTACACTTATAAATATTTTCCTGGTTTGCTTTCTTCTTCTTCATCATCTTTTTGGCTTTAAGAGGCTTTAAGTTTTGGGGATTTGCTTTATTCGACTCGGTGGTTTGTCTCTGTAGCTCTTCGATTTTTCTCTCCAGCGATTTTTTTCTCCTTCTCGATAGCTGAGTGGAAATTTTTCTCATTTTTGAGCTGTTTCTCCAATCGACCAATCTCTTGTAAATTATTAGAAACTTGTGCCTTTAAATCAGTCTTATAACGAATTTTTCGTTCTAGAGTTTTATTCAATCTATGTTCGAATAGTTTTAGCTCTTGAAAATGATTCAGCTTATTCGATAATACGCTTTTTTCTTGCTTGAGATTCAGTATGTCTAATTTCATGCGATCCTTCTCCTTTTCAAGCTTTACAACTCTTTGTTCAAATTCGACGATTTTAGATTCCAGTTTACATTCGTGATCCTTAAATGTTGTACCCTTGCTATCGAGCACGTTCGCTTTGACGCTAACTCGATCTGATGTTTAATTTCCCACATCTGAGTTTAATTTCCCACTCGGAAACTTCCTTCTCAATGTTCTTCTCGATTCTTATTAACTGGTACTTCACATTTTGAATGAATCGCTCGTATGAAACTTTGAAATCCATTTTTTATATTGAAACAAAACCCAACGATTCAAAATTACTATGAGTACCAATGATAAGCCTTCATGGATATATAAGTGGATATATAAGTTTAATTTCCCACTCGGAAACTTCCTTCTCAATGTTCTTCTCGATTCTTATTAACTGGTACTTCACATTTTGAATGAATCGCTCGTATGAAACTTTGAAATCCATTTTTTATATTGAAACAAAACCCAACGATTCAAAATTACTATGAGTACCAATGATAACCCTTCATGGATATATTATGGACGATTTTTAACCATGTTAATTCAATAGAGCCAAACTTTTTATGCTTCTTCTTCAGCAACTTCTTCTCAAATGGAAAATTGTTAAATGCATATCGTAAATAAAACATACATTTTTTTTCTATTGTATTTTGAATTTCATTTTCGGAAGGAGAAAAAAAAATTCCAGAAATCCCTTTTATAACAATTCTTATCTTCATGTACGTAAATTCTCAATCACAACTGCACAATAAAGCAATATCATATTTCTTCGCTTTCAAATATATATTCAGACATCAATGCAAGTTTGAACCAACGCATTATGAAACAGTAGATATTAAATTATCAAAACGCATGACTAATTAAACCATGTTTAAAATAGAGATCTATTTTTTTTTGATAATTATGAATACACTTGATTTTGGTTTTTATTAATAGCATCAGTTTACAAAAAATCTTCATAATTTTAATTTTAATTCAACGGGTAAAATTGAGATAATTTGATGAAAAATACATTTTCTTTTGATACATGGAAACACGATAACAAAGGTATAGTTAATATTCTCAAAGTTCATAGTTCATAGTTTTGTATCATTATAATATTTAATGTCTTTTTTATTTATATATGAACATCACAGTAATTCGTATATTTTCAGGTCTCGCACATTGAATTTTCCCGACTTTATCTTTTGAAACAATTCCTGCATTCACTATCCCTAACACAACAATACCTTTCTTCATTTATTTTTCATATCATAATATCAATTTCAATAAATAAATATAATTAGTTAATTTGACAGATCCAAACAATCTTCTTCTCAAATAGAAGACGATTATATTATGGATAAAGAGATGCAAGGAAATTTAATAGAAAACGTTAGGAGTATGTGAGGACTATTTTTTTTAATATATCTGTTATATTGCTATTGTGTATTTTTAGACGTTATTGGGAAAAAAAAGATATAATTGATATAAACTCCAGAAAATATATATATATATATATATATATATTGTTTTAACTTCATTCAGTTTTAACTCTTCCGGTCATATTAAATTTGGGCATGGGCGTCGTACTGATCGAAATTATTATTATTTATTTATTTATTTTTTTAAAAAACAGTACTTTTGCCATAGATACTATAAATGTGTAATTAATGGCAGCAATATGTATCCGAAAAGATCAACACTTTTCACTTTTAACAAACAAAGATTTTGTTGCTTGAGACACTATGCGATTAGGAGCACCGTATTGATTCGTGAACAGGTTCACTATACATCAAGTTATTTTCATTTAAATTTTAAATTTAAAAAAAACTGCTTTCGCATTTTCCAATTCGATAGAAAGTAAATTGCTTCACACGAATAGGGGTGAATTATTTTGACGTTTGTTTTGTGACAAGGTGAGGGTTGTCGCTCATGCATAGAACGATCGAATTTGACTTAAACGGATTTAAAAAAAATCCAAAAGATTATTTCAGTCGAATCGTAAAATAGAATAGTTTTAAAGTTTTTTTTTTACTTACCCAACTGTAATCACCAAAACTTCCTTAATCCGCATCTTCTTCTTTTTCTTGCAACTTTAGGCGTACAAAAAAAATGTGCACAACACTACACACACTTGGAAAACTTGGCAAGTGTTTTTCTTTTTTTTTTCGAAATTCACCATTCACCGGAACTTTATCAAACTTTAGGTAACCGTAGGTGCCGACCTGCCACTGTATTCTTCACCACGGGATGATGACGGAATTTATTCTCTCTACACTCTAGGGTTTATCAATAAAGTAACACAAAACTATAACCATATGCCGATTGATTAATTGATTGCTGGCTGGAGAAAACCCTAGTCTTCTTTTGCATGGAGCAATTTTTCTTCTTCTTCACGACTTCACTTCTGGCACGCGCAGCGAGACCCAATTCTTTTTCTTGCACTCCACACACTGCGACTCATCAGTCAGAAAATGGCCCTGTACTTAGAAGCACTTTTTTCCGCTGTCACCACATGAGAGTCGTTGCCTAGCGGTCTAGGCAACTGGATTTCTTTTTCGTTCTATTACGAGGGACAACGACCGTCCTCTTTCGCGTCTAACTACCGACTCTCTTTTATTTTTCTGATTCCTCTTAACGAAACCTACTTTGTTTATAATGCACAAAACGAACTTACGATAAGCTCCCCGCTATCGTAACACCAAAACATAAACAAAAATTCCTATCTTAAAACTAGACCTATGAATCACACGATCCACAAACAAGGATCGTGCGGGAGGGATGTATTTATTTAGGCCCGGCATCGACCGGCCTTATCATAAAACTGACTCACACGATCCTCAATAAGGATCGTGCGATAAAGATGTTTTTTTGTTTATTCAGGATTAACAAGACCTATCTATTTATGACTAACACAATCCTCAATATGGATCGTGCAAGAGAGATCTATTTATTTAGGTTCGAGCCTATTGATAATTTTGGGTATACAAAACCCGTCTGGTTTTTTGATTACTGCAAACTAACATCAATTCAGTTATGGTTCTTATAAACAAATAAGCACACACTGGAACATCATCGATCTTATTGTAGTAGATGTTTTCACAGTTTGAGCTTTATTGAATACACACATCATTAAAGCTCGCGAAAGGGGCATTCGTAGCCACATTGGTTGCGCTTTCGCTTACTGAGCGATCGATCGTGAGTTCAAAACTCAGGACCCTCAACCCATCTTTGTGTTGTTACAGAATAACATGAGAGAGAGGAGCCAGCTCGCGTTTGTTGTGATCACCCTTATGTCAGCGCGAACCAGTCACGGTGAACCAAGGGGAAGTATTGAAATATGGAGAAAATTTAAATTTGGCATTTTTTTGCATGACATTTTATGTGAACTTAATTTTGACGTCGGACTACATTTCTATACTGGAGTGTAAGTTCAAAGCTTCGAGAACGAGGGGGTTACATTACAGAAACAGGATTTTGAGCATTAATACCGGATGAAAGAAATGGTATGTTAACCGCTTCATTCAAAAGATAAAATTTTTACGCGTTATATGTAACTTTGGATAACTTATTGATCCAAAAACTTGTTTCATTAACCCAAAAATTACTTTGAAAGCAAACAAAAATCTGTATACAGGGCGGACTCGATTATATACAGTCTTGGATTTCTTTTCACTGTATAAAATCGAAACCTGTATATAACGAGTCAAAAAAAAAATTTTTTATTCGTTTTTTATGCAAAAAATTATGCGTTTTTTGAATATGAAAGAAGAATTTAATTTTCGATTCATCCCCTTGAAGCTAGAAAGCACTTTCTCACACGAAAAAAAGGTTTTATCCAGAATCTCTCAGGAGGTGATAGATAATCATATTTGTTGGAAAAAATCCATCTACGCATATGTTCAAATTTCAACAATGACAGAGTTATAGAACATTTTTTCTGTTACGAACTCTGTTGCCTCAAACTGGCTCTACATTAAAAAGTACGCTATGGAAAACGATTCTGTTGATTCCATTCAAAAGATGGGAAAATTTAGTACAGGATACAGTAGTGGAACATCTGAATTAGTGGAAGCGGAATTGAAAACTTAAAAGCTAGTAATTTTTATTGTGTTATAATTAACTTTATCCTAAAACTTCATATAACCGCTCTACAATTTGCAGCCTGCCAACAATAGCCAACTTCTATCTTTCTTAATATCGCTGCAATATGAACGATATGAAAAATTCCTGGTGAAAATTCAAGCAAAATCTTAGAAAATCACGTTTTTTACCGCACTGTACACATAAAAGCCACTTGAATTTCACTTTAACATTGAAAGGTTACATTTTTCCTTGAAACAAGTCATATTAGGAATGTTAAAAAAAATTCTCCAATCTGTATATAATCAAGTCCAAAATTGTATAGAATCGAATTATATATAATGGAGTCTGTATATAATCGAGTCCGACCTGTATAAGCAGGTGCCAGCTCAAAAATCCACTCAATTATAATTGTACAGCGGATGGATCATGTTATCGCTGCTTTAGATTGATATGGCGAAGCTAATTACATCACACACAAAAAGGAGAAAGACTCTTGACCCCTTTAGTTTTGTGGACGAGACTGATTGGTTCACCTTCACTATCGATCGATTCGATTGGACCTGCAATGATACTACTAACTTGATTAGCGACCTGCTTGTCAAATTTGAAATTTGCATATGAAAGGTCCACCAGAGATTAGCAAGAAACGGCAAAGATGTCGAGAGACTGGTAGTATAACTCTCATCTTCATCCGAATCGTGATCACTACCTATCAAAAATGCAGACACAGTTGGTACTGCATCCTTTTTAGTCAACCTATTATTATTTCCATCGGACACAAACAAAACAAAACTTTCCTCAAAATGCACCTGGGAGAAGTCAATGTTGACTTTTTTCATTGAGAGATTAGCACTTATTTTATATATTCCACAAACGCTGAATATTCACATTGCATAGGAGAGTATCCAATCATCGCCCACATTGCAAAAATCGATTCACTGAGGTTGCAGCAATAAATCAACCTGGACCTAGTGAAATTTTGTGAAATTATATATTTTTTTGCTCTCGCATCCTGGCACCTAATCTTCGCTGTACCTAATCAAATGAAATTACACCGAATCGCAAAAGGTAATCACTAATCGAAACTGTCCAAAGGTTGCCAAAAATTTAAATATTCATATTTATATACAGTGCAGATGTAATGTAGACAAACTCAATGCGCAAACCATTATCAAAGCAGTGGAGCAATAAAACTTCCGAATTAACTCTCAGCCTTAACATTAGCATGCTGATTGTTTGGTGCCTAGAGCAACCCTAAAACATTGAACTCATTGAATATCAAATTAGTTTTTCAGTATGATTACAGCAAAACTTCATCCCAAATGCTCTCAAAAACATCATTCCCAGATAAATAATCCACAAATTCGTCTATTTGTCTGTTGTCTGTCGTTGGACGGCAAAAGTAAACCGAACCGAACTGGTTATGTTTTGGCAGCGCAGTGATAGCAACCGAGCAAAACGAATGTTCCTTTTGTTTTCAATCGAAGAAAACAGCTCTCGCCGTTGGAAAATGCCAGCTTGACTATTAACTCGGAAACAATGAAAGAATTCGCGAAAACTGAATGAACGATCGGAAAAAATCACAAATGAGCCCAAAACGCCCATAATTCACACGAGATCTCTACTGGCACACAAATCATGAAAAAAAGTTTGCTAATTATTTCGGATATTCTTTTAGAAATCATCGAAATTATTCTTTAGGACCGTATATCGCAATTTTCAGAAGTAAAAAAAAAATTGTTTGACTGGGCCGATGCTGCTGGAAGCCATGATGTGGGCTGCCCTGGTACATCTTTTATTATTTCCTACATGATCAGTGTTCAAATTTTCGTTTTACCCCCCATATATTCCTGTTAGGCGAATTCCTACGTCAAAAATCAAATCGGGGATAAAAACGCACAAATATACTCACAAACAAAGATTCACGTCAAGTTTGAACACTTTTCTCATAAATGGATGACAACAACTAGCTTGATTGAAATTGTCCGATTTTAATTTTCTTGATGAGAGAGTGTAAAAAGAATAAGACAAAAACAAACTATTTGTCATTCAGCTGGCTCCTCTCTCTCAGAGAATAACTACGTCCACGCAACAATCATCAGCGATGAAGATCGGCCCACGGTCGAATGAAGATCGATGCATCCATACAACTGCTCTGCCCTGCAAGAAACATCGGGCTCTTGTGCTATAAATAACATAACAATCATCTTATCAACTATCAGCGCTGTCCGGTGGTCCAATTGAATAATGGAAAAACAGAGGGAATACTCTTACGCTTGAAAATGGCTACTATGTAATGTACAATTAAGAAGATACGATAAAACATGTAACATGTACACGATTAAAATCCGGCTGTGTTACAACTAAAATGCTAATGAGTCTAAATAAATGAACGAGAATAATGCCATCGTAGTAGCACAGTAATACGCGTCGCTAAGGATTATTATTGGTTGCTAAGAGATTTTCATTCCATTGCAAGCATATAAGTGAACAAGTCGTTTTATCCGTTTGCTCTGCAGTAGGTTATGGGCCCAGACAAATGACCATAATCGGAAGTTTTTTTTTTTTTTTTTTTTCTCTATTATAGTGATTTTCAGCACATTTCGGCTGGTTCGTCACTTTTACTTCCATTTTTGGAAGAATGTCGGGAGTGAGAATTGAACTCGTGATCTCTGCGTGAGAGGTATGGATGTTACCACTACGCCAGATCGCCTCCCACATAATCGGAAGTTCGGAAGCACATATGAAGCAACGGGCATTGGTGCTGGAAGCGGCCGATGCGCGAGCTGCCTGGAAGAAGCTCGAAACGGCATTCCCGGACAGCGGTCTGAATCGCAAGATTGGATTGCTACGAAAAGACACATCGATATGTCTGTAAAGATCGAACGGGGTGCAATAATTTGCAGTGACGAAGATGCTTTGTATGTCAAGCAGGGTTCCAGATGGTTCAAGCCAACTTCGGTGAAAGTGATGGTCGACGAGAAAACGTGCTTCATGTGTTGAAACCGGATCATTTGTGTCTGGAGTGTCCGGAGAAGCATCAGCAACCGAAGCCTAGGAAGAACAAGGGTCTGTGGTCCATTTTCGCAATGGCAGACGTGATCACCAGTGAATGATATTTTGATTCGGGAGCCACACTTGCCACATGGCACGGACGTAACAGAAGTTTGTGAACAAAGAGAAGGTGAACCATGATGTCGAAACGGCGAACAACACCAGCATGAAGGCCGTAGTGAAATGTACCGTCTTGTTGAACAGCGACGATGGTCAAATCGATGTCAGCGGAGTATTGAAGGTTCCGGAACTAGCTACCACCAAGGACAAATGTGAAGTTCGGGATGAAGGTGACGACCTGGTTTTCACCGGTGTCGGGGAAGGTGGCCTGTACAAAGTCAATTTGTAGGAGAAGTCACTGCTAGTAAGCGGAATTGAACTTTGGCATCGACGTATTGGACATCTCCTCGAAGGTGGGCTGAAGAAACTAAAACGGATTGCGGAAGGAATAGATTTTCAAGCAGGAACGTTGAAGAGTTGTAATGCCTGTCTGGAGGACAAACATGCGAGGCGTAATAAGCTGAAAATCTTGCATACAGACAATCGATACGAATATGTGAATGTAGATTTGCGGAACCTGTTGGAGTCGAACGGAATTCGACACCAAACCACGTGCCCGTATATGCCTGAGCAGAAAGGGGCGGCCGAGACGCATGCTCATCGATGCAAAACTTGGAAAGGAGTTTTGGGCAGAAGCTATTTCAACTGCTGCTCACGTGGTGAATCGTTTTCCTACACGTTCCCTGAGCAACAAAACGCCGGAAGGGGCATGGACTAAGAAAAAGTCGAATCTGGGACATCTTAAGATTTTTGGTTCAAGAGTGATGACCCTGATTCCAGGCGAAATAGAAAATATTAGATCCCAAATCCGAGAGGGGTATTTTCGTTGGTTGTTGTGAAGACACGGAAGGCCATCGGGTGTATGGTTCTGAGAAGGGCTGTTTCCGCATCAGCCGAGACGTCGTAGTTCTGGAGGATGGTGTCGTTATTCGTGAGGGGGAACAACCAGTGAAACCGGTGGATTTTTTTGGAATTTATTGAGATAAATTCCGTAACCCTCCTGCGTGTGGTACAGTCGAACCTGCTGATGGTGCTGCAGTTATCGGTGGTAATCGTGAGGATATCGAGCTAGCGGAGGAAGCGATCGGTGTCGATAGTTCGTTCAGCGAGGATGCAGTTACAGATCATGCGTTCCCACCGCAACTAAATAGACCAGCTGATGAAATGCATCAGAAGTTGAGGCAAAGCGGTCGGAAGCGCCGTTGTCCAGACAAGCACAGTGATTTTGTTAGTTACTGTTCATTTCCTGGCGGTGTTCTTACTACTCAGTTATTTTCAAACACGACGAGAGATGAGGATATAATAGCAGCGGAAAACAGAAAAGTGAATGGTAAGTAGGCGCTGTATGGACTGAAGCAGTCTAGCCATGTATGGAACGTTTAATTGAATGAGTGCTGCATGAGCATGTCTGAAACGGTTGAGTGTAGATTTGTGCTTGTACTGGTGTGTTCACGGAGATAAGATGATGTTTGTGGCCATCTACGTGGACGATTTCTTGATTTTCACAAACGATCGGAAGCTAGAGAAGCTGAAGGCTCGTCTGCACAGACGGTTCCAAATGGAAGACCTCGTAGAGGCGCAACACTGTCTCGGGATCATAATGGCAAGGAAGCGTGTAGAAAGCAAGCTGGGGTTGGATCAACAAGTCTATATCGAAGACATCATCGATCGTTTCGGTTTAGCAGAGGCTCAATCAGTTTTACACCAATAGATCCTAACATCAAGCTGGACAAGTCGATGTACAGTGCCGATCCTGGCCGTCCTCATTGGAAAGCAGTGAAGATAATCCGGTACCTACAAGGTACAACCACGGAGAGATTAGAGTAACAGCGGAGCGGAGCTCCCGATTGGGGAGGAATTGCGGATGACCGGGAATCAACGACCGTTTACGTTTTTTTGATGCAGGGAGGAGCGATCTCATGGAGTGTCAAGAAGCAGCCTACCACAGCCCTCTCGTCCTGCGAAGCGGAGTACATGGCTTTGTCTCGCACAATGCTATAAGCTAAGCTATGTGGTGGTGCAATTTGCAGTTGCAGTATTTCGAGGCAAGACCGATTTCTGTACGTTGCGATAACCAGTCGGATCTTATAACCCCCGGATCAGGCACGTTTGTATACGGTACCGTTTCGTGCATGATAACCTGCAAAATAAGCTATACGAAATGTCTTATTCCGTTCATTAAGGTTCGCAAAGATACGGTGATTTGGCAAACTGCCACTTCAATCCAGAGGTGTTTGAGTGGTACCATGATAATAGGGTCGATTACATTGAAAAAGACCTCAAACCTCCCAATTGCCCCAATTCCGCCCAATCGAAAAATATTGGCGGAAACTGTCATGTGTAAGAATCGGTAATAATCGGAAACCATCTCGACCTGTTTGAACATGAATGCACTAAATGTTGTCATTTGTGTCACTCCTATTGAGTCAGAACCAATCCATTTTGATCTGAGGATGGTCATTGAGATTTGGCACACATTACGTTCTGTACTGTAAGTCCGAAGGTGATTATCTATCTTCGGGTAGAGAAAAGTGTGCAGCTTTTGAAGGAGAAAGCAAATCAGTAGCTCCGATCACAAATGGTACCGACTGTGGCATCAACAACCTGCTTATGACTACTTCCAGTGCATTCTTTTCCAAACATCGTTGCAACCTTAGTTAACTTTAACCGCATGCTTTCATTGAATTGTGGAACGAACTAGAGAAAAGTGATCGTTCTTGACGGTTTCCTAAAAAGCTCGCATTAATTGCTTCGCCGCCAGTTGCTCCCCTGACGGACCATGGCAAATTAGGATACCGACTGCATTCCTGTTCACATTATAGTCCAAAAATTTTCGATAGGATTCAAGTCTGAGCTCTGAGGAGACAATTCGAGAGGTTTTATGCGACGAGAATGGAAATAGGCCTTCGTTTTTTTTTGGCTGTATGTTTAGGCTCAACTTCTTGTTGAAATTTAAAATCGGATTCCAGCTGAGCTTTCCGCACAGATTCCGACAAATTCTCCTTGAGGGTGTCAAGGTAGACGTCGGCAGTCATTGTACCGATGATTCGAAAAAGGTTTCCCGCTCCAGACCAGGAGAAGCACCCCCACACCATCACGTTGCTCGCAAATAACGATCCTGTAAGCCTTTTTTATCCCTCTGCCACACCCGTTCAAGTCGCGCTTTCTCGAACTGCTCCGACTGATCCTGAACTTCTCAGCGACCTTCCGTTGGGACGCTCGGTTCAAATGATATTGTACTACAAGATTTCGGGCTTGTGTACATTGTATCTTCAGATACGGGAGAAAACACGTCTGGTTTGTTCAGTGGTGGAGATAAAAGAGTTTTATTTATTGTAATCTGTTTGACAGGTCTCTTACATAGGCGTTACCTGCGTTACTTGTTTATACAATAATGTGTGTATTTCTATTATGTAGGGCTGGACGTAACAACCGTTCCCCTTTTGAAATTTTACAATAATTGTATTAAAACATAACATTTATACAATTCAAGATTAATTATTGGAAACTAATGATCAATCTCATGGATTTTTTTATTTCCGATACGTTTTACTGATTTCTAACGCCGTTGATTTTTCCTCGGCTCTTTCTCCGTGATGAACATTCGTATTCGAAGTCTCAATGTTCAATGGGGTGTCGCGTACGTATCTAGCAGATTTCTAGAAACTCCGTCGTATAAACTTTTCTTTTTCTCGAATATCTGACCATAGCCAGATCATCTTCGGGAATTTGCCCTAGGATGTTTTCCTTCAAGTCGATTCCAGCTTCGTGCTTCATTTGAGTTGGTTCCAGAACTTCCACGCTCCTCTCCTGCCTGCTCGGTTGCATAATAATGTTCGATCTAGTTATAGGGTGCTGCTCGTGGAAAATCCTAATTTGATTGCGATGGGCCATTATTGTCACGTTTCCAAGCAACACCGCTGAATCTTCCGGAACTTCATATTTCGAGATGCTTCTCGAAATTTCCTTCGTTTCCGACTCCTGTATTATTTGTCCACTTCCGACTCCGGGGTTATTCATCCCGTCTGCTCCTCCAAGCCGGAGAACACTCCAGATGCTGCTCCAATCCGGAGAATCACTCTAGATTCTGTTTTAAGCCGGAAAAGCTGTCCAAAAAGCGCTTCAGGTGCAAAAAAACGCACCTAACAAAATGGCTGCTGCCAAGCAAACCACGGGTGCAGGAAAAAAATCTTGCAGTGGCCACTATTTCTTTAGCCTAATAATCACTTTGACTTATTTTCCACTTCACTTTTTGCAACAACAAAAATTGCAAATTTTCCTCGTCGCCACTATTGTATCTTCGGATATGTGAGCAGAAAACACGAGGTCTGTTCAGTGATGAAGATAAAAGAGATATATTTATTACTAGCTGACCCGACGAACATCGTCCCGCCCAAAATAGATTTTTGATTTGAATACTTTAAACATCCACGTTTTCTTACTAAGTGAACGTTAGTGAGTCCAATCACTGAACTCATCATTGATTGATTACCCTTTGACCCTTTACAATTTCCTTTCACTATAAATTGTCTGGTACTTCTACAAAAATTCGTCCTTATAATATAACATTATTTTCAGACACAATTCTCGTTCAAGATTCTTCAAGCATTTGAAAATAACATATTCCTCCGTTGCATTGAATACATGTTTGATACAGAGAATATTACAAAATAAAGACAGCTCAAATCGGACCAATCCTTCTTCGGGCTTAGGGCACAGCAAAACATTTGACTTTCCATTTTTGTTTATATAGATAGAAGATATAGGAATGCGTTATTCCGTCTGAAAATCCTTTCCCACTTTCGAACAAAAATCTATTTCGTTAGCGCCATCATCAAATGGACTAACAACGCTTAGCTAATTGTAGAACATATGGGAATTCAATTTGACGAATTTTCCGATTTTTCTCTCCGCTATATTGGTCTACGGGAAGAGACGAATACAACGAAATATAGATGACTTAAATTGAACCATTCCTTCCTCGGGTTTTGCGCTTACCAACACATTTGGCCTTCCATTTTTATATTCATAAGATATGGAAATGCGTTATTTCGCCTGAAAACCCATTTCCACTTACGAACAAAGATCAATTATATATTATATTCGATAGCGCAAATATCGAATGGACTAACAACGCTTATTATGATGTAATTTTCGAACATGTGGGAATTCTATTTTTCGAATTTTCCGACATTCCTTCAGGATTTTCCGAAAATTTTCCGATTTTTCTCTCCACTATATTGATCTACGGGAAGAGACGAATACAACAAAATACAGGAGGCTAAAATCGGACCATCCCTTCTTCGGATTTTCCGCTTACCAACAGATTTTTATTTGTAAAGATAATCGGTTTGACAGACCTGTTACACAGGCGTTACCTGTGTTGCTTGTTTATTAAGCTTAATACAATAAGGTGTGTTTTTCAATTTATGTAGGGCTGGACCTAACAGTAATCAAATTTGCTTTTCACCCATGCTCCTTTTCACTGATGTACCCTTTGTGTAAGTGACTTTCTGCTCGAATAGCTTTGTGAAAAATCAAACGCGCCAAAACAAATGTAAACAATGTCGGAAGACCCCTGAAATGTCAAACCATTAATCAACGAGGGACTTTGCGATGGATTTTCAGTCTACATTGAGTCTTTAGCATTTTTATCGCACTGGGCTTTCATTTTTGTCATTCCTTTTTCCGGAATAATATTAATGTATCCAATGAAACACATTGCAAATGGCTAAATATCGAACAAAATACACCCAACACAAGAAAAAGAATGTTGTACAGGTCTGACTCGATTATCCGGAGTATTATTTTTTTTTCACTCCGGATGATCGAGTCATAAAAAAACGAATTTTCTCTCGGTAAACGTAATATAATTATGATTTGAACTTATTTATTAAACGTTTTATCTAGGTTGACCCATCTGTATGTTTGTGAATTTGGAACTTTGTAACTTCGTAACTTTGTCTGTAGCGCTGTACCACATCAATAGAAATTTAACCCTCTTCTTGTTGACCGATTGATCTGAAATTTGGAACAAATCTTTATCTCTGGTGTCATTATAAACTGCGTATTCCATGATCTTGAAAATCCAAGATGCCGGCCGCTACCAAATGGTGGATTACATATTTTTTCAGAACCGCTTCAATGTGAGTAAGGGCTGGACTAGTAGAACACAGTCATGTATGAAAAATGTAAATCCAAGATGGCGGCCACTACAAAATGGCGGATAAAGTATTTTTTTGGAACCCCAATTTATAAAGGTGTATAAAAGGGAGTATATTGAAAAAATTGCATGTGACTGTCATTTATGCCAGTCTCTGTATCACGTATATTTGGACGAAAGTCAAATGTTTCAACCTAATCTTCGCTTCAAGGCGTCCAATTTCAATTAGCAAGATTATATATCAACACATCCATAATTACATGGATATTTATTTCAATCCTCCCAATGCTTATTTGAGAGGAATTGACAGCAGCATCCATGCTCCAATAAATTTTTAATCTGTCACTATGGTTTGAAAAGTTCGGGGCTTTAAACAGTTCCATCACAAAAGGATGTTAGAAGTCTATTTCCACTGCTCCATCTCGTGTCCGGATCAAAAACGACCTGTGGTTACTCCTCATCAGGTATGGGCAAAATCGCATCGATATTCGTTCAACAACACTCATTCACAGATAAAACTCACCCTTCTATTCTCCGTTTATGCCTCACTTGATTTGAGACAGAAAACATTCACCTCTCACCTTAGCAAAGTTCATTTTCGAGTTTAACGGAACAATACTGTGTCTATTCCGCTCATCTATTCTCAGAGAATTTTGCATTCTCTCATTTGCCTCTCGGAATTACGTTAGATGGTGAGAGAATCAAATTGGAAACTATTGCTTAAGTCAGCGAGTGTATCTGTAAAATCATTCGTTTTTCATTCATATAGCAATCATATAACAATCGCAGCAGCAAAATACAGGTAAATAGCTGAAATCGAGTTGTTTCCGGTACACTATTGCAATGACATTTTTTTTGTTTCTAGTATGAAACGATCTTAGCCAACGCAAAAGACCATATTAACGCAAGTTGTTGGTGATTCATGGAGATTCATGTGCATTGCCGATAATAAATGCACTTGAATGCTGACAAGGAAGAGTGTAGAAGGGAAAATAAAATCATACATACACTCA
This sequence comes from Toxorhynchites rutilus septentrionalis, assembly GCF_029784135.1. Lineage (NCBI taxonomy): Eukaryota > Metazoa > Arthropoda > Insecta > Diptera > Culicidae > Toxorhynchites > Toxorhynchites rutilus. The sequence continues at coordinate 113,065,033 of NC_073744.1, forward strand.
GATTGAGTCTATTTTGACTCACTCGTTATTTTGTTTCGTACGATCCTTCCAAAGGAGTATTCATGCATCGAATGTTGATTTCCACTCTTTGTTTTGATATGTTCACTCTCAGTCCCGAATGCAGATGGTCGGAGAATGAAAAATGATTCATCGTGCAATCTCACGATTGCCTGCTGCATTCTCTTCGCCATGATTATTCCAAGCAGATACAAGAGTGATTTATAATTAGGTGTGCAGAAATGAGCGAATGAAATATTCGTTCACTTCGAGAATCGTTTGACTTTTTTGGCAATTTTAAACTTCTAGAACCTCACAGAAATATTATTTTATTTGCTTGTTTATTTGTTCCGAGAATTAATCTCAACGTATTAATTTTCATGTTCCAAAATATCTAGAAGTATCCTATCGTGTTGTCCGGTTCATCATCACACACTCAAGTATGATGAAACGGTGTCAGTTTCTAGGTGAAAAAAGTCATTATTTATACCAAGAAAGGACGAAAAACTACCCTGCGCAGAAATGAAAAAAGATATTTTCGTCAGGAAATAAATAAAATGGAAAGATAAAAGACATCGAAACGAATCGAGGCCTCCCGTCTGACGAGATTTTGCTTTATACCCGTTTGTTGACAAAGTAAATTGAATTTAATAAAATGAAATTGAGAACAGGTGACTCACAGCAGACGAAAACAACCCACGGACCCACAACCCACCTGGCTGACTGGCTGGCTGGGTGGTGTTAGAAACGTGGCAAGTAAATCTCGTCTGCTCTGTGCTGCGAAACGTTATCTCTGACAGTAAAATGATGTGTATAGAGGAATGAAAATGGAATTTCGTTCAAATCTGACTGTGTGTCGCACTGAGACACTTTCCGATTGGAGCGCGGTAAGAAAAAAAATAAAAATTGATTGAAACTTTTTTCATTATCTCGGCATTGTGTAATAAAAAGATTGTTTTGCCAACTTTGTGCAGTTTAAGCTTCCCGGCTGTCAGTTGAAGATACCACCATCCTCTGCAAGTTTCGTGTCTTTGGCATTCCTCACGTTTCCGCAGGAACCGTTTGCAATTCTTCCTGCCACAGAGAATGATATTTTTGTTCGGATCTGTGTATCAGCATATTTTCTTCTCCCGCATCCGGTTGCACAGTGGAAAGGAAAGTTAGATTGTGTCGATACATCATGCGTTCGGTTGGGATCTGTTCCATAAATAAAGCTCGATTGCGCCATCGTTTAACGCATCGATGGATCCGTCCTACTAGCGGAAGTTGTGGGTGAAATTTACTTTTGCAACTGATTGATGGGCTTCGAAAGTGGTTCGAATTGAAACCAATTTGTTGGGACAGGTCAGGACTGTCGAAGGGGATCGATAGGGCGCACTAACGATTATTCCTTGTTATTGCGTGTAAATTCGGAAACGGTCTCAATTGATACTCTGATTTATTTCCTCTAACATTTTGCCGTTAAATTAGTTGAATGACCCGATTCGATGAAGTTTTTTGACGAAAAACTACGGTTTTCATTAAGGGTGCCAAATTAGAAAACAGGTCACGTTTTTATGAAATAAAGTTAACGTTAATAACTATTTCTGCTGCGAACAGATTCTAACGATTTGCATATCAATCGAAATTCTCGATTCTCGAAAAAAAAGATTTGTTTGATATGCTATAAATTACAATCACATAGTTCGTAAATGGTTTAAATTAATGAAAACTGGAAGCATTTCGATTTTCCCATACATTTATTCTGCCGATTTGTGTGCTAACCCTACCCGTACCATCAATAACGAGCAACTAATTCAGTCGTTTCTACCCGTTTTCAACTAATTTGGTATGAATAAGCCATCCCGATTTAATATCACAACATTCTTCGTGGGGACACGGACTGGACAACATCGTTGCTGGACGAGCTGGACGGCGAGGGATCGAGTGCCTTTCTCAAGGCAATGAGGGTGGAGGTGTAGTGCAGGAGTAAAATAAAGTTTGACAAGGGCCTACACACATACACACACTCTTTACAGATGCACGGGCCGAAGGTTGTGCAGTCCACTGATTATTCAACAAGAGCCAAAGGTTGTACCGCTCATGACAACTCTACACGAGCTGATGATTGCGCCGGCTAGTGACCATTCTATCCTGGATTCCTCGAGTCGAGAAAGACGCACCACGCTAGATATGGGGTACAGACTAGGGGGGCGTTGCTGATTAATGGTCAGCTGCATCCCAATACGAAGTATCCCGTGAGAACACTTGTAATACCAACCTCGAGCCGACCGGTTACACATTACTAACATAGTCTAAGCAAACATTGTCAAAATATTGAACTCCCGGCCCCGTTAGGCTGACGCCATATGAGCCTTAATAAAATATATATTTTGGATAAAAAAGGGCCTTTTTCAAGGCTAGAGATGAATGAACTGAAAAAAAAATTTAAATCTCTGTAAGTTTTGCCTGCCTGATATCACAATCTCCATCTAGCAGGCAAAACTCATAAAACGATGCATTTGTCAAAGCAATAACTGGGTCTTGTATAGAACATTTCCAAACTGGCCGTCGATTTGCTATGCGATCGTTATGTCATGAAATATGCATAATCCAAAATGAAAGGATAATTTTTCATTCAATTTCCAGATGGAATAAGTACACTTCTGAAATGAAGTCAAGAACTCAAACTAACATGATTGTATAAATGTATTATATGTGATATCAACACATTTCATTGCAAGAAAAAATCCTGAACTAAAATTGTGTTTGTAAATAATTTTAAACCCATTTATTTTTATTCGATTGGCGTTTGGACTCACAATTAGTAAAGCTCAAGATCAATCTTTTAAGTTGTGTAGTTTATGTTCAGATATGGATTGTTCCTCACCTGGTCGACTTTACATTACAAGCTTCCGTGTTGGCAAACTAGATAGCCTACATATCATCGCTGATAATGGAAAAACAAAAAAAAAACTTGTTTACTCAAAAGTATTTCAAAATAAAATGAAACATGTGCTTTGTCATGCTACTCATTTCTCTACCGTACAACAACAATAAGCCACAGCAAAGCTGGTACAGTAGGGTACAGCTAATAAGATTTGGGGTAGGGGTATGAAAATGTCCACGCTTGTCTACGGAGGGGGAAGGGGGAAGCCTAAAATCCTGCTTTTCCTGTCCACGTGGTATGTGGACAGCCCCATACTAGAAGATTGATTTTTGTTATCCGTTAACATTTCTGAACTGATTTCAATTTTCTTTCCAAGAAAAACTTGAACTGTACACTCAATTTCGCTACGGCTGAATTGAAGACTCGTTTTAATTATTCGTTTCTCCGATCTCATCGGCAACTCACTCGGGGTGCCGCAGAGAAGTGTCTTAGGGCCCATTTTGTTTATTTTATATATAAATGATCTGTTACATTAATTTGTTCGCGGATGATACTGTCCTGTTCATCGCAGCTAAGGATATAAAAGAAACCGCGGAGCACATAGACGAAGATTTGCATTCTCTGGCTCAGTGGCTTAAATTTAAGCAATTAAAGTTAAATGTTGGCAAAACAAAATACATGCTCATTTCTGCAGCAAACTTCAATATTGACGTAAATTTTGAAATAGATGGTGAGACAATAGAACGCGTAAAAGAAATCAAATACTTAGGAGTTATTATTGATGACAAGTTAACTTTCAAGTCTCACATTAATAATGTCATCAAAAAGATTGCCAAGAAGTACGGCGTTTTGTGTCGTTTGAAGAGAGAGAGTTGACAATAAACAGTAAAATCAATTGTATAAATCATTGATTTCACCGCACATAGATTTTTGCTCGTCGATCCTATCGATCCTAATAATACACAATTAACGAGATTGCAGCGTTTACAAAATAAAGTAATGCGTTTGATTTTAAGATGTAGTAGATACACTTCCTCTAGTTTGATGTTGGACGCGCTACAGTGGCTATCTGTGAAGCAGAGAATCTATTACTTGATAATGGTGTTCATCTTCAAAATTTTAAACGATATACTGCCTCGATATTTGTGTGATCGAATTGAAAGAGGAAATTGATGTTCATAGATACAATACAAGAAACGCGGATGATGCAAGAACACCCAACTTTATGTTTAGTAGGTCGCAGAATTCGTTGTTATATAAAGGTAGATTTTTTTTCAATTCGATGCCCAGAGAAATTAAACGTGCGGCAACAATGGCAGAGTTTAAGAAAATGTGTATTTCGCACGTAAAATCTGTTTTGTAAACTGGTTTTATCAATTTTTTCTAAATAATTCATTTATGTTTCCAATTGATTAAAATTTATAAAATTCATTTACAGGTTTAACTACCATGTTCGTACTGATGATGATGAATTTTTGTTTGTTTGTTCTGTTAATGTATATTGTAAAAAAAAATTTGCGTTGTCTACGGAAGTTGGATCCAAGCGCGCGTTTGATGAGCCTGGATTATGTTAAGTGAACACTGGCAGAACACTGATACCTAATGAAATTTTTATGTGGGGTCCGAAGTGGAAACTGGAATGGGAATAGCTCAATCAGAATTGTCGTAAACTATCTTTTTATCGGATGGTTATATCGAGTATTTCTGAATTGTGGCAGATCTCTATCATGTTCTAAGTAGACACTTTTAGATATTGGGTTCAATTCCCAATCTGTCAAGGATCTTCCCGGGTTGGAAATTTTCTTGACATGCCTTGAAAAAAAACTTTAGGCCTGAAGTTGAGATTATTATTATGTTAATGTCGATACAGATAGGACCATTGTTTTTCTTTTGCAGTTTTTGCCTATTTATAATGTTCGATTGATAGAAAGTCATGCCAGTAACAGAGTCAGTTCGCTTTGATTTTGGTTTTATAATACTGTTCTCTTAATTGGGTTAAACATTAATATTATCTATTAGATAAATCGGCCAGTTCAAACCTTTGTAGGGGTATGAGGTGGGTCATCTTCATCTTTCTTTCTAAAGATTTTTTGTTTGTTTTTTAAACATGAAGTAGAAATATGACCATTTCAATTTTTTTCTTATCACTACATGAGAGTGAAAAGGATCAGTTTTACGATGAATATGAGTCGCTTTTAATTATTTACTTTTGTACCCCGAAAAACTCAACAATAACAAACCAACACGGAGTGTATACTTGATTTTGCGATTGACTGTACATCAAATCCATAACACTTTTTTCTCTTTTTCATTCCAGGTATGCTTCTGGACATTTTTTAACAGGTAAAGCATCTATTTCAAACGTGTGATATACACTTCGATTATACAGCCATTCCATGCCAAAACGATGAAGTGGCTCTCAGATTTTCGTGAAAGTTGGTTGTTTTGTTCCTTATTGCAAAATATTGGACTGTTTTTTATATTTTTCGTGAGAGGGGCCATTTCCATTTTAGGATGGTCATAAAAATCCATTTCCAAAAATGTCTTCTTCAAAAATTGATAACATTAAAAACTACTGGGACGATTGAGATAATCGACAAACCAAAATGAAGCCGATTAGATAGCCTTCTTGTGTTACACTCGCAAGAATTTGAGTTTTTCTCGTAATTATTGATTCTATTAGTTGTTCATTATTTTTTAGTTTATAATATAACTGAGTTCCAGACTAAAAGTCCATGTGGAGCTTTAGGAAGATTCTTGAAACGCTGCTAAAGCAAGTTCACTTTTTTTTCAACCATGGACAACATTTCAATGTTTCAATTTTAATAAATCAGATCTTCTTCAAGTATGTTTGTGTTTTCCTGACAACTTGAAAAATAAATTCCAAAATTTGAGTTGCCATCCGTTGAGCCCCGACCGAAATAGGGGACCGACAATGAACTTTTCGTCTGGCCCGTGTCGGTCCCAGCGAATCAATAGGGGACTTTTCTAAATATCATTTTCGACACTCTCCGAACGAAAAGTCTACTGTCGAGACATAATTTTTCTTCGCTCCACGTCAGCTGGTGTGCAATTCGAAAATCGGCGAAAAAGTGATCTTTCCAAAATGGAAAAAGCATTGAAAACATTGTGTGTTTTTTTGCAAGTGACGTTCATATTTCTGAAGGAAAAGTTGTGCGCGTTTATTCACGATTAATTATAATACGGACGGGATTTTGTTATCGTGTGTTCTTTTTCCTCCATTTTAATACGAAGTGTGTGTGTTTGTGTGCCGCAGTGAATGTATCACCGAGGGAGAATCTGCAGGCGTTAAGGTAATATTATATTATCAGGCACGTAGCGTAACCGGCACGGCACGTTTCATGCAAGACAAATATTATTGCGTGTGTTTCAAATGTGTATGCGTATATATATAGCGGAACGGCTCCGGACATACGCAGCGCGTTTCAGACAAATGCATGAAGGAATTCTCGAAAAGAATATTTTGCCGGTGCCGGGCACGAACTACACGGGCGAGTAGCACCATACATACAAATCAAACGTCGAAGTTCGTGGTATGGGTACGTTCGTCGCTCTTCGGTACGACATCGGTTCAATCACCAGTAGCATTTCTCCGCTCCGTCTGCGCTGCCGGTCCGTACAGAGAAGTTGCTATGCCTGATGATATGAATACATCATGTATTTGTCTGCCGGTGTCGGTACGTGCCGTTTACGCTACGTGCTGGATAATATAAAACCGCCTTTATGCGATGGCCACATCGCGGGCTAAGTTTTTTTTAATTTCTATTCTCTTAAGCAGTATTTCAGATGAAAGTTTGGAAGCGATATGAGGTGCAAGTCTCTTTGATTCTCGCGTACCACGGTCTCTCTGCTCTTAAAGGTCACACGCTGTTATGTGCGGTGACGTTCCTAATTGTGTGTATGTGTAGAGAGGGTATTTGTTTTGTTGAGCTAAGTGGAACTGTTTTTCTCAAAGTCTCTCTTCTCTCCTCCAGCAAGGTTCTCTTCTCTCTCACACATACATCATACTGGTTTCATTTGATTTGCATTGGCAGCCGTACCGCTGCAATTCTGTGTATTCGTCTACTTTTCACAATTGCATTCGATTCGGTCGCATTTTCGTACATAGGTGCATCGAATCTTTGAGTGCCATTTCGCGGTGGGGACGAGATGATTTGTATGCAAGGTTAAATACACTTCGTCTTGTTTTCGCCGTTGGGTGGCGTTCATGGTCAGGCCCACGGTTTAATTATGTTAGAGATTTTAAATTTCAGAATTTTTCAGAAGACTCTAATTTCAGTTTTCATTTGGAGTGAGTTAGTTAGTTGAAAGCATTTATATATTTATATTAGTTTTTTGGTTCCTGGTTTTTCAATTCCAGGCACTAGATTGAGTTTATAAACTCAGATTAGAGGTTCTTCATCCGTTGTTGAGTAGTAAAATGAAAATATGTACAGTTTGGTTTCGGATGTTTTACAAAATGTGACTACTTTCTAGTCGGATTGCTGAGTATTTCTTATTTATACAATAAATATCTTTGGAAGCTGGGACCGACACTGATGTTGTGCGGACGCTCTTGATGTGCACCGAATGGAGAGCGCGGCGGGAGAAAGTCGGGGTAACGTGTTGAAATCTAAATGTTAAAAGTTCAAAAAACCAAAAATAAAAATAATTAAAATTCTAAAAATCTAAGAATCAAAAAATTAAAATCTGAAAATCTGAGAATTTCAAAAAAAAAATTTAAAATTCTAAAATTGTTTAAATTTGAAAACTTTAAAATTGAAAAATTTTAAAAATTGAAAATTAAAAGTTAAAAAATTTAAATATTAAAAAAATCTAATTTAAGATTTTAGAATCACATCATTTATCACAGTGAATCCTGATTTTTTCTTAACCATTCCCACTAACAACTATCTCTTCCATGATAAACGCTAGAGAACCACGCTATAGCGGCGATCCTTCTGGCCTTCGGGTGGCGAATATCATACTAACATTCCTTCCCTTCCCCTGGTGACTGTAAGGACGTGGCCGGCGTCGTTATTGACCATTTAAAGCTCGAATCACCGAAAATTGCACAACGAGAATGATTTGCTAGTCCCAAGCGTCATTCTGTGTGTTCTTTGTGCAATTTAGTTGATTCAGGTCAATCACGGAGAGCAACTACGAATTGTACAGTCTACCCAAGCTCAAGCTCTCCGAACGAAAAGTCTACTGTCGGTCCAGTGAGATCGGGGAAAAAAGACGGAAAATTCAGGGTCAGTCCCCAGGGACCGTCGCGGGGCTTAACGTGTTAATGATACTGATGGTTCAATGTTAATGATACTGCACCCAGTTGGAAGAAAAATCGTTTTCTTTCAAAAACCCATTACTTTATTATTTTATTTTATTATAATGCTCCCTAGATTCAACCAATCAACCACTTCCTCGAGAACGAAATCACACACAATGTTTGATTCGAACGACACAAAATTATCGATAAAGTGGAAGCATCCTAAACCGATTTAACAGTATAAAGCATCCTCACTTCCCTAATGGCACAATGTGTGTCGTGCGGATGCAAATCGAACAGACCAAATTCAACACAGCAAATTCAAAATATCTCATGCGCCGCCTAAATGCGTCTGCAAGAACTCCCTTCGTTCCGATCCGGATCCGCAGACTCGGTTTGGCGCAATGGGAGTAAGAAATGGCGGCATCAAATGTATGCAAATTGAATCCGGGAAATATATAACACAAAGAACATGGCATTTCCATGTGGCAAATATACGTGCAAATTATAAGCACGCAGTGGGACCGACGATGTTTTGAATATTGAATATCAGCTTGGGATTTTCATGTAAATTACAAGTTATGCCTTACAGAGTTCCACTCCCAGTTGGGGTTGTCGCGTCAGTGGAACTGAATTTAATATCCCGATTCCGACAGCGAAATAAAAAACGGGAAGTGGAGAATATTCTTCGTTTTCGTAGGGACATAAGCCGTTTGCGTTAAGCATCATTCTGTACTGGTTTTGCATGCTTTCGGCAAATATAAATAGAACCCATTTCAAAACAGTACAACCGCAAATAAAATATGTCGTGTTTGGGATTAAGTCCGGAAAACAAACGAACCATGTCCTTTAACTTGGAGATTTTTTCTGCCTGGGACGACGGACAGGTGGTATAAATTATCCTGGATGGGAACGGGGCGAGGGGGTGTTGAAAGTGTCTCCGGAAGTAACTCCATAATTTGAGGGATTTGCGCGCCATTCAGACGGCAAAAAGAGTTTTAATTCCAGAATATTAGCTATCATTTTGCCTTCATTTACCTTCCGTTGCGGAGCTCCATATTTAAGTTGGCCAGAAAGAGTTAGAGAAATAACGATGATAAATTATTAACGGGTGGTCCTCCCAGAGCCGTGAAAAACGAACCCCTGCCAGAAGAGGATTTAGCAGAAAAAATATACACAAGCATAACGACGAACGATGAAAAGGACGTCCAGAAGGGAAGTACCGAGCCGAGTGAGTGTTGACCGATCTCCTTTCCGGTAAATGGCTGTTTCTGACACATAGACCCTTTTTAGCATAATTCACCGGTTTGATTCATGCTTTTAAATATTTCAGGCGATCAAATGTACTCAGCTGAAAAGTAACTGACGCGCGGTAGTTTTGTCCTCAGCAATGCACAATCTTCTCGATTGGTACAGTTTATCATCAGTGAAAATTGTCTCCAATTTTCTTCAAATTCACGTCAAAGTCGTCAAATCTTAGAAAAGCAAATGTCTGTTGATGATACATCACGAATGTCCGTTAAATGATAAATAAAAAAATCGTAATAATCCACCTGGCAGTGATATTGTGCTTTTCAGCAGTATGAACGGACAGACCCTCAACTATTTTGCTTTTGGTTCCAGTCACCTTCTAAACAGTCCACCTTTGGCGATTTGATTTCCGTTTATAGGCGCTGGGCATTCCTCAGGAATAGATTAAACAGACTTTTCACAGTCCATCTCACCCCCCCTGGCAACTGTCCGAACAATTTAAATTTTCCACTCACAAATGAATTAACAGAGAAGCGATAGGTATGCACGGAAAAGTTATTTAATTTTTGAGTAGAAAAATTTAAATTATTGAAATAATTGTACTGGTGGGGTAAAACGGACAGTTGCCAGTGGGAGTGAGATGAACTGTGTGTTTAATCTATTCCTAAGGAATACCCTGCGTCTATAAATGGAAACCAAATCGCCAAATATGGACTGGTTAGAAGCAAACAGGAACCAAAAGCAAAATAGTCGAGGGTATGTCCATTTTTACTGCTGAAAAGCACGATATCACTTCTAGGTGGATTAATTCAATTTTTTCATCATTTAACGGACATTCGTGATGAGTTCAGATCTTGGTTGAATAGAATTATTCCTCTCGCGATCGATAAACCTCTACGCTTCATATATTACAAACCTGTCCATATTACACCCACTACATGTCCATTATACCTGCATCGACAAAAATGTTGTACTTTTCGGTATGTTTTAATTTTAGTAAAAAACATTGAAAACACTTTTTTGTAAAATATTTGGCCAATTAGGTAGAAAAACAGTATATTGAATTGCAAGAAACTGCATCAAAGTTTTGGGAAACATGAGTTTCAAAAGATTAAGTGCACCCGTGGCCGAGTGGTTAGCGTCTCACATTATCATGCCGAGTGTTCGGGTTCGATTTCCGTTCTGGCCGGGAGATTTTTCGTCAAAAGAAATTTCCTTCGACTTGCACTGTGGTCACGCGTATTCTAGAGCTTGCCCCTAGGAATACATTCAAGGCGTGTTATTTGACTTAAGAAATCTCAACTAAGCATTAATAAATGACGCTACTTAGTGCATACATTGAGACGGCAAAAGTTCCACAGGGAACGTTAACGCCATTCAAGAAGAAGAGTTTCAAAAGATATAATTGAAATTCTTCTTAACGTGTCCGTGTTACTCCCTCCTCCCCTACATGAAAATAGCTATGTTTATAGTGTTTTCAATAGTATGCTTTCGAAGTAGTTCTTGAGCTAATGAAACATTTTTTGGATCAAAAAGTAACAATAACTCGTACACATTTTATCCTTCGAATGGAGTAATTCCCTTACCATCTCGTTCAACCGACAAAGAGATACACTCTGTCCAACTTCTATAAGACCACCCTGTTTCTATTTCGTTGCAACACAAACAGTTAGAATTTCAATAAGATACATTCATACTTTGTTGAATGCTTATAATGAAGTATATTTAACGTCAATTTCACTCAATAGAGTTGTTTTATTTATTGTGCTTAAATATAATAATTTCAGCTGTCCAGATTATATAAGACCATTTCAAAATTCATGGAATGTGAATGTGAATTTTTTGTGACGATATCGACGCAAAAACGGTAGGAGAGAGGATTCCAGAACTTGTTTTTAATTCTTTAATTATTTGAGACCTATCTTGAGCTTTCTGGTGCTCCCGTGGCCGAGTGGTTAGCGTCCCACACTATCATGCCGAGTGTTCGGGTTCGATTCCCGTTCTGGTCGGGAATCTTTCGCCAAAGAAAATTCTTCCGGCTTGCACTGTGACCACAGCGTATTCTAGAGCTTGCCACTCCAGAGTACATTCAAGGCGTGTTATTCGGCATAGCAATCTCAACCAAGTACTACTTATAAAAGTGACACAAGTAGTGCTAAGTTGAGAAGGCAAAAGTTCCACTGGAACGTTAGTACCATCCAAGAAGAAGAAGATGTTGAGCTTTCCGGTTGCACAGAATCCCGAAACCATGCACGAGCCTCCACCAAAATTTCTTGTTGAAAAATGCCTTCTCCCATAAATCACGCCAATACCCGTTGAAACTATGAAGACCATCCAAATTGAACTATTTTTCGTCAGTGAAGATAATCTATACATTGAAAAACTTTTCGTTATGGTATATAGCAAAATGTATTCTTTTGGAAACATTCTTTATCACAATATACCATGTCCCATTGTCGGTTCATGTGAGCTTTGGCAAAACTCAGACGTCTTTCGATGTGAGATGGTATAAGATGAGGAGCTTTTAAACCATCTTTATGTGAGGATTTTTACCAAAACTTGACGAATTGTCATTCGAGTAACATTTAAATTGAAATATTGCTTTATTTGCATAAGCGATTTTCGGGTATTCGAAGCTGTTCTAACTATTCATTGCTTATCCCGGTCAGAGAGCTTCAATTTTCGTGGATCTCTCTCCTCCTTACCGTATCTTTGAGTATCTGATACCAACATTTTCTTAGTGAAACTTGATTTGTCTTTCTTCTTTCTCCGTGAGCACTTTTCCCTTCGTCATTTTTATTGATCAAAACAACTAAAACACTGAAAAACTGTAACTGGTCTTATAGAAACTAGACACTTGAAAAATACAAAAACATTCGTTTACGCTTAGCGCTTGGACACACACATATGAAAATCATGCAGTGTATGGTAGTCACCAATACCTACGCACTAGAATATAATTTGAAGTATTGTTTGTTTACAATAACACAAAGCAGCAAGATCATCTCCTGGTCTTATAGAAGTTGAACAGAGTTTATTAATGCTCAAAGTCTTGTTCATCCAACGTAACGCTCTCGTTTTTGTAGCTTCGAACTTACACCGCAGTATAGAAATGAAAGACGTTGTCCTACGTCAAAACAGATGAAGAGAGTCAATGTTAGAACAAAGATTGTTATTCTTGAATTGTGACAATATGCAATTGGAAAAACAAATTTGGATGATACTGGTTTACAGGATTGAACTTAATTTAGATATTGGAATTGATTAAACTACACCCAGTTTTTTTCACGCGGGGGATACGTACCTCGTAAAAAAAACAGCGTTAAAAACCGCGTTAATTGGAAAATCCGCGTAAAAAAACCACGTTAATTCGAAAATCCGCGTAAAAAATCGCGTTAATTGGAAAATCCGCGTAAAAAAACCATGTCACCTAATGATAGATATCAATTGGGACTATCTTTACGTAGAACGGAAGTGAAAAGCTGAGTGTTGCTCGCTTCCGAAAACCCGTAGTTTTTTTCTAGCAAATTCGTTGGTTACTGGTAGCTATAGTTCGGTTTTCCTCACGAATGAGATCATCTGCTGTTGCTAGAAGATTCCCTACTAATTTGTACACTCTTCTGCCGAGCTTCTCCAGAGCTAAGTAGACAGGGAAAGACATTCACGAATCGCTGCCCGTGAAAACCCCGTCCCGTTGTACCACCCGGCGGGCTCCCTGTTACCCAACACCTAAAATCCACCTGAGAATCGTGATAAGGTGCGGCACTAAGCGCTGAGCTCCATTACAAGCACTAATTACCGTAATTTGCTCTGAGGGAACATTAGAGAAAAATGTGAGCTAAGGGGGAGATACCTCGTAAAAAAACCGCGTTAATTGGAAAATCCGCGTAAAAAAACCTCGTAAAAAACCGCGCAAAAAAAACTGCGTGAAAAAAATGAGTTGCGGTTATATCTATGATATGACCGCAAGGTTGACCTGGGACTGCCTTAACTTTCACAATTCACAATAATTTGTTTGTTTTGATTAAATTTTTGGCCGAAACAATTTCCGAATTCAATTGAATTCAATATATCTGCTTTGTGAGTAAAAAGATTGAACAAATGCCATGTAAGGTCAATTCATGAATTGTGATAGATTATGTTCTTCGTTACAAACTAATTTCATTTCACGTTTGGTATTATACCTAGGACAAAATATGTGAACGGAAGAATTATCAAACGATTATTTTATTTTACGTTTCCCTCTGAAGTTTGCATCTACCCCCGACTTGCATGAAGTTGCAAAGTCAATTTCCCCACACTCCATGGATTTCAGGTCTGTGTTAGGGAAACACATTTCAGTCGGAATAAAAATACACCCGACTTACATGTATTTCCGATGCCGACTTCCCTCAGGCACCTTGGTTTTGAAATCACATTTCGGGAACACATTTCGGTGGGAGCAAAAGCTCTCCCTAGTTTCATGTATTCACAATGCCGATTTCTCAAACGCTGCTTGGTTTTGAAGTCTGTGTTAGGGAACACATCTCGGCGAGAACAAAAATCCCCCTACTTTCATGTATTTGCAATGCCGATTTCTTCAAGACTGCTTTGTGTTGATGGCTGTGTTGGGGAAACCGTGAATCGGGCCAATCAAAACGAGGAAGTTAGAGCGTTTAGATAATGAACAGAACATTTTACAGTTATTCAATTGTTTATTTAATGAAAAATTATAGGAGGTTGTGTCAGGATACGACCGCATTGTTGACGTAGAACTACACTGTTATTTTATATGAGTCGAAACAACTGCTTAGTAGAACAATCTCTGAAATGGGTTTTTTATTGTAAAATCAGTTGACTAAAGTGGATTATTCATTCTTGCCCTCGCAAAACAATACACTAGCTGATCGTATGTCGCAATTTATTTCATGTCAATGCATTGAAAATTTACCTCGAACGCTCTTCCTGTGACCTTTTTCGCAATAGACATAGACTCGGTTACAGTCGGTTATATATATGTTGCACCAGCACCATTATTCCACATCTCATAACTACATCAATATATCTTTGGCACCGCATGGAAACAACAACAATGACAACACTTGCAATTATCAAATATCATGCTACATGTTATTTAGTATTGCCTCAGTGGAATCGCACCTCTAGGCATCGTTCGTACAACGTAAACCAAGCGCCAAACAAGCGTTCGTCATAGCATGCATGCAAAGCCATTACATTGGTGGCTTGAAACTACTAGGAATATAAACACTTATCATCATTTTGCACTATTCTCAAAAGAAATTTATCTGTTAATGGGCCTGATCACGAACGTCACTTCACGGTGTAAACGAAATGAAGTGCCTATAACCTTACATACAAATCATTTCGTTTTCACCGTGAAGTGACGTTTGTGAACAGGCCCAATATTACTGGCCCCGAAAAAAGTTGTATTACTTTCTCATGCTCGAGAAAAGCGCAGCTGTCACCCTTAGTGGAGGAAGTTTTGCTACTGTCAAGCGAAACCTAATCACATACAAAATTCCAGAACGACATTTACTTTCTTCTTGGTGACTAAACAAGCGAAATAAACTCTTTTGTTAATATCAACAACCTCGAAAACATTAGCATTGCTTCATTATGATCAAGATTAGCGCAAATGCAATCCTAATTGAAGGCAGATTCGCGACTGGCACGCGAACCCAAATAACTTATAGCATTCCAGTAAGACATTCAAGATGCTTGGTTTTCCCCAAATAATTTTTTGGTGCATAACCTTAACGCCTGCTTCGCCATAATGTCAGTTTAATGCATTGATGCATTCTCAAAGGCACCAACGAAGCCCTTATGATGACGGAAAACAAACAATATTAACTGCTTGGAAAAAGACTGAATTATGCCACACAGCTTGTACTCTGCGGTAACACCCATCGATGCGCATACGCTGATGAGTTTGTCAAGAGTGACCGCCTTTACCACCAGCAGGGGGAGCTTGATTTTGGTTGTTACCTGGGTAGCGGCGCTTACATTTTCGACCGACGCGCCGGAGTCGCCTACTTCGCTGTTGTTCGATGCGGTGTCACACTCGCGAAGGCTTGGTTCAGTGCGAGCGCTTTTCACTGCACCAACATCGCGTGCATCATTAGATGACGCCTGCCTCGAATTTTTATTGCCCCTGGCAATGCGTTCGTTTATTACAGGGTTCGAGCCTGCCTTCCTCTTCTTCTTGCTCATCACACAGCGTCCAATTTATGACGCGGAAAGAAAAACGCACGATACGAATAACGCGAAAAACGAACAGAAACCCTAAACGACGATATCCAAGTTGGATTACCACTGATGGGGTCCAATCTTAGATCGAAGCGCAGCGAAAGCCAAGTGAACTGGATTGCTCAACAGTCCGATGCCGAATGAAAGTTTGCCTCTTTTTTTTTTCACGGCTTAAATGCATTTTGACGTAGGACTACGTCTTTCATTTCTATACCGGGGTGTAAAACCAAAGTTTCGAGAACGAAAGCGTTACGCTGGAGACCGAGATTTTGAGCGTTAATAGCTCTTAAACAACTGAACGAAATGGTATGATAAACACTTCATTTGAAAGATAAAATGTCTACGCGTCATATACTTGTTACTTTTTCATCCAAAAACTTGTTTCAATAGTCTTAAAATTGCTTTCAAAACAGGCTATTGAAATCAAAAATCGGTATATAAGCGAGCGCCGCTTGTAAACCCACTCAGTTATGATTGAACAGCGATTGGAGCATGTTGTCGCTGTTGTTGTGAAGCTAATTTCGTTTATCATGAAAGCGCTGATGAACGGTGTCACCGAGAGCCTGTTTGTGCACCTAAGGCCAAAAGGGAATCCATCAGGAGGAGAGTGATGCCACGGTTCCGCTTGAAACATCGGAGCAGCCGCCACACACACACACATACACGCGCGGAATTCTCGTTGCTATCATCGTTGCTGAAAAATAATCTGCCAGTTCCCCTGGGAATTGAAAAATACATTCATGCGAAATAGTTTATTTTAATGTTTTCTATCCATATAACACTGCAACCAAATACATTTGGTTTTGTTATTTTGACGTAGGACTACGTCTTTCATTTCTATACCGGGGTGTAAAACCAATGTTTCGAGAACGAAAGCGTTACGCTGGAGACCGAGATTTTGAGCGTTAATAGCTCCTAAACAGCTGAACGAAATTGTATGATAAACACTTCATTTGAAAGATAAAATGTCTACGCGTCATATACTTGTTACTTTTTGATCCAAAAACTTGTTTCAATAGTCTTAAAATTGCTTTCAAAACAGGCTATTGAAATCACCAATCGGTATATAAGCGAGCGCCGCTCGTAAACCCACTCAGTTATGATTGAACAGCGATTGGAGCATGTTGTCGCTGTTGTTGTGAAGCTAATTTCGTTTATCATGAAAACGCTGATGAACGGTGTCACCAAGAGCCTGTTTGTGCACCTAAGGCCAAAAGGGAATCCATCAGGAGGAGAGTGATGCCACGGTTCCGCTTGAAACATCGGAGCAGCCGCCACACACACACACACACACACATACACGCGCGGAAAAATAAACTGCCAGTTCCCCTGGGAATTGAAAAATACATTCATGCGAAAGAGTTTATTTTAATGTTTTCTATCCATATAACACTGCAACCAAATACAAATAAGACCACGTCTTTCGGCAATTTATTAGAGGTGCAATGAATCTTTAGGAATTCCCGCTCTACGCGCACTGGCAAACAATGTTTACTCAACAATTTCTCAAACGAGAAATGGGTGTTGTGAGAAAGGATTAGCGAACGCGAAAACGACAAACGGGAGAAAGATACGTTTGGAGGTTGAAGGAAATTGGCAGAAAACTTCTTCATTCTATCATTCAAATAATGTGATTCATACCACATCGTTTTGCCAGAAAGAGATTATTAATGTTCAAAGGAGGAATCGAGTCCTCCGAGGAAATTACCCAGCGCAATTTAGAGTCGACTATCGATTGCGGCATTCGTACACAAATAATTTTATAATGCAGTTTCACCAAAGTGATTTCTTCGGATATATTCACTACATCATGTCATGTATTTCATATTCTTCATTAAGAAATCCATATCCATGGCACATATCGGTAACGAATTATTATCGAAACCACGATTTTCGCTAAATGCTCCTTTCAGTTCGGCCTGTAAAAAACTTTTCTGAACTCTAATCCATCAAATTTGGAGCCCTGAAAAGGGCCGTTGATTATATGCTAAGCTAATATAGCACGCTCTCCTCGGATACGATGGGCCAGCTGGATGTCCTTGGGCATGATGTGACGCGTTTTGCATGGATAGCACACAAATTGGTATCTTCGAATAAGCCTCCTGCAGCGTCATAGCCGCGGAACTTTGGAAGCGCAAGTCGGTTTTGAAGTCCTGAGCAATTCCACGATCCAAATGCTGCAAAGGTAGCTGCGGATCAGCAATTCGGTCGACTTCTGATAGCGATGAATTTCACGCAAAGTTCCCGGTCGATAGCGATGTGGCTTCTCCACCTATCCTGCTACTGGTGCGCTTATTAGAGCTGACTTCGTGTGCCTTACCACCGAATGACTAACGAGCTGTCTGCGAAAGACTAACGAGCTCGAGTCCTCACGGTGCGAGAGTAAAGTAAGAAATGAACGAAAGCAAAGGAAGCGTCATTTTATAAACCATAAAAGTATAGAATCTAAATCCCACCCTTATTATATTCGTGAGTATACAGTAAGCTTATACAATAAAGTGGGTGGGGTTTACATTCGATTCTTTTATGTTTTATAAAATGACACTTCCCTTGCTTTCGTTCATTTCTTACTCTACTCTCGCACCGTGAGGACTCGTTTCATCGGGACTAAGCAGACAGCTCGTTAGTCTTTCGGTGGTAAGGCACTACGAAAGCAGCTCGGATAAGCGAATCAGCCGCAGGAAGCATGAAGAAGCCACATCGCTATCGACCGGGAACTTCGCATGAAATTCGTCGCTATCAGAAGTCGACCGAATTGCTGATCCGCAAGCTACCTTTGCAGCATTTGGTTCGTGGAATTGCTCAGGACTTCAAAACCGACTTGCGCTTTGAAAGTTCCGCGGTTATGACGCTGCAGGAGGCTTATTCGAAGATACAAATTTGTGTGCTATCCAAGTAAAACGCGTCACATCATGCCCAAGGACATTCAGCTGGCCCGTCGAATCCAAGGAGAGGGTGCTATATTAGCTTAGCATATAATCAACGGCCCTTTTCAGGGCTCCAAATTTGATGGATTAGAGTTCAGAAAAGTTTTTTGCAGGCCAAACTGAAATGAGAATTTACGTTTGGATGCCATACAGCATCGAGAAAATTCCGGAAAGATCTAATCGTTGCTGAAAAATAATCTGCCAGTTCCCTGGGAATTGAAGAATACATCCATGCGAAAGAGTTTATTTTAATGTTTTCTAATTATATGGCGAACACAGCGACCAAATACATTTGATTTCGTAATTTTTCAATCAAGTGTATTTAGCTGGAAAGCTTCTGAAGATTATTCTTTCCCATCAGTAGGATATTTTCGAATCCAATAATGGATGCATAACATGAAAAACGGAAAATGTTTCGTATCGCCAAAATTATATAATTTTCAATCGATTATTGCTCAGTCGCCGAAATTTTCATACTCAGTGAGTTCATTCTCCTCTAGTTTGCCTTCCAAATTGCCATCGTAAACCACACCTTCTCTCGATTCAATCACGCACGAAAAGCATACTGAAATGATATTCTGGTGGTGAAACCCATTCATTTTTCGTGAGGCGTCGTACACAAATTACGTAACGCGATAAGGGGGGAGGGGTTAGATGTTGCGTTACTTTCTGTTTATTAGAGATAGGAAATTGCGTTACGAAAATCCGGATTTTTGCGTTACGTAATTTGTGCACGACGCCTGAGGACATCGACAAGACAACATCGTTACTGAACGAGCTGAACGGCGAGGGATCGAGGTATTCATTACCTGGCTTGACCTGACCTGAAATGCAATCAGTTTGTTTTAACTGTGAGGGAGCGCAGAAAAGCCGATGTTAATACTCTCGTGACCAAGAGAGTATCAGCATCGAAATACGGTTCCTCGGGAAGACATAGAAGCAGCCGCCACACACACACACACATACACGCGCGCAACTCTTTTCGTTTGCTGGTTATCGAGAGGAAACCTGGAAAGAAATGATCGTTGCTGAAAAATAATCTGCCAGTTCCCCTTGGAATTGAAAATTACATTCAAGCGAGTTTATTTTAATGTTTTCTATCCATATAATACTGCGACCACATACATTTGGTTTTGTGATTTGTCAATCAAGTGCAGTTAACAGGAAAGCTTCTGAAGATTATTCTTCAGAACAAGGTTTTTTGTATCCAATATTGGATGCATAAAACCTTGAGTCTTCAAAGTAACACTTTCGTTTTTGAAGTCACCCAAATATTTATTTATTCATTCATTCAGGATGGATTTAGATTCAACTTCAAACAAATGATCTCTAAATCAACGATAGTCCTACGTCACCCTTGCGGATATACCATAGATATAACCCACTTCCTGTTTTTTAATCAATCGCAATAAACAGGAAAGCTTCTGAATATTATTTTTCCCCGTCAGCAGAAAACTTTCGTATCCAATATTGGATGCATAACATAAAAAACGGAAAATGTTTCACATCGCGAAAATCATGTAATTTTTGAGCGATTATTTGCTTCCTACTCAAAAAATTCTGCGACCAAATACATTTCGTTATGAATTTTTCAATCAAGTGCGATCAACGTAAGATCACGTCTTTCGGCAGTTTATAGAGGTACAATGAATCTTTAGGAATTCCCGCTCTACGCGCACTGGCATACAATGTTTACTCAACAATTTCTCAAACTAGAAATGGGTGTTGTGAGAAAGGATTAGCGAACGCGAAAACGACAAACGGGAGAAAGATACGTTTGGAGGTTGAAGGAAATTGGCAGAAAACATCTTCATTCTATCATTCAAATAATGTGATTCATACCACATCGTTTTGCCAGAAAGAGATTATTAATGCTCAAAGGAGGAATCGAGTCCTCCGAGGAAATTACCCAGCGCAAATTAGAGTCGACTATCGATTGCGGCATTCGTACACAAATAATTTTATGATGCAGTTTCACCAAAGTGATTTCTTCGGATATATTCACTACATCATGTCATGTATTTCATATTCTTCATAAGGAAATCCATATCCATGGCACCTATCGGTAACGAATTATTATCGGCCTGTAAAAAACTTTTCTGTACTCTAATCCATCAAATTTGGAGCCCTGAAAAGGGCCGTTGATTATATGCTAAGCTAATATAGCACGCTCTCCTCGGATACGATGGGCCAGCTGGATGTCCTTGGGCATGTTGTGACGCGTTTTGCATGGATAGCACACAAATTGGTATCTTCGAATAAGCCTCCTGCAGCGTCATAACCGCGGAACTTTGGAAGCGCAAGTCGGTTTTGAAGTCCTGAGCAATTCCACGAACCAAATGCTGCAAAGCTTGCGGATCAGCAATTCGGTCGACTTCCGATAGCGATGAATTTCACGCAAAGTTCCCGGTCGATAGCGATGTGGCTTCTTCACCTATCCTGCGGCTGGTGCGCTTATCCGAGCTTAACAAACGAGTCGTCACGGTGCGAGAGTAGAGTAATAAATGAACGAAAGCAAAGGAAGCGTCATTTTATAAACCATAAAAGTATAGAATCTAAATCCCACCCTTATTATATTCGTGAGTATACAGTAAGCTTATACAATAAAGAGGGTGGGGTTTACATTCGATTCTTTTATGTTTTATAAAATGACACTCCCCTTGCTTTCGTTCATTTCTTACTCTACTCTCGCACCGTGAGGACTCGTTTCATCGGGACTAAGCAGACAGCTCGTTAGTCTTTCGGTGGTAAGGCACCACGAAAGCAGCTCGGATAAGCGCATCAGCCGCAGGAAGCGTGAAGAAGCCACATCGCTATCGACCGGGAACTTCGCATGAAATTCGTCGCTATCAGAAGTCGACCGAATTGCTGATCCGCAAGCTACCTTTGCAGCATTTGGTTCGTGGAATTGCTCAGGACTTCAAAACCGACTTGCGCTTCCAAAGTTCCGCGGTTATGACGCTGCAGGAGGCTTATTCCGAGATACCAATGTGTGTGCTATCCATGCAAAACGCGTCACATCATGCCCAAGGACATCCAGCTGGCCCATCGTATCCGAGGAGAGCGTGCTATATTAGCTTAGCATATAATCAACGGCCCTTTTCAGGGCTCCAAATTTGATGGATTAGAGTTCAGAAAAGTTTTTTACAGGCCGAACTGAAAGGAGCATTTAGCGAAAATCGTGGTGTCGATGATAATTCGATACTGATAGGTGCCATGGATATGGATTTCATAATGAAAAATATGAAATATATGACATGATGTAGTGAATATATCCCCATATCGAAGAAATCACTTTGATGAAACTGTTTACCGTTTGTCGTTTTTAATTGTTGGGAAAGGGCATTATTTCTGCTGACTAAATTCCAAGAAAAAATCCATTCCTTCTTTAAGCGTGATTCATTCTGCTTCGGATCAACGGAACAGTATGATAATCATTTCATACAAAAGATAAAATGTCCAAGAGTTATATGATTACTATTTATTGAGTCGAAAAATTGTTTCAATAGCTTAATGATAGCTTCGAAAACAGGTTATTGAAATCATTCGTATCCGTATGTAGCGCGCCCACTTGGAAACCCATTAATCTTATTGGAATGTGAGATGGGGAAGCTCATACTTACGTCTATGCATTATGCTGTACACTACAGACTTTTTTTCTCCGTACTGATTAAGAAGCCGACCGAACTATCGGTCGACAAGTCAGTCTGCAGTCGGCGGGGGCTCTTAATTTCGTTTTTGCAGGCCGAACCGAAAAAATTTCAGTCGAGTTAACTCTTTTTTACAGTAATGCTTTTGAATCCGGACACTTTGCATTACATTCAATATCATACCACAGCCATAACATTTTTTCATGTTGAATTTATGCGATTAATAGTTGCTAATATAGTTACTGATAGTTTCTTGATAGTTACTTATCAATCGCATTAATTCAACATGCAGAAAATGTTGTGGCTGCGGTATGGTATTAAATGTAACGCAAAGTGTCCGGATTCAAATACATTACTGTATACTTACTTCGTTATTCGTTATTCTCTCTCAGGGTAAGCAACGAATATAATAAGGGTGGGGTTTAGATTCTATACTTTTATGGTTTATAAAATGACGCTTCCTTTGCTTTCGTTCATTTCTTACTCTACTCTCGCACCGTGACGACTCGTTTGTTTGGGACCAAGCAGATAGCTAGTTAGTCTTTCAGTGGTAAGGCACACGAAAGCAGCTCGGATAAGCGCACCAGCCGCAGGATAGGTGAAGAAGCCACATCGCTATCGACCGGGAACTTTGCGTGAAATTCATCGCTATCGGAAGTCGACCGAATTGCTGATCCGCAAGCTACCTTTGCAGCTTTTGGATCGTGGAATTGCTCAGGACTTCAAAACCGACTTGCGCTTCCAAAGTTCCGCGGTTATGACGCTGCAGGAGGCTTATTCGAAGATACAAATTTGTGTGCTATCCACGCAAAACGCGTCACATCATGCCCAAGGACATTCAGCTGGCCCATCGAATCCAAGGAGAGGGTGCTATATTAGCTTAGCATATAATCATCGGCCCTTTTCAGGGCTCCAAATTTGATGGATTAGAGTTTAGAAAAGTTTTTTGCAGGCCAAACTGAAACGAGAATTTTCGTTTGGATGCCATACAGCATCGAGAAAATTCCGGAAATATCTAATCGTTGCTGAAAAATAATCTGCCAGTTCCCTGGGAATTGAAGAATACATCCATGCGAAAGAGTTTATTTCAATGTTTTCTAATTATATGGCGAAAACAGCGACCAACTACATTTGATTTCGTAATTTTTCAATCAAGTGTAATTAGCTGGAAAGCTTCTGAAGATTATTCTTTCCCATCAGTAGGATATTTTCGTATCCAATATTGGATGCATAACATGAAAAACGGAAAATGTTTCGTATCGCGAAAATTACATAATTTTCAATCGATTATTGCTCAGTCGCCGAAATTTTCATACTCAGAGAGTTCATTCTCCTCTAGTTTGCCTTCCAAATTGCCATCGTAAACCACACCTTCTCTCGATTCAATCACGCACGAAAAGCATACTGAAATGATATTCTGGTGGTGAAACCGATTCATTTTTCGTGAGGTGTCGTGCACAAATTACGTAACGCGATAAGGGGGGAGGGGGTAGATGTTGCGTTACTTTCTGTTTATTAGAGATAGGAAATTGCGTTACGAAAAGGGGGGGGAGAGGTGGTTCAAAATTCGGATTTTTAGCGTTACGTAATTTGTGCGCGACGCCTGAGGACATCGACAAGACAACCTCGTTACTGAACGAGCTGAACGGCGAGGGATCGAGGGATTCATTACCTGGCTTGACCTGACCTGAAATGCAATCAGTTTGTTTTAACTGTGAGGGAGCGCAGAAAAGCCGATGCTGATACTCTCGTGACCAAGAGAGTATCAGCATCGAAATACGGTTCTTCGGGAAGACATAGAAGCAGCCGCCACACACACACATACACGCGCGCAACTCTTTTCGTTTGCTGGTTATCGAGAGAAAACCTGGAAAGAAATGATCGTTGCTGAAAAATAATCTGCCAGTTCCCCTTGGAATTGAAAATTACATTCAAGCGAGTTTATTTTAATGTTTTCTATCCATATAATACTGCGACCACATACATTTGGTTTTGTGATTTGTCAATCAAGTGCAGTTAGCAGGAAAGCTTCTGAAGATTATTCTTCAGAACAAGGTTTTTTGTATCCAATATTGGATGCATAAAACCTTGAGTCTCCAACGTAACACTCTCGTTTTTGAAGTCACCCAAATATTTATTTATTCATTCATTCAGGATGGATTTAGATTCAACTTCAAACAAATGATCTCTAAATCAACGATAGTCCTACGTCACCCTTGCGGTTATACCATAGATATAACCCACTTCCTGTTTTTATTCAGTTGTTTGTTTTTGGTAATACACATTTTTACAGTGCAAGTGATACAGTCCGAGCTTTTCATCTTTGATACTGTATTTTTTTTTGTTCAAATCATACTATTGTGCTAATGTTCGTAATTTCTAATTTGGCATGAACGCACCACCTTTATGGTATTATTTGAAGTTTTTATTATTAATTTGAAGAAACTAACTACCTACTACCTACTATATACAACTATTCTACTATGTACAAATTGTTTATCAATGCAAATTCTGATAATCTGCATTTGTTTACAAATTTTGTTTTGATTTCGTTAATTATTGCACCTATTTTCGGTATATTAGCCTCCTGATGGAGGTCCGAGATCCTAGCATCAAAAGGACGATCGAGGATCATCCTCAGCGCACGGTTCTGCGCAACTTGAGTCTGTGCGCATGACCCCCACACCACCGCTGCATAAAGGATGGCAGGAGCGATGATCTGATTGTAGACGGCCAGTTTGTTCACTTTTGAGAGGCGGGATCGCCGACAGATTAGAGAGTACAATGATCGAACCAAAGCGGAACACCTGTTCAAAATATTCTCCACATGATGAGGGAAGAGGAGTTTTTCATCTAACACTAGCCCCAAGTATGTAACATCGGCGGACCACTCAACCCTTGTGCCATTCATCACCACAACGCAAGATGGATGAGGTTTCAATTTTGGGGACTGCCTGTGCAGGAACATGATTGTTTGGGTTTTGGAGGCATTGATTTTGATTTTCCACATGTTAGCATAATCAACAAAGGCGTCAAGGCATCGTTGAAGCTTGTTTATAATTTCACGAGGCATCCTCCCCTTGACGGCAATTGCGGTGTCATCTGCGAACAGAAAGGACGCGCAGCCATCTCTCAGGGGAGGAATGTCGGAGGTGTAAAGGCTGTACAGCAAAGGGCCTAGCAGACTTCCCTGCGGGACCCCTGCTTGGATAGAGAATGTGTTTGACAAACAGCCATTCAACGATACAACCTTTGTTGAAGGTAGCACCGGATGATTTTAACAAGGTAAGCTGGAAAGTTAAAGGAACAGAGTTTATATATAAGTCCGTCATGCCAGACATTGTCGAAAGCCTTGTCAACATCCAACAATGCCACGGCTGTGGACTTGGATACAGCCCTGTTCCTTTGGATGGTGTTCACAACTCTCACCAGTTGGTGGATGGTGGAATGCCCCCGTCTAAACCCAAACTGTTCAGGCAGGAGGATGTTGTTGACCTCAACAAACTTTAGCAAACGGATCAAAATGATTTTTTCGAAAAGTTTGCCCAGCGCTGATAGGAGGCTGATGGGTCTGTAACTTGAAGGTAGAGTTGGGTCCTTCCCGGGTTTGCGGATCGGCACGATCTTCGCTTCTTTCCAGATGCATGGATAATAGTACAATTCCAAGCATCGGTTGAAGATGTTGCTGAGTAACAAATAAACCTTGGGTGTGAGCCTTTTCAGGATCAGGTTGAAGATTCCATCAAACCCGGGAGCCTTCATGTTCTTAGTGGCCTTTAGCGCTGAGCAAACTTGTTCTGCATTGACTATATCTTCCCGAGGTACGGCACAAGGGGAGGCATCTAGATCTCGGACGCATTTCGCAACTTGTTGTTCAAGCGGACTAGCCATGTTCGAGCCAAGCAAATGCGACGATGCAATATGATTGCCTATCGCATCTGCTTTCTCAACAGGCGCAACGAGGAGACTATCGCTAACCTTGAGAGGAGGAACTGGTTTTGGATGATTTTTCAGCACTTTGGCTACCTTCCAGAATGGTCTGGAGCGATCATCCAATTTTTGGACCGTGCGCCCGAAGCTGTTATTTCGGAGAGAGACCATCCTGGAAGCAATCTGCCAGTTCAGATCGGCCACCTCTTCCTTTCTGTTGTGATCCCCGGTCCTCTGCAACTGGCGTCTACGCACGTTTCGCAAGCGGATCAAAAATTGAGTGTGAGAGTCAATAGCAACAAACTTACCCCTCACAGGAACACTTCGCACACACGCCACATCGGCCACGGTTATGGCGTATTGGAGTCTTTCCAGCGCTTGGTTGATATCTTCCACAGAGTAAAGCGGCAGGTTCTCCTCGATGTTCTGGTCCACCATCCTTCCAAACGCCAGCCAGTTGACGTGATGGTAATCCTTTCGGAGGTAGATTGCTGGAACAATGTTGACTGCAACTTCAGCAACTACCGGCAGGTGAGCGGAGCTGAGCTCGTTGAGCGCCACTGGCTTAGTCAGGATGATGTTCGAAAGGAAGATGTCCAATGTCGATGGGTTTCCCGCTGATGAAGTGAAGGTCGGTTCATCAGAGAACTGTACTGCGTACTGCCCATGCTGCGCGTGGTGGAAGAGAAGTCTCCCATTTTGATTTTGTCGGTAGTTCCGCCAGTCCTCATGGCGGGCGTTGAGATCACCCCCGACGACAAAGCGAGAAGAGGTGCGTGTAACGGCGATCAAGTCGTTTTGGAACTGTCGCGCCATTCCGTTGCTGTTCACGCACTGATGAGGGCAGTACACGGCATTGAAGTGGATGTTACTGTTTGTCGATTCGACCTCCACACTGAGCGCCTCGATGGTCGACGTGCGAATGTGCGGAAGAATGTTGTATTTGATGCCTTTCCGTACGATGACCGCAACACCGTCCCCCCTAGAGCTGGTGCGATCAAGTCGGATGATGTTGTGATCCGGCAGCCAGAAACTGTCGCCGGATTTTAGGTGGGTCTCTGAGAGCAGACCCACGTCGAAAGTTTGCCTCAGCGAGATCCACTGTTTATACTCTAGGCAAGTTTTCCCCTTTATTCTTCTACTTTTTCTTTCGTTTTCTAGATGCAAATCGACAAATCGAATCGAATCGGTGAATTTAATGGTGTACAGAGAGTATATCTCTTTGCATAGGTAAAGATACACAGGTACACAAGAGTATCAAGCGACCATTCACTCACTGCTACAAGAAATACGAAGCTTTCTGCCATTAATGTCTTCTTACCATTTTTATTGGTGTTATTTTATTCATTCTGTTCATTTCTTATTCATACATTTAATCCGTACGTTCGTTGGCGGGAGACTTTACTTCGTTTCCTTTTGCATAGCTAAGCTTTGCACTGCGAGTGTCGATACCAGGTTTGGGTGAGAAACAATATTCGGAGACAATTTTATATCTTATGTCGTCGTTAGGGTGCTTCCTGCCGAAAGAGAGGAAGTTAGATACTGCAGCAAAAATAACCATAGTCTAGAAATACAAATAGCGAACGAGTCACACGTGGATTGAAAGTTTAGCATCTGTGGAATTAACGATAGCAACCCTAATCCGCTCGTTTTCGAATTCACCCTTGATTGCGGAGTCGGGTTAGAAGCGGGAGTAGGCGAAACATCGGCACCATGTCGCCGAGAAGATACACATTGCATTGGGAACGCTGCAGTAATGGACCAGCTGGAGTAAATGTCGTCGTCGTGTCGTGGTTCCTGCACTTTTTCCATATTCCATTAGCTGCGGCGGTGCCTTTTATCATTCCCCGGGACAAGAGAAAGATGTCACTTGTGATTGAAGACTCGAGTTGCCCTAGAATGGGAATCTGCAATTTGTACTTCTCGAAATGAAATCGCACTGTTGAGATATGAATATATCATTGCAGCAGAAGGGATTTCCTTGCAGAACTGCTGTCGCACAATGGCAGATTGTAACCATCCATTGGATCGAGAAAGTTTTTACGTGATGTGTCCCTTGACTATCCAAGTGAATTATTATTTATCTTTGAAATAGTGACGGATAATAGCACATTTGAGCTCAATAAATAATAGTGTTCGGAGCCAAAAAATAAATTTAATTGTAAATTTTAATTATAATAATTTATTTTTAATATTGAGTTCGGTTAAATTGGAATATTTCTTCACGTAGGACTACGTCTTTCATTTCTGTACCTAGGTATAAGTTTTTGAAATCGAGAGCGTGACGCTTGGAGTACAAGGTTTTGAACACTAATACCTCTTTGCCGGCTGAACGGAGAGGTATAGTAATCACTTCATTCGAAAGATAATGTCCAAGAGTTATATGATTGGTAATTATTGACCCCAAAACTTGTTTCAATAGTTTAAAAACTGCTCTGAAAACAGGCTTTTGAAATCATACAAATCTGTATATAATCGGATGCCCGCTCGGAAATCCACTCAGTCATGATAGCGCAGCGGTTGATGTACGATAGCTGGAATCTTTGTGTTACCCTAACACAGATTTCAAAACCTACAAGCCTGGGAGAATCAGCATTGTAAAATAGATGCAGGTTGCGGGTACTGTAAAATGTAAAGTACATTGATCGTTTAGCCATTCTTCTGTTCACATATTTTGGAGGTCCACAATAAATGAATGAACTGAAGAAGGTATATTGCCATACGTTAGACTTGCAACGAACAACGTAATCTATCAGAATGCATGAATTGACCTAAATTGGGATTTGTTTGCAATTGAATTCGGAAATTGTTAAGAAGACATTAATAGCAGAAAGCTTCCTATTTCTTGTAGCAGTGAGTGAATGGTCTCTTGATACTCTTGTGTACCTGTGTATCTTTACCTATGCAAAGAGATACACTCTCTGTACAGCATTAAATACACCGATTCGATTCGATTTGTCGATTTGCATCTTGAAAACTTGAAAAAGTGAGGAAAGGGAAAAGGAACCCAGTATCCAGAAAGTGGTCTAAGCTGGAAGGATACGCTGGGCAGGACATGTTGCAAGAATGTCGGACTGCAAAAATGGTGTTCATCGGGAATCCGGCTGGTACGAGACAACGAGGAGCACAACGAGCAAGGTGGTTAGACCAAGTGGAGCATGACATGGTGAGCACGGGATGCCCGCGGAATTGGAGAGAGATAAGCACGAACCGAGTTAATTGGAGAAAAATTGTGAACCATGTCGTAAAGACGTTAATCCAAAATAAATAAATAAATAAAATATTAAATGAAGCGTTTCTTTTGAAAATAGCGCAAAATGATGAGAAATGTTGATATTCTTAGTCGCTTTTACTCACAAATGTATGACTCTGTATGCATGCTATGTTGAACGCTTGTTTGGTGCTAGTTGGTTTTCGTCGTACGAACGATGTCTAGAGGTGCGATTCCACTGAGACAATTCATTTTCATTACGATTAATAGCTTTTACCGGTGTCAGCTGTATTTTGTGCGAGAAAAATAGGCTCATTCGAATCAACAAAGCAGCGTTTAATACGTGTTTAGTGCGAAGAAATCTGCTTCATAAATGTATCGAATGTTTGTTCACAAACTACAGTTGTTTAAGTGTTACTACCTGAGCATTCGCATATGGGAAAATGGGAAAAGAGGAAAAACTCCTGAACAATCAATGCAGTGGTTGACGAAATGTTATTCCACTTCTGCTCCTTCGAGAACAATCGGTTTATCGGTGGTTTAGTAAATTAAAAATGGGCCATACAAGCCCCACAGATGCGCCTCGCTCTTGAAGGCCAAATGTGGACACGAATCCAGAAATCGTAAAACAAGTGCATCGACTCGTTTTGAACGATCATGGAGTGAAGTTACGCGTGCTAGCTGATGTCGTAGGCATTTCAAAAGAACGAGTGGGGTACATTTTGCACGACATTTTGGACATGAAAAAGCTATCCGCACGATGCCGCGTTTGCTGACCGTCGACCAAAAACAGCGCCGCGTTGATGATTCAAGAGCCGGTTTGGCGTTGTAGAAGGGTAATCAAATGCACTTCTTTTGGCCGGGAAGATTTTTCCTCCGTTTTTGGGACACGCATGGCATAATCGTCATCGATTACCTGAAGTGAAGTGAAGGGAAACAATTACCGGAGAGAATTATGCAGCGTTATTGAACAAACTGAACGACGAAAAAAGGAAAAAAACGGCCTCACATGGTCCTTAAAATCGGTGATCAAGTTGGACTAATTACGATTCCAATTGGTTGCTCACCCACCATATTCTCCAGACTTGCCCCCCAGCGACTATGTTCCCAAACCTCAAGCGGTAGCTCCAGGGAAAAAGATACACATCGAATGAGGAAGTCATCGCAGAAACTGAGGGATATTTCGAAGACATAGACTTTTCTTACTGCAGAAAGGGAATCGAAATATTGAAAACTCGCTATACCAAGTGTATTGCTCTCGAAGGAAACTATGTTGAGGAATAAATACAGCTTTGTCCAAAAAAAAAAACGATTCATTAAAAATCCCGGGACTTTTCAGCCCATGTATTCAAGGACGTTCAAAGTGTTACACAGAGAAGCGTATCAAGTGTACATCACTGGGATCCAGAATGGGATAAAGGAAAACCCGAAGTCGTTTTGGAAATTCGTGAATAGCAGACGAAAAAATAGGGGAATTCCGGACGTGATAAGTTACGGTAACCGATCTTCAACTTGTGGACAAGAGACCGCCGAGCTCTTTGCGGAGTATTTCAAGAGCGTTCATCAAAATGACCAACCGAGAATCGTCAACTCTTCGATTGACAGGACCGATGACCTGTTGGTTCTCTCGCACCGTGAAGTGAATCAAGGTCTATCGGATTTGGACCCGGGTAAGTCAGCAGGACCAGATAGACTCCCCGCAAAACTTCTGAAAGAAATCAGGGATGAACTTATCGAACCCCTGACTACTCTATTCAATTATTCGCTTACGTCCGGCTACTTCTCGCCACTGTGGAAAATCTCGCACATTACTCCAATCCATAAGAAGGGCCCACGTTCAGATGTCGAAAACTACCGGGGTGTTGCAATCCAGTCTGCGATGCCAAAGTTATTTGAACGACTTGTTTACTCTCGCCTTTATGAACGTATTATCGACCGTGTGTCAGCAGCACAACATGGTTTCGTAAAAGGAAAGTCAGTTGTGACGAACCTATGCGAATTTTGCTCTACCGTCACGGATTATATATCTAAAGGGTATCAGGTGGACTGTATATACACAGATATGAGCAAGGCTTTCGATGTAGTAGGAATAAGCAGCATAATGCATCGGTGGCTGATTTCGACATTCACGGAAAAATGTTCGAATGGATTGGGACGTATTTGGAGAGCAGAACACAATATGTGAAAGTGCACAACAACGCATCCAGGTCTTTCGGTGTTAGTTCAGGTGTTCCGCAGGGTAGTCATTTGGGGCCTATTCTGTTTGTCATGGTCATGAATAAACTACCATCATGTTTGGCCAACGCAAAAGTGCTCATATACGCAGACGATGTGAAGATTTTCCTGCCCGTGAAAAACATCGATGATTGCCATCTTCTTCAGCAAGATTTAGTCAATTTTCGGAGATTCGTCGAGAGCAACGGACTGAGTGTAAACCCCAGCAAGTGCTCCGTTATTACTTACACCAGGAGAGCTCAGCCGATAACTTTCGACTATAGGCTAGGAGGTACGGATCTACAACGAGTAGAGTATGTCCGAGACTTAGGCGTGACGATGGATCAATCCCTCACGTTTAACCTCCACCTAGAACGAATAGTCAAGGAAGCGCTGCAACTATTTCCTCTCACTCGTCGTTTTGGGCAAGAATTCACTGACCCGCATGTAATTCTGAAGATCTACACCAGCCTTGTACGGTCTAAACTCGACTTTGCGAGTGTAGTGTGGCGACCGCAATACGATCTGTATATCCAAAGATTAGAAAATGTCCAGAAAAAGTTCCTGAAGTTTGCGCTGAGGAATTTAGGATGGAGAGGAGAACACCTGCCAGTATACGAAGATCTCTGCTGTTTAGTGGACATGGATACTATCAAAAGTAGACACAGAATCGCAGATATGACTTTCTTCTGTAAACTATTGAGCGGACGGATAAGAAGCCCGTGTCTCTACGAACGGATAAATTTTAACACCAGCCCCGTTTCTCTTCGTCGCCGGAGAATTTTTGATCCACCTCTGAGGTCCAGAAATTACACCCAACACGAACCTACAACTCGATTCATGCGTGAGTTTAACATGCTGCAAGAAGTGATTTCAATAGATATGACAACAGAAGAAATTCGAAGAAGACTACGATTATTTTTAAGAGGTCAACTAAATGTATAAGTGATGATGTGTTTTATTTCTGTTTTCATGTTTAGTTTTTATGATGAGTTTTATTTTCCATGTTTAGTTTTTAAGAAAGATAACGGGCTTGCAGCCTATAATCTAATCTAATAAACTAATTCCAGTCTCCAGTCTCGAAAACCTAAAAAAAGAAAAAAAAAAAAAGGAGTTTCAAACTATATCAAACATATGTTTTACATAAAATAATTAATGTAAGCTATCCTATCACGTCAAAAACTACCAATCACTTCTCGTTTTAACTTCACTGCAGATACCAGTTATTATCATTTACATATTTGTAAATTCCTATGTCCACATCAAGGATATAATTACTTTTCATACCATGCTGTGTTATATGTCTCATTTTCAATAGCCGTTTGTTCATCATATCCAATATATGCCAGAACATATCCCTTCTATCGACAATAATGTCTATCGGATGAAAAAATCGTGCATGAACGAGGAAAATGCCTAGCCAAATTAAAATTATCCTACTGTCCATGTTTTTGGCTTGGAGATTAAAAATGTTGGGATAGCCTTTGATCATATCGCAACTATCGGCCCTTGGTGGATATAATTTATCCGTTTCCCTACGCTTTGATGCAACCTCTCATCTTTCTGCGGAGGCTGGCGGCTGAATCCATGTGCGTGTATCGTAAAATCTACTATTCATAGCTTTATACTCGCAGCCGGAAGGCAAGAGGAACTGATTTGCGAGACGTATATAATCCGCAGGAGGGTTAGGAGTCATAGTTCGATCGTTTGTCTGCAGGACGCGATGCTATCGCTTCTTTTCGTCTCGGATAAGAGTTCTTTCAGAACGTACGGCCAGTTCTGGAATAATTTGAAAATTTGAAAAGCGACAAGCACAACACCAACACAGTCGACTGATTTCTTTATAACTTTTTGCCTGAAAGCTATAAACGTTTGTTGCCGTAGGAAAATAAAATAAATATATAATAACATGCTACAAGTAAAATGTATGCTTAGCAATGTTTTTCCATTCATATCGAGGTTGTTTGCCTCGTCGATGAGAGTGGAAACTCTCCCCTAGCTATGGCTGCAGTGGAAAACGACGACGACGCAGTGCCAAAACGAAGCGCCTGGGTCTGGGTCGTACGGTAGGACGGAAACACACCACCCGAGAGGGCAGACGGCACACAAGATGCTGTATATCTTTACACGTCTATGGAGCTCCACTGGAGCATAAAATACACATAATATCATAACAAAATGCTATGGATAATGTGCCGCCGTCTTCTACACTCACTCTCTCTCACTTACATTTTCGGTTCGCTTTTGTTTTTCCATTATTTTTTTTCATACAGTGTTCAGTGAAATTTACAGATCTTAGCAGCAGTAATGCGAATGAATTCATGAATTCAGAGGCTCTTCGTATATCACAAAGTAGCAAATGTACTGGAATACGTTTCACGATCTGTTAATATTGAGAATCTGCTGGAGAACGTTGTTATCTTTCAAAGTAAGTAATACGTCTAGCCAGTATCTGGTTTGCGTTGACACTAACAAAAACACCCGGTTACTAACAAACATCGAGGCTCGAGGGTCTCGAGGGAAAGCAAAAGTTCACAAGAAAAAGTTTGAACAACCTTGGCGGGCCAGACGACACGCTGTACAAATTTATGACGAAGAAAAAAAAGTTTTTCGAGAAGAGTCACATGGAAAAAGAGCTCTGCCAAAGAAGAAGAAAATTTTGCGTTGATGTGTCTCTCAATCATTATCCGTAAGAATTCATCATTTTGTCACAAGATCAGTTGTATCTCGGGATTAGTTACAGTTTTAATAAACTTTCATACCCTCCATCAAAGTTTGCGCTCTCAGTTTGGTCAACCTCAGCGGCCATTTTATTCCACGATCTCTGTCATGTCATGTCTGCAACATTCCGAGTCACTTTAGCACCCATATTTAATTTCTACTTGACAATTGCCCAATACAGGGTGGCGCATAAGTCACGCAACGCTCTCTGAAGGAAAAAAAATAACTATCGCGCTGCAACTATCGAGCGTGTTGGTTCTTAAGCGGTTCAGTTGTCGACTTTTCAACACCAGCATGGATGATGAATTCAGTTAAAATTTGAATATTGATTTCTTTGCAATTGACTGTAGTGATGCTGTAGGTTTTTCGGGAAAAAATATACATATCCGGTCTTCGCCCGAAGAAAATTATATTCTGTTTCTGGTGGGATTTGGAATGAACTCTGTATTATGAGTTACAACCAAGCAACCTGTTTCTCGCAAATATGGCTCGCAGCAGTTTTCGACGAGGAAACAAACGTGTTCTGGGAGGATAGAATATTAAGGCTTTGTGAAAGATGGCGAAAGATTGTGAAACAGAACTATGGAAATTTAATTATAATGCTTTGATTGAAAATTATGTTTTTGTTTTCCCAAAAATTGGCATTAACTTTCCGGACAACCGATTGTGAACTATCCTGATTTATCCTGATTTATTTTAATTTTTTTATTTTCATTCTTCCTGATTTTAAAAAATTATAGTTGGCAACCCTGAATCTGGCTAAAACTTTATCGGACTTTTGTGAGCTTTAATAAACGGAAGGAAACGTTTCTGCAGACACTCATCCCTATACATTTTCGAGAGCATTGTTTTATTTGTGACGTGATCCTTGGTTTCTGTTCATAGTTACAAATTCCTTGCCAAATCAAAACATTCTGGAAAATTTATCAGCGAAAACTAACTTAAATTTTCTGGGGACATCTCATTTGGTAGTGGCCTTATAGAATTTCAGGCCTGGGAGCTGTCCAAAACAGCGTTCTGTTTGGTTGTTTGCAGGCACGGAAATTACGATTACCTTTTCGCATACGGATTCTCCGGATGGTATTTTGGTTAGAGTTATGCTTATTTAGCGATGTTATAGTCCGAGGATCCCATATTTTGCTTAATTGTTCTTAACCTTCAACCTCAGCTTCCGATCGTAAGTTTTGTGTCAAGTTTAACAATTATACGTTCACGGAAACGTTTCAGCCACCACGCCCGATTGATTCAGCCACTTTCAACGATTTCGCGAGTTTACTACCTAAACACGCCGGGTTTTTTAATATGGGTTTCCAAAATCAGATTTCTTCTCTCGGCTTCCATCCTGCACAACTTTTTCAGAACAAAACGGATCAACGCGAAATTATTACTATCGGAAGGTTTTCCAAACAATTTGGTGTCAAAAGATTTCAGATACGCCTACTACAACCGCTTCTACATGAACAGTGATTCCGGATTCTAGATGTTTGAAGCCTTATCCATAACATTCACAACACTCAGTCTTCCTGTAATCAAACCGTAATGGGTCCAGAGCATTGCCGTCATCCACAATCATCAGTCTGTTCTTGACGTAGGATTACGTCTTTTGGGAACATATTGGAGTACAAATTGAAAATCGAAAATCGAGCAAATCGTGAAAATTGTACAATTTCAAACGCTTATTGCTCAGCCATTTCATGATGGATTGTTGAAATTTTTGCGTCAATCGATTTCGGCACTCCATAACATTTTTTTATATTGAAGAAAATAATATATGTCATGAAACTAACTATCGAACAATTGAAAAATCTCAACCCCTATCCTAACGGAAATACCCACTTCTGATTGGTCGAAATTGACGACACATGCGGCGGGTCCTTAACAGAGACATCAAAACCAAGCTGCCTGGGGGAAATCGACATTGCAAATACATGAAAATAGGGGGAGCTTTTGTCCCCTCTGAAATGTGTTCCCTAACAGAGACATCAAATTCAAGCTGCGTGGAGGAAATCGACATTGCAAATACATGAAAGTAGGGGGAGCTTTTGTCCCCTCCGAGATGTGTTCCCTAACAGTGACATCTAAACCAAGCTGTGTGGAGGAAATCGGCATTGCAAATACATTAAAGTAGAGGGTGCTTTTGTTCCTTTCGAAATGTATTCACTAACAGAGACATCAAAACCAAGCTGCCTGGGGGAAATCGGCATTGCAAATACATAAAAGTAGGGGGAGCTTTTGTTCCTACCGAAATGTGTTACCTAACAGGAAAATTAAAACCAAATCATTATCAAAGAGTTTAACGATATAATTCTTCAAACATATCCAAAATCAACAGATAGCCTAACGGAATCCTACGTCAACTATGCGATCGTGTCTCGGACACACCCCTCCTGTGACTTTTCTTCTGGCTTGAGCTTTTGATATAGGACTATGTCTTTGATTTCTATATAGGGGGTCACTCTACGAAAAATGTAACGATACATTAACAGATTTCAAACGCATATTACTCAAAATCGTTATTGCAACATATGTTATGTTATATATCATTAGACAGGAAATTATCGTCGCTTTCCTCCCCGAGAGTGCAACGAGAAATCTTTTCGCCTACAATTCGGCGTTAACTAACAATGTAAGTCGATGATATCACGAGATATCACGAGTTGTTCTCCATTTTTAGAACAAACAGGCATTTCTAAGTTGGCAGAATCAATGAAGAGATGATCTTAGTAGATGGTTTCATTTATATTATCCCCAAAGTTCGATTAATTCGATATCAATTCACGTCTTTATCGTGTAGGTCTTGCTACTCACAACATAGGATACTCAATATACACCACCTGGCTATGAAGTTATTACAAACCCCTACAAACAATGTTCCGGACAACGTGGCAACGAAGGAGAAAATGCTATTTTCATCAATAATACATTTCAGTAGTCATATATTTATTCGATTTAGGTTTATATTTATATATATCTTCACTATTTAGACTTGTGTTTAAAAATGATAAATTATGACTCCTTGTCTTCTTCTGCATATTTGAATAAACAGAAGAAAAGGGTAGTAATGGCTTTAATGGTATTTTTGTGTACATTTTTGAGCAGAATGTGGTTCCAGATTCTACCACGTTATCTCATCTAACCCGTAAAGAATACAAGTTTAGGTTTTTTTCAGTGCTTCCATTTGATGTAGCAAAATAGAAAAAGTCACAGGAGGGTTGTGTCCGAGACACGACCGCATAGTTGACGCAGGATTCCGCTAGGCTATCTGTTGATTTTGGATATGTTTGAAGAATTACATCGTTAAACTGTTTGAACTGGCCCTGAAAAGGGCCGTTTTGTTTGGTTGTTGTGTATTGTTTGTTCAGTCCACCATTGTTTACCATGTTATGATGACAGAAGGAAGGTAAACAGTCGTTGGATGGTGCGTATCAGATAAAAGATACTGAAGTGGAACGAAATATGATGAAAACCGCCCTCTGTGATCCTAGACGAGATGCCTCCTATGTTATGTATGGATGAATTAAAGAATAAAAAAAATCACCAATGTAATATAAAATAATTACCAATACCGAACACAATTATCAATTTTTCTCATTAGTAAAAACATGTTACTCTAATACAGAGAAAACATATTTGAAATCGAAAAGGTAATTTTCTTTTATAATTTTTACTTTCTAAAGTGTTTATTAAACCTAATGCGAATTTTAATTAGACT
The DNA here is from genome assembly GCF_029784135.1 of Toxorhynchites rutilus septentrionalis. Lineage (NCBI taxonomy): Eukaryota > Metazoa > Arthropoda > Insecta > Diptera > Culicidae > Toxorhynchites > Toxorhynchites rutilus. Next base: position 113,103,030 of record NC_073744.1, read on the forward strand.
AACAACACCTAATACTATATGTAGAGCAACCACTTTTTCTAATATTTTTTCACTTTTCCAATTATTTTCGCTGTATAAACTTTCCTTGGGTGAAAATGAACACAACAAAACAGACAGCTTAAACCAAACGACCCATGAAAATTGAAATAAATCGTTTCATATATCAAGTCATTTTTAACACAACTGCTACCATACACAATTTTACCCTTACACTTGTGCTAAATTTTTCGGTCATTAATATGAAATTTCACGAAGCAACCAACATTAAAGTTCCAAATTTAAATTTCATTTGCTAGAATTAATCGTATCACTCACCTTACTTGCAATCAGGGTTGCCAACTATAATTTTAAAAATCAGGTAGAATGAAAATAAAAACCAGGAAAAATCAGGATAACTCATATTGGGTAAATATAATATATAATATAAAGTTAATGTCGATTTTTGGAAAAACAAAATCAAATTTTTACTCAAATTAAGCTTCACTGGATGTTCATGAACGATGGTTTTAGATAACTGTAGTGAACCTCATTTGCCAAAATTTCTGAAATTCGGAAAGATAAAAAAAAGTTAGGTACAGATTTGCATAAAAAAATAATTTAATGTAAGCTGTGGACAAGTGTGGAGATCTATTAGTCATAATATGTCAATATAGTTCTCATTTCCAACTACGAAAACTTTGGCATGGAAACCAGTATATTTATTACGGATAATTTCTATTCTGATAAAGTAAAAAGTACAAAAATCAGGATCATTTCAGAAAAATCACGCAAAATTGAGTGTTTGGGAACGTGCCAAAAAGTCTGGGAAATCTTCAAAAATCAGGAAGGTTGGCATCTCTGCTTGCAATATAAAAATGCCCCCGACTTTCACATATTTGCAATGCCGAATTCCTCTGGGCACCTTGGTTTTGATGTCTCTGTTTGGGACCACATTTCGGTAGGAACAAAAGCTCCCCCTACTTTCACGTATTTGCAATGCCGATTTCCCCCAGGCAGCTTGGTTTTGATGTCTCTGTTAGGGACCCGCCGCATGTGTCGTCAATTTCGACCAATCAGAAGTGGGTATTTCCGTTAGGATAGGGGTTGAGATTTTTCAATTGTTCGATGATTAGTTTTTGTGACATATATTATTTTCCTCAATAGAAAAAATTGTTATGGAGTGCCGAAATCGATTGACGCAAAGATTTCATCAGTCCATCATAAAATGACTGAGCAATAAGCGTTTGAAATTGGACAATTTTCACGATGTGCTCGATTTTCGATTTTCAATTTGTACCCCAATGTGTTCCCGAAAGACGTAATCCTACGTCAAAAAAAAAAGATTTTGAACAATGAAAAAACTTAATTCAAATGCAATTACTTCGCACAATCACACTCCGATGTCAAGATCCCGTCCGTGCTCCAGGCCCTCGACCCATCCACTTTTTTTATTACATGCTATGCTGTCGTAATAGATTGATTTTGATGAGCAGATGGATCAACTTGGAATTTTTGAAATTGAGTTAAGCACAGAAGGTCTTCGAGTCCTGTATATCCCACAAGAAACAGGGTATATATTCGTTCGGGCGAAGAACGGATATGTAATAGAATTAATAAACATGGTATAAACCCTCGTATAAGTTGCTAGTGTTTCGCCTGACTTTTTGATCGTTTATATTTTTTCCCGAAAAACCTACAGCATCACTACAGTCAATTGCAGAGTCCCATCATTAAAGTTGAATCAGACGAACAAATCTATATATTAGGCTGTCAAAAAAGTCCTGCGGTATTTTTTTTGAATTTTCATTTGTTCATAAAATTAGTTACAATCATCTGTTTTAAGTCAAATATGCGCCGTTTTGTTCGATGACTTGTTCCCAACGAGATGCCAACTTCATAATACCCCTGTTATAGAAGCTCGCTTCCTTATTGGCAAAAAACTCGGATAGCCAATTTTCACAGGCCTCTTTTGTGGCTAACTTCTGACTACCTAGCTCGTTCGCCATGGACAAAAACAGGTGGTAGTCACTTGGTGCAAGGTCCGGACTATACGGTGGATGCAAAAGAACCTCCGATCCGAGCTCCCGGAGCTTCTGGCGCGTCACCAAAGAAGTGTGTGGCCTGGCGTTGTCCTGATGGAAGACAATGCGTCCTCTGTTTATCAAATATGGCCTCTTCTTCATGAGTGCTACCTTCAAGCGGTCCAGTTGTTGGCAGTACAGGTCCGAATTGAGCGTTTGGCCATAGGAAAGCAGCTCATAATAGATTATTCCTTGACAATCCCACCAAACACACAGCAGAACCTTCCTGGTCGTTAATGAGGGCTTGGCCACCGTCTGAGCCGCTTCAGCGGGCTTCGACCACGACCGTTTGCGCTTCACGTTGTCGTAAGTGACCCACTTTTCATCGCCAGTCACCATCCGCTTCAGAAACGGGTCGATTTTGTTGCGACTGCCATACAAATGAAACACAAATTTCTCCATTACTCGAGAATTAATCAAGCAAATGAAACCAAATTAGGCATATTGAGGTTTTAGGGTGTAATAAATATTTCTATGATGGTTAGACTATCCATCCCCCTCTCTAAGAGGGGGCTGCCATACAAATGAAACACAAATTTCTGCATTACTCGAGAATTAATCAAGCAAATGAAATCAAATTTGGCATGTGGAGGTTTTAGAGTGCAATAAATGGTTTTACAGTGGTTAGACACTCCACCCCGTCTCTAAGGGGAAGCTGCCATACAAATGCTGCCAGACAAATTTCTGCATAATAGGAAAACTAATCAAGCAAATGAAGCAAAATTTGTCATGCGAATGTTTTAGGGGACACGAAACGTTTCCGTGGTAAATAGACACTCCTCCCCTCTCTCTGAGGGGGGGGGGACTGCCATACAAATGAAGCATACATTTCTGCATATTTCAAGAACCAAATTTGGCATGTGGAGGTTTTAGGGGGCAAGAAACATTTCTAAAGTGGTTCAACACTCCTCCCACCTTTCTGAGGGGAAAAAATTGTCCGATTTAGGGCTGTCTCTATTCTATCACATTTTCTGTATAAAAAAATTTCCATGTAACGGTGAAACATGTTATTTGCAAGTGGCTGAAGAATCTTGAACGAGAATTGTGTCTGAAAATGATCTGATATTATAATGATGAGTTTTGTTAGAAATACTTGGAATTTTATAGTAAAAGGTAAATTCAACGGGGTCGATTAGAAGATCAAACAATGAATAGTTCTGCTATTGGTGATAACAAAAAACAAATTTTGGGCGGGACGAAGTTTGCCGGGTCAGCTAGTTACATATAAAATCTTTTTATATTGACTGTGTATTCAAACATTTTCTCTTGAGTAATTTTACACTCTGAACCGTATTCCTACATTAATAACTCTAGGGATACATCTACATACACATTATTCTCAATAAAGTAATATTGTTCCTCAAATTTAATCTCGTTGTAATTTCATAAATTCGTCAGACAATCTGATTTAATGAAATTTTCTAGCACTGTTTTGAGAAGCCGCGAAACAATTGAGGGTAGAGATAAAAAAAAATTAAGTACAAAGTTTAACTTAATGTATGATATATGATATATGAACCGGAGAAATATCATGACAAAAAACATTGGCATGGAATCCAGTATATTTATTACAAATAATGTAAAGAGTACAAAAATCAGGAAAAATCAGGATCATTTCAGATAAATCAGGATAAATTGAGTGTTCGTCAGGATATCAGAGAGCGTGCTAAAAAGTCTGGGAAATCCTGAAAAATCATGAAGGTAGGCATCTCTGCTCTGGAGATATGTAATAAACAAATCAACCAGCTCGAAAAATTCTGACAATTGCACCGATAGCTATCACTCGGTCTATGTTATCGACTTGCTCGGTGTCTATGATAGTAAAAAATAGCCAATAGGCAAAAATCTTATCGATTCGATTTCTATAATATTTAATTGCAGCATTTTTTGTGTGTCATCCTTTAAATGTTTGAAACCGTTATCTGAATATCAGCTATTTTTATCCTGTCGCACAAGGAATTCCTGTGAACCAAGAGCATGTTCTACAAATGTAGTTAGTGAACAAGGACATTCTTTACATTCACTGCGTCTGGTATTTGTTGTTTCCAGTTGAACATGCCAGACCGTTCTGTCCTATTCTGTCACTCGTTCCTCCCGAGTTCCGGACAATTCATCAGCTCTATGGTTGGTTCAGAACAGAGCCAGAATCGTACGCCGAAGCTGCAATGCTTGTGTGTTTGAAGTCCCTGAATCACTTCACGGGTTGAGTGAAATCCTTTTTTTCGTTTCCGCTCGTTCTGTCTGGAAAAGCGACACAAAGAAGAAGTTACAAGAGGAAAATGACGCCATTCACTATAAGTATTCGAAAAAGGCGTGTAGATGTTTACTGGCATCTTGTTTGCAAAGCATTTTATTGAAGCTGATAAAAGTTCCCACCAAAAAAGAGGGAGACGCATGATTATTGGCAGTTGCAAACAATGCGATACAGTAGTTGAATCAGTTCGATACATATTCAGAGTTTTTTTTATTTCTCGTCGATATTGCGTTCAAGAAAAACTTGAATTCCAAAAATACCCTGATAATCTCCCTATGTTCACGAAACGAAACTCAATCCGATTTGCTACGGGTTTGTCTGTCAGTTATCACATCTTCTCGGTAATGCCAATATCAGCGACAACACGCGCAATTCGTGGTGTGTTGGGGGAAAAAAGGAAAGAATCAGAAATCTAATAAACTTCCATCTTCATTAAAAGATCAAGATCAAACAACAACAAAAAAAATGAAACGTAATAACGACGGGTGGGTACAGATCAGAAATCAAAACAAAACCATAAAACACTGATAATTGGAGCATGAAATCCGATTTCTTCCCTAGGCTGCGACGACAAACACTGTGTATGCGGCGCATTCACTATCACACAATACATGGGGAAGGGGAGAGCAACCCCTGTTATCTGCACCCACATGAAAATGGTAGTTTATGTTTCGTTTTATGTTGTAGCCTGTGTGTGATGGTGCGGTTCATTGACTGGGGAGATGAAATTCGATATTCTTCAGATGTGTATTGTCTGGAACGTAACGTTGTCATCCGACTTTGGCGTTGGCTTTGTCATGATGAAACAGTGGGGGCGATAAAAATTAAGGATAGCTAAGGGTAATTTGCTATATGCATTATGAGCGTACAACATAAAGTGTGCAATTTAAGAAACCCTCATAAAACCAAAAGCTCAACCCCGAACAAAATCATCCAACTCATTATACACGAGCAAGCAATGATTGAGATTTTTTGGCGCCACAATTGGAAAATTTTATTTGGCAGCATCAACCCACTAGTTTCAAGCTAAAGTTTAGCTTGAGGTTTAGTTGATTGAACTAATCGAAGTTACTCTTGTGACCAATCTGAACCATCCAACATGTCTAATGGCAAAACATCGAATGGTGCTCGAAAGTGACAAGCCATACCCATTTCTGTATTTCAATTGTATGAACTACACAAAGCAAATTCTATATATAAATTCTCTTACTTTATAAAACCACAGTGTACGAGTATAAGAGTAAAGCCACGCATTACAATAGTAAAGAATTTTCTCGTTTGTTAAAATTTACATCCTTGTAGTTTCCATCTTCACCCCGACTTCAGAGCCTGTGTAGAGATATCGGACAGTTTTGAAGTCCCTTCTCTTTAGCGGCATTATTCCTCTTGATATATGACTCCTAGAGGAGCAAGCACATTAAAGTTGTGAGCTTCCTCCCGGACCAACGCTTTTTTTTCTGCGTTCCCGTCCCGGATTCCCTTTCCGTTGTGCCAAAACATTACAGCAGCTCCACCCCCACTTCTGAGAATTCTTCATGGATGGGTTTGTAAAGAGGAACGTAAAAGTTGAACAATTCGGCCCAATATTTCACGAGCAGATATTTCTTAGCAAGCAATGAAGTCGATATTAAGGGATTTGCGAGTGCACATATTAAACAAGGGTCGGCCACATAAAGAGGGGATCAAAGTTGGTGCTTCTGTTTAGATTGATTAAATTGTTATTTATGAAGCTTTTGAAAGTGGACGCACCATTCGTGATGTTGGGGAAGTGATAGTCTTGTTCGTTATCCTAAATAGTATTGATCAGTGTTACCCCAATTATTGGAAGACTTTGTAAGCCAGAACCATATCTTCGTTTTTTGCAGTCTTTCAACTAACTCGTTGGGTGGCCGCGACAAAAATAACATAAATTCTCCATAAATCTCAACCATGAACTGAGCAAATGTAAACATTTCTGGTACAACTCAGCCCACCACTAGACAGTGCGGCTATAAAAGTGTTATGAGAGTAAATATTATGTTATGAATTCGGAAACAATCAACTCACATTTCACGGGAACCAAACAATACATGGAATTGTATTTTCGTATGTTATCCTCACGCTTGTATTACAGTCCCATGTTTTTTTTTCTGATCATACATTCCGAACATATGAACGCGTGAAATAAAATAAAAATATTGCCTGCTGTTTCGGCAACGTAAACCAAATTTCGCACTCGTTTTATTTTTGGTTTTGTTTTGTTTTTTGCTCTCTTAACGCCGCGGTATCACATGAACTTACAAAGGCACAAACAAATATTATTGGTCATATCCTTCCCCACAACTGTGACAAAACCAGGAAAACGAATGCCCTGTTTTTGCACTTCCGAACACAGCCAGCTCATGTTTCAATTTTTACAATGGAAAAAAAGCTTGTTATTTCACAGCATTCATGTCGCAACGTCCGTACACTTATCCAAATAGATCCAAACCGATGCGTATATCATTGTTCTATGTCCGATCATTTTTACACAGGCGCTGCACAATATATTATTGATGAAAATAAATATGCATGAAATTCTGAAAAAAGATGAAAGATAGTTTCCATAACAGTGGAAAAACTCGCCATTCAACTCGCCAACATCCAATTTTAATTGATAAAGCGACAGTGGTTCTCGTGACAGAGTAGCTTCACACGCACCTTAGTAGAATATTCGATTCCTGTTCAGGTCAAGGAACTTTTCCATCCAACGAAATTTTTCAGAGTTTCCAATAATAATAGTGACATTGCTTTTCTTTCGAAGTCTTGCCTTTGTTTCCCTCCTCTCACCCCCATCTCTAAAGAACTCCTATTTGAGCTTTTTAGGGTTGGTCACCTTTTTTTTTAACAGGACACCACAACACAGAGGTAAGAAGGCAAACCATAACCATTGGGATAATAGTTGGATCCCAATGAATTTATATTCTTTTAAGAGATCCAATAAGAGCACAAAGATTAATTAAACATTATTTGTGTGGCTTGAACATTGTTGTCTAAAAAAAGGGGGATGGGGCAATAGTCTGTCCACATTTACATGTTGACTACATTTATATGACAAAACTGTTTATTTTTGTCTTCAGATGCAAACGCTGCTTGACCTTAAACAACTCGGGACGAGTTATCGTTTTGATATGCAAAGGTAAAACATTGAATTGGGTCGGTCCATAAAAAAGAAAACGCTGTTGACCAATGCTAGATGTTGCTCGAGCTCTCAATAAGTGATGTGCCTGTCGTGTAGCGTAATGATGGTTTGCAGTTTATTGTCATGTTGTGATGTATGTAATGTGACCAGATGGTCAGAGGTCTAACGCGGGACACACAAAAAACAAAACGTTATGTATATACGTTATGTGAACATAAACCATAGTTAAGCGAGTCTAAACTGATCAGTATTATTTCTTTCTGAGTATCGGTACTCAGTTGTGATTTTTCGGTGGTTTAGATTTTGTTTACGCCCGAAAATCACTCGCTCAATCAGAGCATTTAAGCCTGGCAAGCACGATTCAAATTTTACAATTTCCTTCAAATTACCGAATGGAATGCTCGAACATTCCAATTCATTTTTCATCGATTTCAGTGTTAACGTATGCATTCAAAAAAATGGACTAATTTCGGATGGCGATGAAAGATAATTTATAGGAACAAAATTTCTTTAAATCTTACGCTCATTAAGTCTACAACAAAAATAATTCAAGGCTATTGATTCGCAGCAGCAGCACTGTCAAGCAAATTTATGATTTTTCCATACTGCAAGTTCCACCCACAGCGAAGGAGTTGGACATCCTGAGGCACTTTGTGTCCGCCAGATATAGCCGAGCTGGTATTTACAATATCATCTCTTTGCCGCTCCTTAAGCCGGGAGATTGAAGCAACCGGCCAAACGGTAGAGAAGAATCTGGCCAAAACGGACGTTTTTATGCGGAAGCGTCAGACGAGACCGGCCGTAGCTGAGCAGCAGGCAATCCCCCAGAAGGAGTAGCTTGAGGTGCTGGTGAAAAACTTCTTTCCGGCGAAAGAAGTGAAAAACTTCTTTCCGTACTCATTAAGAAAGACTAGACGTACTTGATGCTAGAATTCAACGAATGGCAGGGGACCGGGTACTCTACGTTCCCCAGGTAAGCGATGACGTCGAATATATCATTCACATCAAGTTCTCGAAGAAGGTCCTTCTCTGACAGACGTGAAGGGAATGTCCAAGCCGCTCTTCTTTCGAGTCATATGATGAACGGGGAGATATATAGTACGGAGTGCTTGCCGGAGTTAGGAAGGTGATGTGGTCTTCATGCCGAACCTGGGATCAGCCCATTATGCCAAAAGATCACTGGAGGATGGATCGGCTGGAGATACACCTTTTCGCGAAGACCACCAACCTTCCCAACCTTCCCCAGCTGCGCCCGATAGAAAACTTTTGGGCGAATGGCCAAAATAGAGAGACAGACGACTACCAAAGCCACGAAATATACATCTTTTCATCGACCATGGTTCAGGTTCCGACCAACTTCCGTAAGATCGCCCAGCGCTTCATTTACGATACTTCATCGAACAACTCTGTCTCTTCCTGTCGAGTATACACTAGTTCTTCCGGCTTGTTTAAAACGTTAAGCCCTGACCGAGCTAGGGGACCAAAGATGAACTTTTCGCCTGACTCACGTTGGTCCCTGCGGATCAATAGGGGACGTTTATAAAAATAATTTTCCAATTTTGTTGCTGTCGCTTCCAGTTGACACTCTCTAAACAAAAAGTCCAATGTCAGTGCGATGAAACCAGCTCAACGTATTAATTTTTGGTTGCATTATAAGCGCTTTTGAACAGTCTGCCAAATAAAAGTTTTTTTTGAGGTACATTTATTTAAGAAAATCAACATGATCAAAGTGTGATATTGAAATATATTGATATCGCGGGACACTTTCGTTTCTTTTGCCAAATGCGGGACGTTTCGCGGGACGGGATCTTACGCGGGACATTTTGTTGAAATGCGGGACTGTCCCGCGTAACGCGGGACGTCTGGTCAGTTTAGATGTATGGTATTATTATGTAGTATACTGTGTACAAGTTTCATGGACTGAAGTTCCCGCAATCCAAAAAGAGGCAAGATACCGTGAGACTCATTCTGATACAGTTCTAGAGTTAGATACAGACTCGGAAGTCTATAAATAATTTTGAGACACCTGTTCTGCAAAGTCTGTATTTTTTTGAGTCTTGTTTTGCATGCATACCCCCAAACTAATAGCCCGTATTGGAGATGAGAATGGATGCACGCAAAATAGAAACTGATTAATGCTTTTTGAGGCATGATACTCTCTCGAGACGAGCGATACTCTCTTCAGATACTTCTTCTCAACTCGCACAATCTGTTCACTAATGCATGGATTCCAAGATTCACCGGATTTGAAGACTGGTACCTTGAGACAATTCGGATAACTACCTTTGGTCAGTATTCTATTGAATATGTCTGAGCAGATCTTAGCGAAAGCCGACGAGTTCTCTTTTATCAAATGTACCGGAACGTTGTTAGGACCGCAGGTTTTTTTACTATTCAGTTTATTAATTATAATTAAAACTTCATTTGGTGTTGACGGGTACGGGTATTTCGCACACTTCCCCATCGTTAAAAATTTTCGCACCATTGTGAGTCAGTGTAATTTCTGATTTCTGTGTAGAGCGTCCTAGCAATTGATTAATTGTCTTCCACATTTTGGATTGACTTGAGTAGTTCAACACTTGTTGGAAATATACTTACATACTTACATCTTCGTTTTTCAGAGAGAACCCTGCTTGTTATGTGTATTAACATCTCTTTCAAGTGCGAGTCATTAGGTCGAGTCTTCATCTTTTCCAGAATTTTACTCTTCATTTTCATCAATTTCCAAAAGGTCACAAGACCTCCAAGGACAGTATTTTCCTTTGGTTTTGATCTCAACAGAAATAATCTTAAGCATTAAGATAACATTGAGCTGTACGTTGATATAATATTAGTCAAACACAGCTCGACACTCTCTCCGCAAACAACCATGTTCAAGAAATTTTTGAAGCAGGCGTTAATACTCCTATGATCTACAATAGTTTTAGTCAGTTTAGTTTTCTCTTTACATTCATATAGTTTTAATGAGGATATTTTCAAAGAATTATCACTCAAGTCTGAAAAAAACGTGTCGTTACGAAGATATGGTACATCGTCAAGTCTACACACAAAATGGTCTAAAATATTGTTGTTTACTACACGTGTTACATAAGTATTCGAACATACGAATCCCAGTGATTTTAGGAGACTGATGTACCGCAACACAATGTTGTTATTTGACAGATTCACAGGAACATTTAAATCACCAACAACGAAAAGGGGTCTAGATTTTGAAGCACTTAGTTTATTTTCTAGAATGTCATGAAATCTGTTGAAGTCAAAAGAAGGAGGACGGTAGACACTTAAGATTTGGAATAACTGACCATTCATAGTCAGCTCGATGTGTATAGAATGAAATCCATTCACAGTCTGATTGTCAATGATTCTATTTCTTATTGAACTTTTTATAAAAACAGCCAAACCTCCAGCGGAAACCTCACGACACGAAAAAACTGCGTTATACTCAACAATGCTATAAATCGAACAGTATTCAGCCTTCAACCATGTCTCACCAATTACAATCAAATCTATGGACACATTACATTGGTCAGGAAACAGCTTAATATTGTCAAATTTTGATAGGTCATTCATTCCTCGTAGGAGAATTCTCAGGTGTTCACCGTTAAGAGTACTCAATCCAATGTTAAAGTCATTAATATCGTCATGATAGTAATTCATAGCTTTTATATTAGTCATTGGAATATAGGACGTCAAGTAAGATTAAAGATGTTATATTTTGTGGTGAATTTTAGAGGGCTTCGGTGTTATGATCATACCTTTTCCTCTTTGGGGAAGGAGTAACCATCGCATTTAGATAGCGTGTCGTTAGTTTGCTTATATCGTCCCTATTTTTATTTTCAAAACACTATCTTGGAATAGCCCTTCAATACGGTATTCCAAGCTCTCCAAAGCTACCAAAAATTTACTATGGGAGCGGAATTATGAGATCGTTTATGATTTTACTGCACTTATCAGTATTATCATCACTTCGTAGCCGGATGAGCGCATAATACAGTGAACAAACTCGGTTAAACGTAGACTAATTTTTAGATTATGCTTAATCTGGCTGCCACTTTCTCATCGTGACAGATCTTACCCGCTCACTCACGCTCACGCTCTCTGTTATCTGGCAGTTTAAGCCAGATCACCGTACCCGGAGTAACAACGTAGCTACGCAGCAGGAAACATGTCTTGCTCATTTTTTCATGTTTTTTCCTTGTTACCATAAGTCTGGTACTCTCCAGTTTAGCTTTCATTTCAAGGACCCCTGATTTTTGCCAAACGCTCATCACTGAACATTTCTTAATAGATCGCAAAGATGTTTGCATCAATTGATTGAAAATATTTCTACGCTTCTATCGTAATACAGAAAATTATATGTTTTTGAATAAATAATTATAAAATGTTAAGCATTACCCGAACGCGCTAAATTCCGTGTTTTGATTGATCCAATTAGTGCTCCTCAAAATGTACCGACTGTAACAGGCAACCATAGTAACATCGGAATACAATTTAACAACAATTGTAGCTAGCCACCGTGCATCTATCCTTTTCATTCCTTATACTGCTGGACATATGGAAAAATTTCTCAATACAATGGTAGCCTGAAGAGAATTGCAGCGCAAACCTCACCTCTGTGTGATTCCAGCCAAATCGACTAAATTCCACTCGTTCCTTCCCGAAGCGGTCATTCATTTTCTAACCCGGAAGCGAAGCAGAACTGAGGGAGTAAGTGCATAACCGCAACGCCCCTCCCCGTTTGGTGTTCATATTGTCAACATCGTTTGCCGGCGGACGTGATCGGGAATGAAGTATACCTTTCTCAAGACAATGAGTTTAGTTTGAAGGCCCAAGGGCCTTTCTCGAGGTGAGATACGAATGAACTGCAGAAGTTTAAAGTCTTTACAATTCCACACGACAACAAAAACATAGCCGCAGCTCCAATATCGTCAGCAGAGTGAACAAACGAGTTTCAATTTTCCTGGGATGAAGAGGTAAACCGTAACCCGATCCAGCACAAAGTAATGTAATGATGGCGATGATAAACATGAAAATCTCTTGTGGTTGCATTCACTGCTGAAGAGGAGGTGCATTAAGTGCGTTGGCACTAAGACACAAATTCCGACATATGGCCAGCTTATTATCGCGAGAACAAAAGTAATCCCATTCCATAAAAATATAGCGCCTTTCAGGACCACCGAACCTTTCACTAACTAGTCATTTCTACATAATATGATGCAACAGCATTCTAAAGTGATATCCGAAATAATGAACAGCAATTGGATGTTGTATAATTTGTTTGCCGGGGAAGAGCTTGTTCGAATTTTGGAGTGTTTTAATGCTTGTTAGAGATTTTCCGATCGTTCATTTGACTATCGTGAATTCGTGCATTGTTTTGGTGTCAAAAGTACAACACATTGCAAGCCACATGGGAGGAAGAATTTTTCCAACAGTGGAAGTTCGGTTGAAAACTAAAGTTGCGTTCCATTGCGATTGCTGTAGTTGCCACCAACACAGTTGATATCGGATTTCTGTTGCCGTTTTACGAATGGTGCTGCATGATACCATAAGTTATTTCTTTGAGAATGATGTTTTTGGGAACGTTGAAGATGTAAGAGATACAGAAAAACTACTTGTAGACTCGATTAGACTTTGAAATTGACAGCTTTTGGTGTAGTCCTACGTGTCTTCGATTATGTCTCCGACATTACCCCCCCGTCTTTTTCTATTAAGCCTAATTCTATATTTGAGTGCGGCCTTTGTCACTTCGAACACTACTCTACGCTCTACTCTGTCGGTGGTAGTCCTAGTCATTTACATCCTTCTCCTGACTCGGGAACAATTTGTTTGTAGGGAGTTGGCGTGGCTTGCGTGACGTGACAACGTTTTGAGTCACTTAAAACACGTTTTTCATGTTACAACTGTTGTCCGCTAACAGGGCAGAGAGCACAGCCCAGTTAACAAATTGCATTAGCTAACTGGGCTAACTTTTCAAACATCAAATAACACCAAAGGGTACGTCTATGGATGCACTCAAAACATATTAATTGAAAAATATGGAAGCGCAAAATGAAAACTACATTTAGAAAAATAATTAAATGCAACCAATCTAGTCATTTTCTACCGTAACAATTTTTTATTTAGTCTACGAGTCGAAATTGGTAAACATACATATCAAGCAGCATCATGATTCGTAAGCTGAATATCGGCTGCATTTTCCCGGCGAAAATGCACGTGTTACAATTAGGGGTAGTGGAGGCAAATTGGTCATGGAGAGCAAAGTGGTCACCTGCTTGTTCGGTAGTATAACTATTGACTATAGATGTCATATTGATAATCACCCTAATTTTGAGGTATTTAATGACTTTTGAGTTACCCTGTATTTCAGTAGAGCTGTCGCATGTCAAAATATAAATAAAAAAACAGAAATCGCTCTCTCGATAGCCATTCGGCCGTAGTTCTGTCCGCATCGTATCTAAGAAATTTCTCGTGGAATCGAATTTATTCAATCTGATATGTTGGACAAATCGTCAGTTTGGACGACTTCACATATTCTTCACATATTCTAAGAGAGGTGAACAGATATTTCGTTATATCTCAGCGATTAATTAGCATACAAATAACTACGATGTTTGGGGGCGAAGTGGCCATAGGCGAATAACAACTTACATGTTCTGTTTACTAAAGCTGATATACCTCATCACATCCTGCTCTCGAAGAGGTTTGTGGCTTTGACCCTAGGAAAAAATGCCACTCCAACTAAACCAAGCCTCATTATGCGAAATGTTATATGTTTCTTACTACGTTTTGTATGCATGCGAAAATTTAAATTGAGACTATAGGTGAATATGCCAAGCTTATTTCATACATGTACCTACTACCTCAAATATGATTTGAACAAATTTGGACGAAAAAAATGCATAAATCTATCCCTTGATATGTACGAGTGACCACTTTGCCCAAACTACCACTTTACCTCCAAGTAAAAAAAAAGTTCGATTTTTCACCTTTTTTTCTAATGATGAAAAATGTACTATTTTGAATTTTTATAGTAAAAGCCGTTTGCTATCTTCAACAACAGTGAGTTGAACTATAATATTCTTCGAAAAACGCGGACGCTGGAAATGAGCATATTCCTTAGGGTGACCAGTAGCCCCCACATTCCCTATATCAAAACTCTTACCTCCGTATTGCCCTATGGCAACAACAAAAATGGTTAATGCGCTTTTCTCCACACAGTCTTCAGATATGACACTATCAAGTTTACTTATGTTATCGAGTAGGGATGTCCATCGAATTTGACATTCATTTTACATACCGCAGCAAACATTAAATCGCATAACTTGACATATTAGTCGCATATAAAATTAGATCGAATCAAAATCATATATAATGTCGATCAAATGATACATTGTGTACATTTGAAATCGTAAAAAATGCGAAAATCACTATTTTATTTATCACTACAGATTAAGTTCTTATTCGGTCTAACAAACATCGGTTTTATGATAAACACTATCATAAAATCGATCTATACGAAATCATATATGCATATCAGGCTGAGAGCAGTTTGAGAGTCGCATGAACATATTAAATAAATCAATGCAATACTGCGAGAAATTGTATTACATCCTGTTGGAAATCATTCTACAGTAAATCATACTAGATCGTAATTGAGACCATAATACATCGTATTAGAAATTTGACGTAACAAAATCCGCGATGTCGTATGTGTCGACGTCTGGTAGTGATATGATGATTTAGGGAAGCAAATTGATCTCTATTAGACCAGTAGGCCTCAAGGCAGCTTTAAATTGGTCAAATGTGAATGAAAATTTTCACTTCATGCTATTTTATTACTTTAAAAAAGTAGCACTGAACCTTAATTGATCATTTGTATAAAAATTTCAAAATATTTCCACAAAAAAATAAAGTCACAGAAGGGTTGTGTCCGAGACACGACCGCATAGTTGACGTAGGATTCCGTTAGACTATTTGTTGATTTTGGATATGTCTGAAGAATTACATCGTTAAACTTTTTGATAATGATTTGGTGGCCCTGAAAAGGGCAATTTTGTTATGTTGTTGGGTATTGTATGTTCACTCCACTTGTGTTTACCGAGTGATGATGACAGAAGTATGGTAAACAGTCGTTTGGTGGTGCGTATCAGATAAAAGATGCCGAATTGGAATGAGATATGACGAAAACCGCCCTCTGTGATCCTAAACGAGATGCCTCCTGTGTTATGTAAGGATGAAATAAATAAAAAAAACTCACCAATATAATATATGATAATTACCAACACCGAACACAATTATCAATTTTTCTCATCAGTAAAAACATGTAACTTTAATATAAAGAAAACATATTTGAAATGGAAAAGGTAATTTTGTTTTATAATTTTTACTTTCTTAGTGTTTATTCAACCCAATTCGAATTTTAATTGGACTAACAACACCTACTACGATATGTCGAGCATATGGGAAATCACTTTTTCGAATATTTCTTCCCTTTTCCAATTTTTTCTCGCCGCCCGAACTTTCCTTGGGTGAAAATGAACACAACAAAACAGATAACCGAACGACCAGTTCTCGAGCGAGAACACACCTTGGTTTTTATTTATATAATTGAAAAAAATTTCACAATACACGATCGGTCATTGATATGAAATTGCATGAAGCAACCAACATTAAAGTTCCAAATTTAAATTTTATTTGCTAGAATTAATCGTATCACTCATCTTACTTGCAATATAAAAATGCATCCGACTTGCATATACAGGGAAACTTCGATATAACGTACCCTCGTTATAACATACCCTCGATATAACGTCACTCGATATAACCTCGATATAACGTACACATTTCCTAAGTGTAACGGAATTTTTTTTTATATTTTTTTTCTGATAGAACAATGAATTATCTGTATTGTGATGCTAATACAAGTTTTGTACCTTCAAACAATCCCGAAATACAGCTGGTTTTGTGATTCCGGATTCTAAATGAAAAAAGTTTTATTCAACAGTACGAAGGGGAACATCATGAGAAAGGCTGGCTTCGTCTTCTGATTGAAGTTATTCATTAACTTTACTAAAACAGCAACACAATAATGTATTATAGACTACGTTTGTGAGTACTTTATTATGATTCGATATAACGTACAATTCGATACAACGTACAATTTTGAAATTTAAATGTACGTTATATCGAAGTTTACCTGTATTTGCAATGTCGATTTCCCTCAGGAACCTTGGTTTTGATGTCTCTGTTAGGGAACACATTTCGGTGGGAACAAAAACTCCCCCTACTTCCATGTATTTGCAATTTCGATTTCCTCCAGGCAGCTTTGTTTTGATGTCTCTTTTAGGGAACGCATTTCGGTAGGAACAAAAGTTCCCCCTACTTTAATGTATTTGCAATGTCGATTTCTCCCTGGCAGCTTGGTTTTGATGTCTTCATTAGGGAACCGCCGCATATGTCGTCAATTTCGACCAATTAGAAGTGGGTATTTCCGTTAGGATAGGGGTTAAGATTTTTCAATTGTTCGATAGTCAGTTTCATGACATATATTATTTAACTCAATATAAAAAAATGTTACGGAGTGTCGAAATCGATTGACACAAAAATATTATTAATCCATCATGAAATGACTGAGCAATAAGTGTTTGAAATTGGACAATTTTCACGATGTGCTCGATTATCGATTTTCAATTTGTACCCCAATATGTTCCCGAAAGACGTAATCCTTGTCAATAGAAGACCAGGAATGACGTATTCGATTGCATCTTTTTCGTTTCATATGTACGAGTTTTAACTGCTCTGAAATAATATTTCAGATGGCCGTGCGAGATAGCTGCTGCTAGACAATCCAAGCAATCGGAGTTCGGATCCCAGAGCAATTTTCTTAATCATCGCCAAGCACATTGATGCTGCACATGATGATTTCATTGATTTTTGTGACCGAGGCATCTAAATATGAATATGACCACACTTCTTGAATAGTTTGGTGTGGAATATGGTGTGCCACCAAATTCCCTTCTCAACTGGATCGTTAATTGTGTATCTCCCAGGTCGCACTACAATAGTAGGGCACTTTTCGGCTCATTCTTGGAATCAGGCTCTCACATTCACCTAGACCAGAAACCTAGCGGCTTCGCGACGAGTTAGAGCCCCCGGAGACTGCAGACTATTTTGACGTAGGACTACGTCTTTCATTTCTATACCGGGGTGTAAAATCAAAGTTTCGAAAACGAAAGCGTTACGCCGGAGACCGAGATTTTGAGCGTTAATAGCTCCTAAACAACTGAACGAAATGGTATGATAAACACTTCATTCGAAAGATAAAATGTCTACGCGTTCTATACTTGTTACTTTTTGATCCAAAAACTTGTTTCAATAGTCTTAAAATTGCTTTCAAAACAGGCTATTGAAATCACCAATCGGTATATAAGCGAGCGCCACTCGGAAATCCACTCAGTTCTAATTGAACAGCGATTGGAGCATGTTGTCGCTGTTGTGGTGAAGCTCTTCGTTTATCATGAAAGCGCTGATGAACGGTGTCACCAAGAGCCTGTTTGTGCGCCCTAGGCCAGAAGGGAATCCACCAGGAGGAGAGTGATGCCACAAACGGTTCCCCGGGAAGACATCGCTACACACACATACACGCGCGGAATTCTTTCCGTTTGGATGCCATTCAGCATCGAGAAAGTTCCGAAAAGATCTAATCATTTCTGGAAAATAATCTGCCAGTTCCTCTGGGAATTTAAAAATACATTCATGTGAAAGAGTTTATTTTTAATGTTTTCTAACCATATCAAATAGCGATCAAATACATTTGATTTTGTAATTTTTCAACCAAGTGTAATTAGCAGGAAAGCTTCTGAAGATTATTCTTCCCCATCAGTAGGATATTTCCGTATCCAATATTGTATGCGTACGCAATCGATTATTGCTCAGTCGCCGAAAGTTTCGAGCTCAGAGAGTTCATTCCCCTCTAGTTTGCCTTCCAAATTGCCATCGTAAACCACACCTTCTCTCGATTCAATCACACACAAAGAGCATACTTAAGCGATATTCTGGTGGTGAGACACATTCATTTTTCGTGAGGACATCGACAAGACAACATCGTTGCCTAACGTGCTGGAGGAGGTGGACGGCGAAGGATCGACACATACACGCGCAGAATTCTTTCCGTTTGGATGCCATTCAGCATCGAGAAAGTTCCGGAAAGATCTAATCATTGCTGAAAAATAATCTGCCAGTTCCTCTGGGAATTTAAAAATACATTCATGTGAAAGAGTTTATTTGAATGTTTTCTATCAATGTAACACTGTGACCAAATATGTTTCAATCAAGTGCTATTAACAGATGGTTATCGAGTTAGCATTAACCACTGGTGGGCTTCCAGTATCGAGGAAAATGTGGAAATATCTAATCGTTACTGAAAATAATCTGCCAGTTCCCCTGGGAATTTAAAAATACATTCATGTGAAAGAGTTTATTTGAATGTTTTCTATCCATGTAACACTGTGACCAAATATGTTTCAATCAAGTGCTATTAACAGATGGTTATCGAGTTAGCATTGACCACTGGTGGGCTTCCAGTATCGAGGAAAATGTGGAAATATCTAATCGTTACTGAAAATAATCTGCCAGTTCCCCTGGGAATTTAAAAATACATTCATGTGAAAGAGTTTATTTGAATGTTTTCTATCCATTTAACACTGTGACCAAATATTTTTCAATCAAGTACTATTAACAGGTGGTTATCGAGTTAGTATTAACCACTGGTGGGCTTCCAGTATCGAGGAAAATGTGGAAATATCTAATCGTTGCTGGAAAACTAATCTGCCAGTTTCCCTTGGAATTGAAAATTACATTCAAGCGAAAGAGTTTATTTTAATGTTTTCTATCCATAAAATATCCATATAATACATTTGGGTTTGTGATTTGTCAATCAAGTACAGTTAGCAGGAAAGCTTCTGAAGATTATTCTTCAGAACAAGGCCTCCAACGTAACGCTCTCGTTTTCGAAGTCCCCCAAATATTCATTTATTCATTCATTCAGAATGGATTTAGATTCAACTTCAAACAAATGATCTCTAAATCAACGATAGTCCTACGTCACCCTTGCGGTTATACCATAGATATAACCCACTTCCTGTTTTGAAGCAAAATATATGATTTTAAATTTAAAAAAAAATAATATCTCGAAAACAAAAAAAAAGTCTGAAGAATAAAGCAGGATTCCGCTAGGCTATCTGTTGATTTTGGATATGTTTGAAGAATTACATCGTTAAACTGTTTGAACTGGCCCTGAAAAGGGCCGTTTTGTTTGGTTGTTGTGTATTGTTTGTTCAGTCCACCATTGTTTACCATGTTATGATGACAGAAGGAAGGTAAACAGTCGTTGGATGGTGCGTATCAGATAAAAGATACTGAAGTGGAACGAAATATGATGAAAACCGCCCTCTGTGATCCTAGACGAGATGCCTCCTATGTTATGTATGGATGAATTGAAGAATAAAAAAAATCACCAATGTAATATAAAATAATTACCAATACCGAACACAATTATCAATTTTTCTCATTAGTAAAAACATGTTACTCTAATACAGAGAAAACATATTTGAAATCGAAAAGGTAATTTTCTTTTATAATTTT
Organism: Toxorhynchites rutilus septentrionalis; assembly: GCF_029784135.1. Taxonomy (NCBI): domain Eukaryota; kingdom Metazoa; phylum Arthropoda; class Insecta; order Diptera; family Culicidae; genus Toxorhynchites; species Toxorhynchites rutilus. The sequence goes on from NC_073744.1 coordinate 113,123,146, forward strand.
TACTTTCTAAAGTGTTTATTAAACCCAATGCGAATTTTAATTAGACTAACAACACCTAATACTATATGTAGAGCAACCACTTTTTCTAATATTTTTTCACTTTTCCAATTATTTTCGCTGTATAAACTTTCCTTGGGTGAAAATGAACACAACAAAACAGACAGCTTAAACCAAACGACCCATGAAAATTGAAATAAATCGTTTCATATATCAAGTCATTTTTAACACAACTGCTACCATGCACAATTTTACCCTTACACTTGTGCTAAATTTTTCGGTCATTAATATGAAATTTCACGAAGCAACCAACATTAAAGTTCCAAATTTAAATTTCATTTGCTAGAATTAATCGTATCACTCACCTTACTTGCAATCAGGGTTGCCAACTATAATTTTAAAAATCAGGTAGAATGAAAATAAAAACCAGGAAAAATCAGGATAACTCATATTGGGTAAATATAATATATAATATAAAGTTAATGTCGATTTTTGGAAAAACAAAATCAAATTTTTACTCAAATTAAGCTTCACTGGATGTTCATGAACGATGGCATCTCTGCTTGCAATATAAAAATTCCCCCGAATTTCACATATTTGCAATGCCGAATTCCTCTGGGCACCTTGGTTTTGATGTCTCTGTTTGGGACCACATTTCGGTAGGAACAAAAGCTCCTCCTACTTTCACGTATTTGCAATGCCGATTTCCCCCAGGCAGCTTGGTTTTGATGTCTCTGTTAGGGACCCGCCGCATGTGTCGTCAATTTCGACCAATCAGAAGTGGGCCTTTCCGTTAGGATAGGGGTTGAGATTTTTCAATTGTTCGATGATTAGTTTTTGTGACATATATTATTTTCCTCAATAGAAAAAATTGTTATGGAGTGCCGAAATCGATTGACGCAAAAATTTCATCAGTCCATCATAAAATGACTGAGCAATAAGCGTTTGAAATTGGACAATTTTCACGATGTGCTCGATTTTCGATTTTCAATTTGTACCCCAATGTGTTCCCGAAAGACGTAATCCTACGTCAAAAGTGATTTCCCATATGTTCTACATATCGTATTAGGTGCTGTTAGTCCAATTAAAATTTGCATTTGGTTGAATAAACCCTCAGAAAGTAAAAAATATGAAACAAAATTACCTTTTCCATTTCAAATATGTTTTCTCTATATTAAAGTAACTGATGAGAAATATTGATAATTGTGTTCGATATTGGTAATTATCTTATGTTACATTGGAGTGTTTTTTTTTTCTTTGTTTCATCCATACATAACACATGAGGCATCTCGTTTAAGGTCACAGGGGGCGGTTTTCGTCATATCTCATTTCACTTCGGCATCTTCTATCTGATACGCACCACCGAACGACTGTTTACCTTACTTCTGTCATCCTCAATCGGTAAACACTAGTGGAGTGAACATACAATACCCAACAACCAAACAAAATTGCCCTTTTCAGAGCCACCAACTCATTATCAAAGAGTTTAACGATGTAATTCTTCAAACATATCCAAAATCAACAGATAGCCTAACGGAATCCTACGTCAACTATTCGGTCGAGTCTCGGACACAACCCTTCTGTGACTTTTTTTCCGAGAAGGTTCATCAAAATACCTACATTTGATATGAAAAATGCGAGAATATATCAAGTTGTTCAAAGATTCATTTTTTGTCAGGTGACCTTTTTCATAATCGGCTGGTTTTTCAGACCGACCCGATTCAAGATTAATTGGGATAATCGATATTTTTCCGATAAGGAAATATTTTTTCGACAGACCATTTTTTCTTTGGAAGTGCTGTGGGTCATTTTTCATGGCCGTGATATACGGCATGTTGAAGTTGATGCTCAAAACTTTCGTCTCTCCACCTAATAGTATCATGTAGAAAAACATAAATACCGTCAGGTACACATTATTTATGCCTTCGCCAATTTGCAATTCCATCTTTGGATGGGGATCGGAATCCGGCTGCACCCATATTTCATTTTACAGAGCACTTTTTGCCGCGCTCTCCCCCTCTCCCTCGCTTAAGAATTTATCTTCTCAGCATGCCACTTCGGCCCCCATAAAGTGGTGCTCGATCATACTCTTTGGATTGCACATTTTTCTTCCGTTCTCCAGACTATGGAATATCTCCTCGGGCATTTTTTCACTGTCGCTAATGTTATTGCGTCAGCGCTGCAAGTGTACAAAGATGTAGGCGCTGCCCATTTAGCGTCTTCGGGTATCTCAAGCAATTTTCCATGGAAATTTATTCCGATAAATTTGGTCCTCTTATATCGTGCTTTTTCTCCCTCAAACGGAGGAGTTGCTTTTTCGTGTCGAACTTAATGGTTTATGCGAATATCGAAAGTGAGGAAAATAGTGCTAAACTAAAAACAACATGAATTTTGACGATTTGCTGTGCCTCTCGCATCACAGTGAAAATTCATCGGAAAATTTCTAGATATGAAAAGTTCCACCCTTACCTTTTGTACTGGTTCGCTGATTCGAGAAAATCTAAGCACCATTTCGATATTCGGAATCGCTGACCCTTTTTTGTTGTAGCGATTCGCAGACTCTCCAACGCAACCATGGATTACCAGCGCTGTCAGGAAGATGCTCACGTTTTCACGTTTTCCGAAGCCGTTTTCTCGGTTTTATCCGGTTGAACTGTGTGCCTCCTTTTTTCCTCATACTGTTTGCATCATCTATTCATGAAGTGCTCTGCTTTCGTTCGACAAAGGGAAATTTCAATAAGCTTCGGATTGAACGGCGTAATGCCGTTATTATTTGTTATACAATAAACGGAAAAGCCTTACCGAAGGCAACGTGTAGCTGATAGTGCAAACCGTGGGGTTGAAGAAGGAAAATGCTTTGGGGGGAAAAAGTATGGTTTCGATCCGCCGAAGGTGAACCAAATTTATTCAATTTAAAAGATTTCCTAACGGCTGGTGACCGTTCATCTGCAGCGGGTGTGAGCGGAAGAGGGAAGAAAGAACCGGTTTTTTTCGGTTTACGGGGAAATTCCTCAGCAACTAGCTTTCGAGTTGAAAATTTATGTTGGAACCGGCATGATGATCGAATGGCATGAGGCCATATCCCTCTGCAAATGTAATAAACATCTATTAGGGATTACAAATGATGCGAGGAAATTTCTCCGAGACCAAATCCAGGCGACTTAAAGGACTTCACTACAAAGCCCTTTCCCCTCGAAGGTTTTATTCTCCATCGGTTCCGCAGAATATACATCTTATATTCCTTCTCACACGATTCCTATAAATACAGGGTGGGGCAGTGGACCTTGTAGGTAAAGAAATCGAAAATCGAAACCTTTTTACCAATGAATACTCTGACAAAAAAGCAGCAATTCACAGAATTTGATGTAATTTCAACTTGTGTTTCAAGTTTTGCAAGTTGTAGATTACGATTATTTTTTTTAAATTAAATTCAACATCTGTTCGTTTTGAAGCTATCGTTTCCCACTATCAATCTTCAATCCGCATGTAATGGTCATACCATGATGTTTCATATTGACCTCATATCCTGACAGGTACACCGCGTGCCTACCAGTGTTGTCTCAATTCAGTATGTTTCACTGTCCCACCCTGTATGTATGAATACAGGATGAATGGCGATGAATAGCGTCGTGATGTCGCTATGCCGCGCTATGCGTTAGGATTTTCCCCTGCCTTTATTATAGCCCATTTGTTGTAATAATTTCTCAGTAGCTCCACTTGCCGATGGAGTTATGTGCGTGGGTGAAAAAGTGATGAAGAATAAGCGACAAGAGAGGAAAGAAATATGTTCTCCCATTAGGATAGAGTGTCGATGGGAGTAACAATTGGGGAAGCGTACCTCACAGCGCTGGCTTAAGCACAGTGAGCCCATTCACGGTTTTATTTCTATGGGGGGATTACGAGGGTGCGGAAAACACATGCAGACATTCCGAAACTTTTCTTGCCAAACTATAAATAGTTTTGTATAATTTTTCCATGACAGTATTCTGATGGATTGACATCCGTATATTGTGGGAGTAGATTGGGAAATACTGGAAATATATAACTTCTCGATTTTGACGAAGAGCTACGTCTTTCAGCAAGGGTGCCAAATCAGAAAACACGATTCACGATTTTATGAAACATTGTTAACGTTAATAACTTTTTTCACTGTGAACGGCAACTGTTCAAACTTTTTACTTACAAAGCAAATTTGTTGAATTCAATTGAATTCGAAAATTGTTTCATTCAATCGATAATTTATTCAATACAATTAAATACTTACTGAGACAACGGTAGTCCCATGGCAACCCTGCCGTTATATCATAGATATAACTCACCCATTTTTCCAGAAGGGCCCTTCTCAGGGCTAGAGGCGAAAAACAGAAAAAAAGGATGGAATGAAACCACAGTTGCGAGTGCGCGGATATCATTCATGCCTAATGCTGATTTTAAACACATATACACACACAGCTCGATATAAGAAGAAGTAGTGATTTTTATTGACTCGATTATACACAGGATTCAATTATATACAGTGAAAATAAATCAGAGACCGTATATAATCGATATATTATAACAGTTCGACTGAAAAGTTCATTAGGTAACACAGTAAAACATTTTTTTTTTTGCATAATTCAATTTTATTATTCAACATAATTCCCTTCGAGGGCGATACAGCGATTATAGTGATCTTGCATCTTGATACCATTTTTATAGTACTCTTTCGACTTTTCCTAAAAATAGGCCTCAGTTTCGGTAATCAATTCATCATCGGTCTTAATTTTCTTGCCAGCGAGCATTCTCCTCAAGTCTGCGAATAGAAAATAGTCGCTGGGGATCAGATCTGGAGAATACGGTCGATGTGGAAGCAATTCGAAGCCCAATTCATGCAATTTCCATCGTTTTTATTGATTTGTGATTTTTCCGTTTTTTTTCACAATAACACAAGTTGCTTCGCCCTCAATGCTGTAACTCACGAACCAATCGACCGATTGCTGTAAATTTTTGACACGTATCTACTGAAAGATGGTGCTTTGTGATAGTCAAGTAGATTTTTGCAATAGGCGCCATCTAGATGTTAACCTTATGAACTTTTCAGCCGAACTGTTATATCTAACATGTAAATCTACAGTCCGGTAGCGATATTCGTATTATTCTCTATCAGATTACCAGGCCGGGGCTACCAACTTGAAATTGTTCGAATTTCAAATGAAAAATTTTACTACTGAAGTAGTAACAATAAAAATAAAAAAAGTAAAAAAAACTTTTTAAGTTAAACGATGTAATGAACTAAAAGCTAGAAAATAATTTGGCAAGTAGCAGTTAATAGCTATCATATCCCTTCCTTCATTAATCTAGGGCAATGACGAGACTAAAATAAAATCGTGGGCATACAACTACCTGTGGATAATGCAAATCCGATGTGCCCCACGATTTTATTTTAGTCTCATCATTACCCTAGGAAGGGATGTGATATCTATTAACTGTGATAACTATTAACTCTTCACTTGATACCCATTTTGATGGGGTTTGTTTTGAGAAAATATGTAATCCGTCATTTTATGATGGCGGCCATTTTGGATTTGCATTTCTCATGAAAAACTGTGCTCTACTAGTCAAGTCCTTTTATTTGATACCAATGAGGTACATATAGAGGTGGAGCAGTAGGCGAAGTGTATCTGTATTGGCAAGCCAAATATCGTGTCGTAATTATTTGCATTCAATATGAAATGTATATGGAAGAAACAAAACAATGTTGAAAGTACTCACGGTTGCATGATAATTTGAGCCAAAATTATCATGAAATCATTCAACTGGTTGTTTTTTAACAGATGACAATTTTATCGTTGCTTATTTCGATTATTCATGTGGTAAAAAGGTCCAGAGAGCAGTTGTATGCTTAGTTCTTAGTTTTGATTAATTGGCGATTATTATCTCACAACATACACACCGACATTGAGAGCCTCTAAAACATCAACTTCATAACGGTGAAATATTGAAACTTCGTTTGTTTCTATGAACGTGGGGGAGTGAGAAAGGCACATGGAAATATCACTTTTATCCGTCTTTTTCGACGTCATTTCACAAATATTCACTTCACGCTATTACATTAGCCTCATATTCAGCGGGAGCTCTACAAAAATGTACGTTTTTAATTGATAAATTACTTCCTGAGAATAGCATTTTTATATGGATGCGGTGGCCAATCAAAGATAAACACAACGACTGACGTCACTATTTGCGAAATAGTTATGGCAGCGCATGCTATGTCGCTCGAAACTCGACCATCTTCATTACCTTTTTTCAGGACATTGATTTGATACTAATATTGATGGGGTTTTGAGAAAGTATGTTATCTGCCATTTTGGATTTGCATTCCTCATGAATAACTGTGTTCTACTAGTCAAGCCTTTTGTAACGGGATAACACATTATCCTTTAGCACATCTTTCCTTTCCCACACATAATTTTTCTCACATCCTAAATTTCAATGCATGTCAAGTGCAACCAAATACTGCTGTCCCAAAATAACAAGTAACGTTAGTCACCCAGCTGGAATGTCTGTTTATTTCTTTCCATGCGCTGCGTAAAGCGAAGCGGAAAAGTAATTAAAACATGACCCAGTTGTAACCACAACCTCGCTTGCTCTCTCTTTCTTTACTCATGATGTTTTAATGTTTTAAGTTTTAGCTACGCCTGACCATGTGTTTAGCATTGTAAGCTGTGTAGAGTTTAAGGCTAGCATTTAAGCGGAATATAGAAAAAAATGATCAGTCTGAACATGAAAATATTTTACCGCCATTTTGTAGCGGCCGCCATCTTGGATTTTAAAAATCATGAAATACGCAGTTTTATAATGACTGCAGGGATAAAGGTGTGTTCCAAATTTCAGATCAATCGGTCAACAGGAGGAGGTTCAAATTTCTATATAATTGTTGATACTGCGCTACGGACAAACATGTTACAAACATACAAATTACAGGGTAAGCTAAATAAAACCGTTCAAAAACTATGTTTAAACTTCTACGACAAAAATGCGGTCGTGTCCTAGATACAACCCCTTACAATTTTTTTTTTAATCCCATTTGTTTATTTATTTAGGTTTATTAGCATTTTAGCTGTAACAGAACCGGATCATTGTTGAGCTATTAATAGCACAACAGCCCGATGTTTCTTGCTGAGCAGAGTACTTTCAAGTAGAGCTTGTATGGATGGAGAGAGGCTGGGACTCCGACCGTGAATTGATCTCCATCGCTGCTAATTGTTGCGTGGAAGTAGTTATTATATAACAGCACAAAGATGCTCAATTGAGGGCCCTGAGTTTTGAACTCACGATCGATCGCGTAGTAAGCGAACGCGCAACAAATGTGGCTACGGAGACCCCCAAGATAACAAATTGTATAATTTTAAAATGTCAAGCGTTATCCAAACGCGTTAGGTGTCACGTTTTGATTGGTCCAATTTGTACTTCTAAAATGGTACCGAACAAAAGGAGCTACCAGAGAAACAGCGGAATACGGTTTCCCCAACACAGATTGAAATCACCAAGGGAAAATCGACATTGCAAATACATGCAGGCCGGGAGCACTTCTGTTCCTTATGCATATATGCATATCGCAATGAATGTGTTTCCCTAACATGGACTCCAAAACCTAGGAGTCTGGGTTTATCAGCATTGCAAATACATGCAAGCTGCGGGTACTTTCGTACTAACTTTTATTTGTGTTTCCCCAACACGGACTACAAAACCGAAGAGCCTATGGAAACACGTCGAAAATCTCGCGGTCATTCTAGGAGGAGTTGGCTTATGGGACATTTATGCTTTTGAGCGGATACTGTTGCATTGTACAGCGGTGCAAAATCCTCGTGGTATTCGCCAATGATATTCCTACTGCCAGAGAGATCTAGAAAGTGTTTTAAAAAAATAAAATAATAAAATCGATCAAGTCACTTACTCTCACAGTTTCGCTCTAGTCCCGTAAATTATAATCGAAAGCAAAATCTTATATATTCTTACCTAACTCGGGGCGCTTCACACGCAATCGGGCAAAAAAAAATCACCAACTCTTTTGCCATCAAAAAGTAGTGGTTCCACCTTATTTTGCTAGGGATTGGTAGTTGATATCAGAGTACTGTAATCTTTGCTGATATGGGTTTTTACGGTATTATTTCACAATATTTGTGACGGCCTTCAACTCATCTCTGAGTTATTATTATTATTATTATTTATTTCTTTGTTCATCTGACAAATGTCTTAATGAATATAAACATAAAAAACAAATTTTAAAATACAAACATTAAAAACAAAACAAAACATTAAAAAACATGAATGCGTCCAATCCTTTGACGAAATCTGGTAGATGACTCTCCAAACTCGAACAGATCTTCTACTATCGAGAAAGCACGAATCATTCCCGTTACGGGTTCATTATGACCAAAACTAGAACGGTGTATCGCGGGCTGTAAAATGCTTGTTGAGCGAAGAACTCTGGATGGCGCACGCATATTGATGCGAGAAAGCAGCACGGGTGAGTCAATTTCATCGTTGAGTATCTTGGCGACGAGCGTACATTGTTGATGTTTCCGTCTTCGCTCAAGAGTATCCAACTCTAGCAAGAGACATCTGTCAGGATAAGGCGGAAGATTCTGAGGACAGCGCCATGGCAGGGAGCTGAGAGCACGACGAATAAACATTTTCTGTACTCGTTCAATACGTAGGATCCACGATAGTTGATACGGCATCCACACTACAGAAGCATTTTCCAAAATAGGGCGCACTAATGAACAATATAGCGCCTTCAAACAATAAGGATCCGTGAATTCTCGGGAGATCCTCAAGATGAATCCAAGTTGACGGTAGGCCTTGGAAGCTAACGTCGAGCGATGTATGCTGAAAGAAAGCTTCGGATCCAGTATCACACCGAGGTCGTTCACCTGATTGACACGGGCCAGCACATGGTTTTCCAGAGAGTAGTCAAAGGATATTGGTTCCTTCTTGCGATGAAATGTCATGATAACACATTTGGCAATGCTTACTGTCATTTTGTTCAATTGACACCACACCCAGAAGCTGTTGAGCAAGCTTTGTAACTGACGGCAATCCTCAATGCATTTAACGGTGAGAAAAATTTTCAAGTCATCTGCGTAGATGAGAACACAACCTGGTTTCAAAAATGTGGTGACGTCATTGTATAAAATGGCAAACAATAGAGGTCCCAAGCTACTGCCTTGAGGAACTCCGGAAGCGGCGGTGAACGGTATTGAAAGATGGCTTCCAAGCTTCACTCGAAGTGATCTCCCGGAAAGATACGACGACAACCACGAAACAAAACGGTCTGAAGCACCCTGGCGACGCATTTTTCCAAGTAGAATCTGATGGTCGATGCAATCAAACGCGGCTTTTATGTCAGTATACACTGCATCAACCTGAACCTTGTTCTCCAACTGATTGATACACGTAGAGGTAAATTCCAACATGTTTGTTGTCAAAGAGCGCCCGGGCATAAAACCGTGCTGTGCTGGCGATATATAATGTTTAACGTGGAAGAATACCGCAGCCTTTACGATCATCTCAAAAATTTTCAAAGCTGCAGATAGGCTAGTTATTCCACGATAGTTAGTTACATTGCGGTTGTCTCGACGAAATTCCAAAAACTTTTGGGATTACGCTTTAGGTTAGTTTGGACACGCAGCACGTATGACCGATAGAGACCAGCATTCAACTGACGATATGCGTTGCTGGCACGATGGAAGTTTTGCTTCGATTCATTAGTACAGTGTTGACGCAGCTTGCGTTGGCATGCATTCTTAGCACGTCTTAATATTTTTAGAAGTGGCGTACTCCAGGCTGGCGTTACAGATGGTATTCGTCTAGGCGTGTTCTCAACAATCCAATCACGTACAATACTGCAGAATCTAGACGCCATTTCGTCAACATCATCTAACGCCAAAGTGCTGTTCCAATCAATGCTGATCAAGAAGTCAAATTTGATAGATGTGTTTGATAGCGTTATTTACTATTGAACTCTTCAAGTTTTTTTTTCGTCTTTCTCAAAAACATTGTCCATTTCATCTACTTTGTCAGTTTTACCATCTAATTCGAGGATGGATAATTGATTGCAAACATCATCAACTTGACTCTCTTATTCAAGATTTACTGCCTTCACTCTATGTTGGGCGTTATATTGCAGCCGAGTACCTTTGCCACAATTCAATGCCGAAAATTTCTCCAATTTTCAGTAAATCTGCTCTCAGATAACCAGTCACATTCCGTTCGTATAACTCAATTACTTCTATGGATACCAAAAAACAATAAGGTACCTCTTAATTTCAAGGGTTTAAAGTTCTCTATTGATTAACTAGGGGCTTATAAGGTCTCTGATTCTTACAGACTAGGCAACGACACACCAGATTCAACTGCTTATAAAGTTGAATGCTAACTCCAAGAGCGGTTTTATTCATTTTTAATGTGCAATCGAATCTAAGAGAAACCAATTTCTCGATCCACGTTTCATAGTTTCAAGTGAAGAATACAAGTCATATAGCGTCGCGAATTCGAAGTACTTACAATCATTTCACAATATCACTTCTTGCTGAAGGGTGATTACCATGAAACGTTCATGGAGATCAGAAAATTTGTATTGTGTTTCTCTCAGTTTCAATAGTCATCTTATTCTTCTGTTGTAGTGCAATAGTCATCTTAGTACATAATCTAAAGTTTTCTGGGTTTAGCCTTAGCTCAGAATGAAGCTAATGAAACTTTCCATCTCTCCATATCCACCGGGTTGATTGGACGCACAACAAATCTGTCTATTTATTTTGAATATATATCACCAGAAGAATCCGTGCCGAACGAAAAAAAAGTCACAGGAGGATTGTGTCCGAGACACGACCGCATAGTTGATGTAGGATTCTGGAAGGATGATGATTAGTCATTGGATGGTGCGTATCACAATAGAAGATGCCAAAGTGAAATGAGATATGATGAAAGCCACCCACCAGAAAAAAGGGTTACTTTATTATAGAGAAAATATTTTTGAAACGGAAAAGGTAATTTCAATTATAATTTTTACTTTCTGATTGTTTATTCAACCCATTTCCATTTTCGCTTTAAACCCAACGGAACACGGAACTCCTTCATTTTTCCAATTTTTCTCGTCGCATGAACTTTCCTTGAGTGAAAAGAATCGTTTCATATTTCAAGTCATTTTAACACAATCGCTACCATATACAATTTTACACTTACACTTGTGTGTTTTACAATGCATGATCGGTCATTGATATGAAATTTCACGAAGCAACCAACATATAAGTTGCGAATTTAAATTTTATTCATATTCTATCAAACATAAGTTCTATTCAATTTATTGAAACATCATTCTTCAATGAATCCATCGAGCGATTCTCAAAAAAAAAATAAACAGTTCATCGCTCCCAACTTATTCGCCAGCACGTATGCAATCAGCAATGCTCACAATAGTCACAATGAGTACTATCCATTTGTGCGCGTCATTTGTTAAACTATCGACCACGAGGGTATTTATATGCTGATTTCCCCCAGGTACCTTGAATTTGAAATCTCTGTTCGGGAATACATGTCGTTGGAAATAAAAGCTCCCCCTGCTTTTACGTATTTGCAATGCAGATTTCCTCCAGGCAGCTTTCGATTTTTCGATTGTTTGATAGTTAGTTTCATATGATAAATTATTTTATCCATTGTGATGAATTGTTATGGAGTGCTCAGATTGATTGAAGCAAATATATCGTAAATCCATCAGTAAATAACTGACCAACAACTGTATGTACATGAGCCGCCGCATGTGTCTTCAATTTCGACCAATCAGAAGTGGGTATTTCCGTAAGGATAGGGGTTGAGATTTTTTAATTGTTCAATAGTTAGTTTCATGACATATATTATTTAATTCAATGTAAAAAATTGTTATGGAGTACCGAAATTGATTGACGCAAAAATCTCTTCAATCCATCATGAAATGACTGAGCAATAATCGTTTGAAATTGGACAATTTTCACGATGTGCTCGATTTTCGATTTTCAATTTGTACCCACATATGTTCCCGAAAGACGTAATCCTAAGTCAAAAACAACCAACATAACTCAATGTTGACATCGGACATTAGTTTCGAAGCATTCGGCATATAAATGATTCGAACATATGAAAAAATTCTATTCTCCTTGTTGTATATTTCAGAATTGCATACAAGAAATATATTTTTTTAGTAGCCATGGACTGAATTACAAATCGGTTTAAATATACAATATAAATAAGGCACCTTAATCCGAAAACAGACCAACAGAAAAAGGTCACGAGTTCAATTCTCCCTCTCGACATTCTTTCAAAATGGAAGGCAAAAGTGACGAACCAGCCGAAAGTGTTGAAAGTCACTATAATACAGAAACAAAAATTTCCATCATTTTCTTCATTTTGAAGAAATATGCTTCTCATTGTTATTGAATACTTGTATAAACTATATCAAGTGATTGGTATTAATCAGTTTTATCAACCAAAATGCAGTGGTTCTAAGTGTCGAGCGGCATTTACTTAAAAAATATCATTTTAACAATTTTTATTCCGCATTTCAAAACTTTACACAATACACATCAATCCTGATTCACCATAACAAACATTTTCAACGCACTTCTTGAAAATAAATGCACAAAGGAAGCAACATCAAAGAAAAAACACATAAATAATCCGCGCATTATTTTTGTGGCGAATTCGGTGTCTTCTAACCATTAAATTTTGACGAAGCTAATGGAGGCCCGAAATCAATTAAAAAGGGAAAACGAAACAAATTGGTGGGCGACGGAAGACGAAAAAAGATTACGGTAGCGGGAAACAAGGGAGGGGGTTTTTGTCCACCCGCGCCGGCGGGATTGGGTTCTATAAAAACGGCCACAGCCGAGGGAATTTCAACGAAATTAATTGCCAACACAACTGTTTTCATGAGCGTGGCGGATACTTTCAACCCTCTGCAAATGGTTGTCCCTGCGCGCGATCGAGGTCCCTCCCACCAGAAAAACACACAGGTTTGGGCGAACCAGCAATTGAGCCGAAGCTTGATTGAAGTGGAAATGAAAGCAGGCAGAACAAGTGGCTGTGCATCGAACTGTAATAAAGTGGCTAACGATGTGTTATAATTAAATCACGACGGATGCGTATCGCGCCAGATGACTTTGGAAGCGGAAGCTGTTCTCTGCCGGCCACTGGGGAGAGAGAGAGAGCGATAGCAACAGAGAGACCGAGTGGATATTGCTGCGGAAACGGATTCCAGAACATAATCGTAAATAGCGCCACTTGCAGTTAGTGGTTGCCATCAGAGCGTCACTTACGGAGGCGGTAAAAACAACGTGGGGCGTTTTATGTTAGTGGCAGGTTGACCTCGTTGTTGTACACCTTTCAACTAGACACAGACACACACGCGATACACATGGGCTCTAATTCCCATGACAGCAATCTCGCTGTTAGCATTATTACTCGTTATCGGTGGGGAAAGTGTTTCCTATCGATCCTGTTTCTAAGGATTGATAGCTGAATATTGTAGATCAGGACATTAAACATGTTCCGTAGACTCATCCTAAATGTTCCACTGTCTTCTTATTAAGCCGATGGGCAATGAAAGAAGTTTGTCTGTTGTTTAAATTGAATTTATCTCCAGATAAAAACAAAATTCAATAGAATGCAGAGGCGATGATGAGCCATCGAAAAGTTCAAACTATATTCTTCTGATGACCTTTAAGCTGTTATGAATTTATTATGATATTTTCCTTTTTTCATCGATCTTTGTATGATTATTATTTTAATTTTTCCCCTTTGCACATGAACGTTTGAAGCGCTTAATCAGAAACCCAAAGGATGACGATCCATCATTCAGATACTCACCGAATTTTTAAGACCATGACATGCCGTCGTAATATCAGAGTGCACCTTTGGGCATCCTGTAATGGTTTGTTTATACTCAATGAATATAATACAGCGATGTCAGTTTGCAATATTTTCTCTACCCACATTGTCCGAAGAACGAATGCTGCATTCGCATTTCGAGTGACCGACTTACGCATTCCTGATTAGCAGTGATATTTAAATATCGTACCTCGGCTACGGGAATACGAAAGGCAAATGTGTTTTGTTTTCAATTTTCATTCATTATAATTATAATCGTAATGTATAACGTACCGAAAAAAAATCAGACAATCAGTTCAGAGCTAAAATTATCATTAAAATTAGTCCATAAAAAAACTAGTCCATAAAAATCGTGACCTGTTTTCTGATTTGGTACCATTACTGAAAGACGTATGTAGTCTTATATCAAGAAATACGAGTGTCGTTCAAAAAATAAGTTTCAGTGCCTCAGAAATCGCGAAATCGTAAAAATACAAAAATCACCTTGTTTTTTGTCCCAACTTTCTGAGGCACTAAAACTTATTTTTTGAACGACCCTCGTAGGTAATATGTTCATATAGATATTTTCATATCCATATTTTCATTTTTATTCACTAACGTCAACAAGAATAGACCTAATTCATTTATTTATTTATTTATTTATTCAATACATCAATAGGTTGACATAGAACCCTAATGATACAGTCTACTCTCATTTAATTTAATCTAATTGGGATTGACGTTGCTTAAGACGATTTTTTATCGTATATCTGGATAAATGGAAGTCTATGTGTTCAAACTGACGGTTAAATATTCGAGCCGTGCTAGCAACTGGCTCATGATAGGCGTAATTAGTGCGTGAAGCTGGTAGTCGAAGAAAGGCGTGATTTCGCAAATTTCTCCTTCTAACGTTGAAGTTAACATAACTCAGCAGTTCAGAACAGTCTATGTTGGCTTGGATGAGATCGTATACGAACATAGCTCTAGCCGTATCTCGTCGTTCGCAAAGTCGATCCAACCCCAGAAGCTTACATCGATCTTCATACGTTGGGAGGTTTTGAGGGTCATTCCAAGGAAGACGACGTAACGCATAGCGGACAAATTTACGTTGGACGGAATTCAACTCTCAATATGCTGTTCTGATAATATGGAGCTCACACAACCGAAGAATACTCCAGAATCGAGCGAACAAGGGCACAGTATAGCACTTTAAGGCAATGTATGTCGGTGAAGTATTTGGTTGTGCGAAATAGGAATCCAAGAGATTTAGAAGCTTTTGAACCTGTATGCTACATGTTCGCTGAAGGTGAGCTTTTGGAGGCGATCTGGCGTAGTGGTAACATCCATGCCTCTCACACTGAAGGTCACGAGTTCAATTCTCACTCCCAACATTCTTCCAAAAATGGAAGTAAAAGTGACGAACCAGCCAAATGAGTTGAAAATCACTATAATAAAGAAAAAAAAAAAAAAAAAAGGTGAGCTTAGAGTCCAAAAGGATACCTAAGTATTTTATGCTTGTGACTCTTTTGAGTGTCGATCCGAAAAGCTCGTAATTGAAGTATGTCGTAGTGTGTTTGCGAGAAAAAGAGATAACTGAGCAACCCCAACCCCCACCCCTGAGAACCAATCAATTCAGTGACATATAATTTGCTTCACACCAGCTGGCAAAAATTCCTAATTGCCGTTGAAGAAATGTTCCATCACTATGCTTTTTTACACACACGAAGAGTTTGAAGTCGTCGGCATATGAGAGCTTGATACATTCAAGTATTGAATTAACATTGTTCATATACAACACGAATATCAAGGGTCCAAGATGACTTCCTTGTGGAGCACCTGATGTGACGTCGAAAGGGGATGATATAAAATCACCTATCTTCACGCTCATCCTTCGACCAGTCAGATACGATTTCAGCCAAAGTAGTAGTGGTCCATTGAAGCCGATGCGATGCAGTTTAGCAATTGCAATTTGATGATTGATCCTGTCAAAAGCAGCCGAGAAGTCCGTGTAGATAGCGTCGATTTGGTATCTGAATTCCAGCGCTTTTGAAATGAAGGATGAATAAAGCAGCAAATTCGTAGATGTGGAACGTTTTGGTACGAATCCATGTTGCTCTTCAGTTATGTAGTTTTTACATGAAATCGAGCACAGACTCGTTCCTCTGCGAATTAATGTGTTTCCAAAAGCATTTTGGATTAAGCTTCAGCTTACGTTAAACTCGACTTTGGTGTTCGCCAAAAAGTGTCCTATTCAAGATCCTGTAATTTTTGCAGGCGATAACATAGCGAGATTTCCACGAATCATTACGGTATCTCGAGAATCTTCTCAACACAGCTTTCTTATGAGTCTTCAGGCGTCGTAGACTGAAATTGGACCATTGTGGTTGGACAGGAACTTTCTTTTGCTTCTTCGGAACAAATTGGTCTATAGCATATAAATGTACATGAGAAAGAGTTGCAGTAGTTGCATCAACATCCTGTTGAATCAACAGTTCGTCCCAATTCAAAGCGTCAAGGAAACGGTTCATCGATGTGAAGTCGGCGTACTGATAACTATAGTATGTTGATTCTGCAGTATTTGTGAATTTAGTTATACTGGACTGGATGAACGACACGAGAAGTGGAGGATGATGATGACACGTTTTTACAAGTGCGGCGGGAGCTCTAGCAACAATCATTTTGGATAATAGTTCATTGCTTACGAAGCACAGATCAAGAATACGATTATTATCGTTGGAAATATCATTCATTTGACATAACCCTGCAGTAGGATACTCATCAAGTAATTTCGTTGCTGTCGCGCTAATTGTGGAACGTGACAAATCAGGAAATAAATCAGCTCGTGTTCCTTTAGACCAAGCAATGCCTGGCAGGTTAAAATCACCAAGTATGATAATGTTATCAGTCAGCTTCATGCGAGATGTGATCCAGGTGATTGAGGCCATGTGGCGGTTGATAGTTTCGAGATCATTGGTTAGAAAGGTGGAAAGTAAACGACACATACGAAAATTGCTCAATTTCCGGATGATATTTCAACCCATATCTGCTCTAAATTTAAATAATTTGGAGGTTGTAATTCACGAGATTTTAAATCGGAACGAATGGCAAGAAGCACACCACCACCAGTTCTTTTATTACTGTTAGCCAAAGTCCTGTCATGTCGGTATACATGATGTGACGGTCCAAAAATTTGCTGCGATATTGTGTTCTCGTTATGCCAGGTTTCTGTGAAAGCGTGAGCATCATAAGATGCATCTGAACATGCAAGATGATACTCGATGATTCGAGTGTTCATCCCACCGACGTTTTGGTAATACAGGAGTAGTGGTTTATGTCTTCTTCTTGGATGGCTCTAACGTTCCAATGGAACTTTGGCCTTCTCAACGTAGCATTACTTGCGTAATTTTTATTAGTAATACTTGGTTGAAATTTCTATGCCGAATAACACGCCTTACATGTACTCTACAGTGGCAAGCTCTAGAATACGCGTGACCACAGTGCAAGCCAGAAGAATTTTCTTTGACGAAAAATCCCCCGGCCAGAACGGGAATCGAACCCGAACCCCCGGCATGATAGTGTGAGACGCTAACCACTCGGCCACGGTGGTTTATGTACACGAGCTAAATTCACACTCGTCTCGGCTGAGCTCTTTGATAGAGACTGCTTATTTATAACGACTCTTGGATTACAGGAGGTTGAATTTGGATTGGCGTGTTGTTCGGATACCTTTGAGGTTCGTTGGGTTGAGGTTGTAATTGGGGAGTGGTGGAATAGCGGCGGGCTCGCGCAGGTGGTCGATCTAAAAAAGGAAATATCGAAACACCATTCGGCCAGAAGTTTTTAGAGTTGACCAAGCTCTCCAATGACTCATGTACATTCTGTTTGAATGATACAAAAGATATTAGTCTATTTTCCTCACTGTTCTGGCGCATTAGTTTGTGGCACTTAATAAGGGAGGAATGATGTTCATGAGTTCTTCGTTAGGCAGGAAGCTTGTTACATAAAACCATTTAGCTGGTTTTACTGGAGGAGCAATGGAAAGCATTGGAATGGATGGCGAAAAAGCGTTGCGAACGAAGTAAGTCCTATCTTTTTGTGAGTTTACTATACTAACTGTCGGCTCCACAATACTTGCCGCTTGTGTTACAGCATGGCGTTCTATCGATATTGCGGTTGATGCTGACGTCGTTTCTGCGTTTCTAATGTCAGGATGATGGTCGAGTACAGGTCCTCCATTGAAATTTCCTTGGCACGAAGGTGTGGGGCGAGGTGCTGATGTTGTTGATAACTGCATGTGTGGGTTACTAATCAGTGGTGTAGTAACATGACCGATTTCGGCCGGACATATACTTGTATGAACATTACCTGTGAGAAAAAATGATGTGACTGACACAGGTGGATAGCTTCCGAGACTGTTGGTGATGCAGCGAATTGTAGAGCCGCTAGCTAAAGGTGTGGGTGGCGATGCTCTTTGTGATTGAAGCGATACAATTCCAGGATTATCGGAAGCAGGATCTCGATTGTTGTTCTCGTAGCATTATTTCGTCTCGACTGGTTGTTATCAGCAGCGTGAGATGTTGTTGAGTGAGCACAGTGAGTTTAAATCGCCAGACCGAGTGATCGAAGCCAATTGAGTGAGGTTGACCAAATCGGATGTATTCACAGACGCATCGACTCTTGTTTTATTGCCGATTCTACCCGATGCCACACGTGGAGAGGAGCAGCTACTAGTACGGTTTCTTTTCTTATTGTTGTACGCCTCGGCAAGATTATTTGTATCGACGACAAAGGAGTCAAAAACCTTACTAAACTCAAGTTGCATGTCGTTTATTTCTTCTTCGAATGTGCGAGCAGCATTCGAAGCAACAACTTTGGGAGCGTGATTACAGCAACTTGAACGAGGTATGTTTTGCCCATAAGCACGGCACAATGAGCGAGTCACATCGATCTGGGCACCAATAAGTCGAACGATAGAAGCAAGGCGATCGGAAATAAGTTGAAATGCTGAGGTTTGTTGTTCTGCACAATCCTTGGTGTTATGGCAAGACGGACACAGCCATTCAGCACCAGAGCAATCGCGGATCATTTTGATTTTATTCCCCGAAACACCAGCACACTTCGCGTGGAATGATTTGTCACATTTTTCTGCGAGCAGATGCCGTAAAACACGGATTGGCTTCACATCTTCTAGTCATAGTCGCAAAAGAATCGATGATTTCTTAAGTTTTCATGATTGTTTCACATACAAAATAGTAGCGGGGCAGGCGGGCCAACTGAAACAGCCCGGTGGGCCTCTATGAATGCCTTGCTTGGCTTTGCGAGAACCATATGACCCCTCAGAGAGTGACGTTATGCAGGCGTGAATTTTTGAGCGGATATTACCAACCAGAAGAAAAACTCGTTTTCTCCGTACAATCACAGACAGACGTGTGAAAAAAAATTATAGAAGGTTGTGTCCAAGATACGACCGCATTGTTGACGTAGAACAACGCTGTTATTTTATATAAGTCGCTTGTATATGACTTCGCTGAATATAATAATGCTGTGAAAATTTAGAAATAATTGTTCACATACAAAATTCCAGAACGACATTTACTTTCTCGGTGACTAAATAAATGAAATAAATTCTTTCTATTAATCTCAACAACCTCGGAAAGAGTAACATTACTTCATCATTATCAATATAAGCGCAAATGCAATCCTAGGTGAAGGCAGTTTTGCAACTGGCACGTGAAACCAAATAACTTATAACATTCCATCACGACATTCAAGATACTTAGTATTCTCCAAATAAAGCGCACAACCTTAACGCCTGCTTCGCCACAGCGTCAGTTCAGTACATTGATGCAATGTGAAAGGCACCAACGAAGCCTTTATAATGACGGAAAACAAACAATGTTAAATGCTTGGCGTACTCAGCCTACAAAAAAAAGAAGAGAAGTACTCAGCCTACAAAAAAAAATAAAAAAAATTGGAAAAGGGGCGATTTTTTGGTCGTGGCGACGGCGGCGCCTCCACACACGGTCAAAACAAAACTACGAGTCCGATTCGGCTGAAATTTTGACAGTAGCCGTTTACGAGAATGTACTACACGAGAATTAATCTCTCTTGTGATACTGATACCATCGGGCAATGAGGCTAAGTACTTATCGGACGGCCCTCGTATATTATACTATACAAAACACAATTTTGCACTTGAAGCGCGAAGCTTCACTTTTCATTTTTCCCCATGAAACACGGACAATACTGAGCGAATAACACTAGCACAAAATGAAACAAAATTTCGGACAAAAGAACGGAGTAATCAATCGTAACAACCGTACGCTTGACCTCTGCTTTATAAGTGAGGAAATGTGTTCCAGTTGCTCTGTGATATCTGCTCCTGCTCCGCTCGTGAAAAGTTGCGTGCATCACCCTCCCTTGCTGGTCAACATTAATTTTTGTGTACACAGCAATTACAATGACACGATAAAGAGCACGTTCTACGATTTTGACAAAACGAACTTCGACGAGATGAATAATTTCCTCTAAAACATTAATTGGAATGAAGAACTACTCAATCGGGACACAAACGTCGCTGCGTCGGCGGTATCGTGCATAATATTGTACGCCATCGATCAATTTGTACCTAAGCGTATCAATCGTGAGCCTTTTAAACCTGCCTGGTCGAACTCGGAAGGCGTTTGAAAAAGAGAAAACGGGCCGCTCTTCGAGAACATTCCAAGCTTTGTAGCGACTCTACGAAAGCGCGTTTTTCCAAGGCAAATTCGGACTATAAACGTTCAGCCGTTTCAACTGTTTCAAGCGCCCCAAAACACAGTTGCAACGCCATCTGAAATCCATTCCTAAGAGATTTTGGCAATACGTAAACACACAAAGGAAGGAAACAGGGCTCCCTTCAAGCATGACCAACGGTGAAGTGGAAGCTGCCACCCTCGCTGATATGGCAGACTTGTTTCGCACACATATCAGAAGCGTTTTCAGTGATGAACGAATCAGCAATGAAGACGTAGTAGCTGCAACTTGCAACGTATTTTCCTCGGCCTTCTCAAGTCGCCCGTTTTAGATCAACAGAGAAATGATTATCAATTGAAGAGCTCAAAGGGATCCGGTCCAGATGGCTTTCCGTCCTTGGTCCTCAAACGCTGCTTGCCTGCGCTGGCAACGCCTCTAGTCAGCGCTCTCTGATATCTAGTGAATTCCCTGCCTGCTAGAAGGAATCTTTCGTTTTCCCGATTCACAAAAAGGGTAGCAAAACGAATGTATCTATTTATCGAGGAATAGCTTCATTAAGTGCTACCTCCAAGTTATTCGAGTTGATTATTCTCGAAAAACTGGGTCAAAACTTCGCTCACTGCATTTCAAAGGATCAACATGGTTTCATGTCCAAGCGTTCGACGACTACTAATTTAGTAAAGTTTACTTCGTTCGTCATCCGCGAAGTTGAGTTAGGCCATCAAATAGATGCCATCTATACGGATCTCTCCGCTGCGTTTGATAAAATAAATCACGATATTGCTTTGGCTAAATACGATCGATTAGGTGTTCATAACAATTTACTTACCTGGCTATCATCTTATCGAACTGGTCGGAGCATGTCTGTAAAAATTGAAGACTATGTTTCTTCTTCCTTTCCTGTGACATCCGGAGTTCCTCAAGGCAGCCATCTAGGATCATTTCTGTTTCTACTATATATGAACGATGTCAACAGTGTTCAAAAATGTGTTAAGTTGTCTTACGCTGATGACCTAAAACGGTCATATATATATATATATATATATATATATATATATATATATATATATATATATATATATATATATATATATATATATATATATATATATATATATATATATATATATATATAATATATTATATAATATATTACGGATACCAAGTGATGCTAGATTCCTACAAGATCAATTGGAAGCATTCGCCGAGTGGTGCCAACTGAACCGCATGGTACTCAATGTTTCGAAATGTTCCATAATATCATTCGGAAGACAACGTACATTTATTCATTATAATTATGTCCTATCTGGTACTAGCTTGAAACGGGAATTAACTGTCAAGGATCTGGGAATACTCATCGATTCTAAGCTCACGTTCAAGGATCATGTCGCTTACGTGGTGTCGAAAGCTTCCTCTCGACTCTGTTTCATATTTCGTTTCGCCAAATCAATCAAAAATGTATATTGTTGGAAAGCCTTGTATTGCTCATTGGTGCGCCCTATTCTTGAATACTCGGTTGTAGTATGGTGTCCATACTACCAAAACGAGACGTATCGCATCGAAGCTATTCCACGGAAGTTTGTTCGATTCGCTCTGAGGCATCTTCCGTGGAATGACACCGTTAATTTACCCAGTTACGAAAACAGTTGTACGCTCATATATCTGGAACTATTGGAGGCGAGACGCAGAATCTAGAGAAAACAGCTTAATACAATATATATCTATGAAAATATGTAAAAATATATTTATAGGATAATATCCAACTAATGTATTCAGACATATAAATACTCTTCAAACCGTCGAACGTCTTCCAGCGCACTCGATATATGATACCACATTCCGCCCGTTAGCTTCTGAATATTCCACCAATAGATTCTCGAATAAATCATAAATATTAATAACGGTATCAACTCCCCACTGTCTATCTATGAGCGATAATATGTACATACCTGTGCGAGCTGAAGTCGCTTCTCCTACGCAAAACGACATATAACAGCAGAATAATTAAGGTTATTCCTTTTTCATTTCAGATACACCGCATAGCACAAAATTCTCAGTAAAACTTTATCACTAACCAGGACAAACGAGAGGTGAAGCGACACGAAATTTCAGTAGTTCACATACAGAAGTAGTTGTTTCATCATCTCATAAACGATAGTGAAACTACTGTGAGCCGTTATCTCGGAACCAGATTGCAAAGCGCAGACCTCCCATTTGATGTGATAAGAGTAATAATAATAACGATAATAATAATCGCTACCGTACAAATAACATCCCTGTGCAAAATGCCGTCGGTAGTATTTCGTCGCCGGTCGATGAAACATGTAATCATAAATGCGTCATGTCTGGTAATTATATGCACAGCTACTAACGTTGCCACGCTACCGCACACTGTGGGGGTGGTGAACATGGGATTGAATCTAGAAGGACAACACGGTGTCAGCAAGAATGGCAATGTTCAATCGATTTCTGACATCGTTGGCGCCGGAAACAGAGTAGACAATAAGCAGCAGCCGCTCGTCCTGCATAGACGGTCGGTACCGGATCGAGAACTTTATGTGAACAACCACGATAAAACTTTATCTCCCGTAAAAGCTGATTACGATGTTAAGGATTTCCAGGGCAAACGTGACGGTCGATTTAGTTCAAAGATGCGATGGAAGAGAAACTCTAGCAACTCTAGTACAAATAACAATTTCAATATTCTAAACTTATCTAACAAAAACATTAGTGACTCGACGCGTCTGGCAGATGAGATATCAAGTTATACCCACAGGCGGAGCAATTACGAGATTAATCACTACTACAATCTCAGTGAAATCAATGCATTAGACTTATCTCGGAACAATCTCTCCGATGAACTTCCAGAGCATCTGCAAGCAAACTTTTCGATTCTCTCGTGGTTGGATTTATCGGAGAACAATCTTAGCACAATCGAACGATTGAATTTTCCAACACTGGAGTATTTGAATGTGTCTAGCAATCGAATAAAGTCATTCTCCAGTTCCCATCTTCAGTATTTGACCAGATTAGATCTCTCGTGCAATGTCATTTCCAACAGTGCGCTCCTTTTGCCGTTCATGCTGCGGAACCTAACCGATCTGGATCTCAGCTGCAACCAGCTGGAAAGTATCGGGAGAGGTTTATTTCTTCATGCTCGCTCGCTGCACCGATTGGATATCTCCGGCAATGCAATCAAGCGACTGAATCGTTCCATTTTCTACAATCTCATCAACCTCGAGTATCTTAACCTGGCCGGAAATCGGATCGACGTTATTGAAAATGACACGTTCTCCTATCTGCTGAATCTTCAATTTTTGGACTTATCACACAATGAGATCGGACCGAGTTCCATCCGAGCGCTCCAGGGCATCCCGGCCCTGATTGGACTCTCGCTGGCGAATAACGCGCGACTCGGACAGGTGATGCACGAGTTTGTCGCATCGTGGAGTCTGAAAGAACTGGATGCCAGCGGAACCGGTCTGTGCCATATCCCAACAGCACTGGCACAATCGGTCAAATCGCTCAAGCTAGCCAACAACCTACTGAACGTGAGTATTTTATGTAATATTTTATCATTTTAATGGATCGGAGACTTTACCATTTTAATAAGATCCGAACTGCACCGTTACCGTTTTTGTGATGTGCGCTACATTTACGCTTATCGAATGTGCGATGGTTTTAAATGTGTTACGACCCAATGAACTCGATCGATTGGTTTTGGATTACAAGTTGAAGTGCATATAAATGATAGTTTATTAAAAAACCATTTTTGGGTATCGCGCTTCAATGCTTGTGGTTATGTATTTCATTCATGATTAGTTGTCCGATACAGATTATTTCTAAGCGTAACTCATCATTATTTATTTTCGGAGAGGCGAATGGACTGAGAAGTTTAAAGCCTCTTTAATCCAACATCATCATCATTTATTTTCAAACTTGAATATGAAAAAAATGTGTGGGTTCTATCTATGATGTAACCGCAAGGTTGACGTGGGACTCCGTTGGGTTGGTTATCATCTGTTTGTATTGAATCAACTATTCATTGAATGAAACAATTTTCGAATTCAATTGAATTCAACATATTTGTTATGAAAGTAAAGGATTTGAACAAGTTAGGGAACACATTTCGCTGGAAACAAAAATTCTCCCAACTTGCATGTATTTGCAGCACCAATTTCCCCAGACACCTCGGTTTTGATGGCTCTGTTAGGAAGCAAACTTCGGTGGGAACAAAATTTTCATCCTACTTGCATGTACAGGTCGGACTCGATTATCCGGAGTAAGTTTATATACGTTGAAAAATCCACATTCGAATGAATACTGAATTGATTTAATATTTAAACATACCTAATATGACAATTTCATGAAACATAGATGCAGCTAGGACGAGCAGGGGCCGTTAAATATGTTTGAATTCGGTTATTCACAATATAGCATATATAATATGATCATTCGAATAATCATGGATGTACATAAGTCACGCAACCGATTTGCACCAAAAAAAATTGCATAAAAAAATATCTCACGATACAAAATCTATATTCTCGAATTAAAAACGATCCAAAGTCGACAACTGAACCGCTTAGGAACCAACACACTCGATAGTTGCAGCGCGATCATTTTTTTTTTCCTTCAGAGAGCGTTGCGTTTTATTAACTTGTTTGGCAAACGATTATTCATTACGGTTTAAAAACAATTTCATCAGTAACGATGTGCATTAGGGTGCCAGAGAAAATGATCATCTCAAATTGACGAGTGGGACTTCCTGAAAAATGTTGATTCCCTCGAATACAATACAACATTTCAGCTCAATAGGACTTTATTTACTATTAGCTGACCCGGCAAACTTCGTCCCGCCCAAAATTTGTTTTTTGTTATCAATGCCTTCAAACATTCGCGTTTTCATAATAAGCGCAAGTTCAATCGCAGAACTGTTCATTATTTGATCTTCTAATCGACCCCGTTGAATTTACCTTTTACTATAAAATTCCTAGTATTTCTAACAAAACTCATCATTATAATATTAGATTATTTTCAGACACAATTCTAGTGCAAGATTTTCCAACCACTTGCAAATAACATGTTTCTCCGTTACATGGAATATTCTCCCTATTCTCCCCTTAGAGAGTGGGGAGGAGTGTCTATTCACTATAGAAACGTTTCGTGTCCCCTAAAATCTTCACATGCCACATTTGGCTCCAATTGCTTGATTAGTTTTCGAGTTATGCAAAAATTTGTTTTTCATTTGTATGACAGTCCACCCTAAGAGAGGGGGGAGGAGTGTCGAACCACCATAGAAACATTCATTGCATCCTAAAACCTCCACATGCCAAAATTGGTTTCGTTTGTCTGATTAGTTCTCGAGTCATGCAGAAATTTGTCTTTCACTTGTATGGCAGCTCCCCCTTAGAGAGGGGGTGGAGTGTCTAATCATCGTGAAAACATTTATTGTGCCCTTAAACCTCGATATACCTAATTTGGTTTCGTTTGCTTGATTAATTCTCGAGTAATGTAGAAATGTGTGTTTCATTTGTATGGCAGCCCCCCTAAGAGAGAGAGGAGGTGTATCTAACCACCATAGAATCATTTTAAGTGCACCCGTGGCCGAGTGGTTAGCGTCTCACATTATCATGCCGGGTGTTCGGGTTCGATTCCCGTTCTGGCCGGAGGATTTTTCGTCAAAGAAATTTCCTTCGACTTGCACTGTGGTCACGCGTATTCTAGAGCTTGCCCCTCGGAATACATTCAAGGCGTGTTATTTGGCTTAAGAAATATCAACTAAGTATTAATGAATGACACTAGTTAATGCATATGTTGAGACGGCAAAAGTTCCACAGGGAACGTTAACGCCATTCAAGATGAATCATTTATTGCAACCTAAAACCTCCACATGCCAAATTTAGTTTCGTTTGTTGGATTAATTCTCAAGTAATGCCGAAATTTGTGTTTCTTTTGTATGGCAGCCCCCCCCCCTCTGAGAGGGGGGTAGGGGGTGGAGTGTGTAACTACCATAGAAACATTTATTGCGCCGTAAAACCTCGATATACCTAATTTGGTTTCGTTTGCTTGATTAATTCTCGAGTAATGTAGAAATGTGTGTTTCATTTGTATGGCAGCCCCCCTAAGAGAGAGAGGAGGTGTATCTAACCACCATAGAATAATTTATTGCAACCTAAAACCTCCACATGCCAAATTTAGTTTGGTTTGTTGGATTAATTCTCAAGTAATGCCGAAATTTGTGTTTCATTTGTATGGCAGCCCCCCCCCCTCTGAGAGGGGGGTAGGGGGTGGAGTGTGTAACTACCATAGAAACATTTATTGCGCCGTAAAACCTTCATATACCTAATTAGGTTTCTTTTGCTTGATTAATTCTCGAGTAATGTAGAAATTTGTGTTTCATTTGTATAGCAGCACGCACATCACTCAAGAGAGTGCATCAAAACGGAGGTTTGAAGAAAAAAGTTGATGCCAAATTAACGTTATTAAACGCCGAGATTTACTGTCATCACGATGTTTTTGTCATCTAAATCCTGAAATTCGATTTGTGATAATATCGCTTGGGTGATTTTACGATCGTTAAAAAACTGTAAATTTGACGGCTGTGCGGCACTAGTAAATGAAACCGTCAAGCGGGTTATTCAAAACGTGGTAGTTAGAGCGTTTAGATAGCGCTTGACGTTTTACAGTTATTCAATTGCTTATCTCATGAAACATTACATTTAATTCATTGTGATAGATGCGCAGTAATATTTCCTATCAATTGATGCAAACATTTTTCCGATCTGTTAAGAATTGTTCGTGTTATAAGCATTCGAAATCTTTCATTTATTCCTCAATGTTCTGCGTTTAGGTTTTCATTTTACCCCCAATATATCCCGGTAAGATGTAGTCTCACATCAAAATATCGACAGAGAGAGAAAGAATTTCGTGAGTAGCAATTGCAGCACGTCAGCTGAAAGAGGAGCGAGATGCTAAAAAAGGAATTGGCCGAGGAAATATCCCTTTGAGATCGACACAAAAAGTTGTGCAATGACTTTGGTGAGAAAGGCTGCCGCAGGGTCAGCCGTCGATGCTCCCTTGGCCGAGTGGTTAGCGTCATAACTAACATGCCGGGTGTTCGGGTTCGATTCCCGTTCTGGTCGGGAGAATTTTTCGTCAAAGAAATTTCCTCCGACTTGCACTGTGATCACGCGTATTCTAGAGCTTGCCACTCAGAATGCATTCAAGGCGTGTTATTCGGCATAGAAATCTCAACTAAGTACTAATAAAAATGACGCAAGTAATACTACGTTGGACGGCGAAGTTCCTCTAGGAACGTTAGTGCCATTGAAGAAGAAGAAGAAGAAGGGTCAGCCGTTGACGACGATAGCGCAGACGAAGAAGTATGAAACAGTCATCAAGAAAAACGGGAGGTTCTGATTGATGTCGATCTCAGTTGTCTCGAGCAGTCTTCAGAATGCAACTCGGTGCTGATGCGCAACAAGATTTTCGTACCCAGTTGAGCTCCCACTCTTTGTATACACTTGCGCTCTGGCGAATGAACACGCTTCGAAACACAGATGAAATGTTTGGTTGTCAGCGCCGTTCTTGCGCCCAGGTTTTGGGCTGAGGTTACGCTGAATTTTGCACCGTATTTCTATACCGTATATAGCAGTCGTCGACGTCGACTTCATGATTTACAGTAGTTATATAGTACATTTTTACGGATTCACATGTTTCAAATGATTATAAGATCCACATTCTATTGGCGTCAATGCGCTCCTCACTTGAGCTAACTTTTAATCAACCAACAGGTGACTATTTGGCACGTATTCAGTCCATTTCTGGATTATAACACTCACAAATATTGTAAACATTATGCTTGCACACTATTTGTATCAGATTTACTTGGCTAAATCATGTAATTAACACATTTCGTTGACCTCAATTCTGATCATAAGTTGTCCGATTCACTAATGTTGTTTTGTCCACATGATTTCTATGACAACCACTTGGCGCGCTGCAGTTTGTTTATGGTGTCCTTCGCGCAGAGCAGAAATGAAATTCCTCTTTGTTGAATGTGTTGAGGTGAACACTTTCAAAATGCCTAAGAAAAGGCAATATTCTGAAGAAATCCTAAATTATGAATGGATCAATATGATGACAGTTAACTCAAGCAATGAAAAATGCAACATCTACTTTTAAATTCGATTTTTTTCATTCAAGAATAATGATCATGATTCATTATTTCTCTTTAGGGACGATAATTGAAAAAACCTAAATATTTGATTTCAATTTCAATGATTTCAACGCCTTATGGTAGAATTAGAAACTAGAGACTTAGGGCTTTTCAACAAACCCAAACTCGTCTTTATTATATGTTATTTCCATGAAGAAAAATCGATTTGCATTTAATAGTTGCGTGTAAACACTCTAAATTGGACAAACCAAGATCATTTACCCAATACTGAAAAAGACGGGCAATGACAGTAGCTTTCCAACGAATGTCTGGAAATTTGATTCACTGGAATAATAACCAAGTTAGGCCATCTGTTGTAAAACCGAAGAAACTTACCGGTACACCTAATAGTATCGTATTACGCAAATGGCAACACAAGATTTTGTAATAAAACGGAAAACTAGTTTTGAAAATAAAACTGTTTTCGTATTTTCAATTTCCATAATATCTATCAGGGAGCGGTGGAATACTTAGCTGCAATCAAAGAATTCGTGAGGATGCAAATATAGGACATCACTGAACTATGGAAGAATGATGCAAAGTATGAGAAAAGTGCATCAGTTGTTTTCCTACCCAAATTTGGACCCATTATCTGGAAAATCGAACTATCCTAATGGGTGTGTCCCTCGTCTAATAGATACATTTACGTTCACATTCGCTCGACCAATTGACCTGATAAGCCACAATACTCGTTAAATGCGTATTCGAGATAATTATTCACAAAAAAAGTTCCAAACCGGCAAACCAGAGAGATTTCCACCTACAGTGTATACCAACACACAAACCCATCGCAAGCTACAATTGACCGAGAAAGAAAGTTTTTCATCTTCATCAGCATTACGTAGCGTGCAGAGGGAAAACTTTCTCTGACCAGAATAACTTTGGCTTTTAGCATCACTGGTGATGGTGGTGGCCTCTACAACAAATAAAGCCCACGAACGGCACACAATCTCTAATTGGGAAGCATGAGCAATGAGCAAGAATATTAATGAAGACGAAAAAATACTTTGAAACATTTCTGCGGCTTTAAAGTTTTTTCCTCTGATTCGAGGATGCCCACAATTTTGTTTCTCAGTTGCGATTGAATCGTGTATAAGTTGGAAATTATCTATCATAAATTTTCAACCACTGCAAATACTTTTCGGCCATGGAGTATTCCAGAGGACGGATATTGCTTCATTTTCGTTTCATCCCTCAACTGATTCAAATGTTTCCCCAAACGTAATTTATTTCCCTTCCGATTCCAATGCCATTAAGGTTAACACGCAGTCAAACAGTTGTTTCCTATTTTCTAGACATTTTCCCCGTGGCCCCCATTTCCCTTGTGGTCGAACAAATACACTCAATTTCGCATTCATGCGTTTTACGACATTATTAAACAACGGAAAAACATCGTCAGACACCACTGTGACCTTTCCCTGGCCGTAATATCCGATTGCGAAGCCGTCAGTGCGGGAGAACACAGGTAGAACATGGCACAGATAATTTAATGAACGCGCTAATGGAAAACATTGTGTTGAATTGGATTTAACAAGCTCTACAGTGGGGCTGTAGTGGCCAAGTACCGCTTGTCCTTCACATTTTGAGTTTCAGGAACGGCTGATGGAAATGCATTCAGCTTGGAGTTAAGAAAAAGCAAATCGTTCAGTGAAATATTCATCTAATAATGTTATTGATCGGTTCCCAATAGAAAATTTGGTTTCTTACAATTCTTCAATTGTATCTCCAAGCACCCCCACCCTCGACTCCTCTCACTTGGACGTTCCGATTATCCTCGTGTAATAAAATCAACTCAACTTTTCCACGTCTCCATTTCGGTACACACAAAAATGTCTCCTGCTGTGGTGCGGCTTGTCTCTTCCTCATGCACTGCTCACCATGACCATAACCATGACTTCCCCATGTTGGACTTCTTCTCTTCAAAGGTCAAATTGAATTAAGCTTTTTATCAACTAACCAGAAATCCTTTGTCCAAACTCACAGCATTGCTTTCACTAGTCAGCCAATACGGGAAAAACAGTCTTCAGTATTTCTCCTCACTATAATGGAAATTCTCGTATCCCAACCTTTGCCCCCTTCTTTCAAACGATGCTCTGTGGAATGCTTTTCCGCACAGAAAAAAATAAGAGTGAAAATACCTTTAACCGGTCCATTTCTTTCGTTCGCTTTCGTGTATGTTCAGCCCGGAGTATGTCACCCCGTAAGTGGGTTTTTATTATCTATCACAGCCGAGGCAGAAACGCACATCGGCTTCACTTTTTTCGGCGAAAGAAATGTCTAGGATTATGGCTCGCAAATAAAACTACTCTCCACCGTATTGTGTAAGGGAAGTGTGGGTGAGACGGACAGTGGGTGAGACGGTAAGATGGACGTGCGGTCGATTTGAATAGTTAAATCCCTCCTACAAGTTGTAGGAGACGTAGTTTCTATTAAAATTTGATGCCAATTACATATGTGAGAATGCGGATAATTCCGAAAATTATAGCAGAAAAGCAATAATGAGCTGCAAGAAACTGCATTTGAGTTTTAGAAATTATCACTCCAAATAAACAATCAAAATTCTTCTTAATTCGCCCGTCTTATCCCCAATGTCCCTTTTATTTTCGTATATACTGAGTACAACGCGAAGTGATGCATAATGCATTATGGAGAAGTCTTATCCTGGAGACTTAATTTTCTTCCCAGGACTATACAAATATCGTGCCTGCTGATAAATGAACACTGTACGAGCGGAAGTGACTGTATGATGTTCAGAGTAATCCACAGCTCCACAGTGATTCGATATCTCGGTAGTGATTATTCCATACGTGATTGTTAATACCATGGCAAATAATGACGAGTCTCAGAACAGTTTAACGTGGACAGGTAACGTGCCAGGAAGTTGGCTGGGAGATTCTTCGCGAGGATCAATTTTCCTTCGTTCGTAATACTAACGATCGTCATCCGCTGAAATTTGAGATTTGTGATTTGTCAAATAAATTGGACGATAATCGTCGCACTGTCATGCAGCGTTTTCATCTCCTTGGAAATCGCCTAAAGTTTGATCCAATACTTGCTGTCAAATACCGAGCATTCCTGGGGAAAAACATAGCACTCGTCACATGGAGCATAACGACGACTTATAGTTAACTCCTAAACCATCGTACAACAAAAAAAGTTGTTCGCGCTATCCGTTTTACTCCTAGAAAACACTTTCCGTGTATACTTCTTGTTCTTGAATAGCACTAACGTTCCCAGTGGAACTTTTGCTTTCTCAACGTAGGTATTACTTGCGTCATTTTTATTAGTTTTACTAATAAAAACCACACGTACAGATTTATCTGGAAAGGTACAGAATTTTTGAGATCAAAACATCTGATTAAACATCGTGACGGCAACTCGAAAATTTTAATAAATGATAGTATGCAATTTAGATTCAGAAAAACTATGTATACGCATCAACAAACACACGAATGACTTGCAAATGTAAATGTAATATTTGTAGTAAATAAATGAGTGTTGTTTTCATACGTGTTTTCTCTATAACGAATATTTTCGATGGTACAGATTTTTAAAATAAAAAGTACAGATTAGAATGATTTTTAACCCCTCTGATACAGATTTAAATGTGGCGACACTGGTTGTACTTAGTTGAGATTTTTATGTCGGATAACACGCTTTGAATGTATACTGGAGTAACAAGCTCTAGAATACGCGTGACCACAATGCAAGTCGGTAGAAATTTCTTTGGCGAAAAATTCCCCGGCCAGAATGGAAATCGAACCCGAACCCCGGCATGATAATGTGGGACGCTAACAACTCGGGCACGGGAGCACACCGTGTATACTTTTATAATCCAATATAATTTTATAATGTGGTGCAATACTCTCAATCTTCGGTATGACATCCTTGTTGGAGATAGTTTTGTTAGTGTCATGCGAAACCAAATCATACACAAAATTCCTGAACAATTATTTTTTTGATGAGCCGACGATAGCCTAGTTTGAGGATTCTCCACACAATTGTGTAGTTCAGAACCTTAATGTAAAGACGTCAGTTTGATGTAATTATTGCAATGCCAGAGACATCAGCGAGTAAGTAATTTGGTCGCAAATATTCCCGTTCGTTCTTCTTCTTCTCTTCTTTGTTCTCGAAGACTTTCAATCATTCCCCTTCGTTGATCGCTGATAAGTTGCTCGTTATTGACGGCATGGGTAGGAAAGCTCACAAATGAGCAGAACAAATGTATGGAAAAAATGGAAATGCTTCTACTTTTTTATCAATTTGAACCGTTTACACACCAAGGGATTGTAATATATAGCATGAAAAACGAATCTTAGGGAATTTCCGATTCGTTTGGTATGTAAATCGTCAAAATCAGTTCGTGGCAAAAATAGTTATAACGTTAACTTTATTTCATAAAAACGTGACCTGTTTTCTGATTTGGCACCCTTAATGAAAGACGTAGTTCTACGTCAAAAAAAAATGTTCTAAACTTCACCAGTGGCTTTAAAAATAATTTCCGCTACACAATAAAGTTTATGCGGTGGATATAGGCTCATTTGGAATAAACAATGAGTTTGGAAAAAAAAATTGGAACTCCACGATTCTCTGAATAAAAATTTCTATTCTAACTATTTGATTCCGTTTCTATTCTTCCACATACTCACTCTAACATTTCCCACAATCTTCCCTATTCTCTTCCTTAGCCTATTTCGCGATTTTGGCCATGTCCCTTGAAATCCCGATTTATAGTATTCATATTCTCTCTAGGGATACTGCGGGATATTTCCATCGTGAGTATTTTAGATCCGAACCATCCGTTGGCAATTATTTTACGCCAGCCACCAGCCACCAGGCTTCACTATTCGTAATGAGTTGAATACAGGAAGTGGGTTATAGGTCTGTGATATAACCGCAAGGTTGACGTAGGACTATCGTTGGTTTAGTGATCATTTGTTTGAAGTTGAATCTGAATCATTTTTCAATTAATGGATGGATTATAATTTCGGGGAATTCGTAAACAAAAGCATTACGTTGGAGGCACAAGGTTTTGAGCCTGAATACCTCTTTGTCGACTAAACGGAGGGACATGATTATCTCTTCATTCGAAAGATAAAATGTCCACGAGTTATACGCCTTGCAAGCAAACTATTGATATAGTCAAATAAACTGAAGAAGTTTTAAGTCTCTATAACTTAAAACAACAACAACAAATTATTGAAATAGCAAAAATTTATGCTTGCTTGAAATTTTATCTCAGTCATTATTTATACGCGGGTGATGCAAGACACGGCTAGCAAAGCAAGATCCGTCGTCGAACAACGTGTATGTGGCGAAGGCAAACGAAAAGAATTGCGTACGCACGTGTGTGTGTGTGTGTGTGTGTGGCGGATGCTTCAATAGCTCAAGCGGAAACCGTTCTCGATAATTGTACTTTCTTGATCGCCTTCTCAGTGGTACCACTCTCCTCCCGAAGGATTCCCTTTTGGCCTAAAAGGGAAGTTTTTAACGATCCCGACGTAACAATGCCGTTTGTTTGCACAAACAGACTCTTGGTGACACCGCTCATCAACGCTATCATGATGAACGAATCTAGCTCCGCCACAGCAGCGATAACCTGCTCTAAACGCTGTACAATTATAACTGAGGGGCTGTCCACATAACACGTGGACTACTTTAGGGGGGTAGGGGTTACAAAAATGTCCACGCTTGTCCACGGTGAGGAGGGAGGGGGCTTAGACAATATCCACGTGGACACGGTCAAAGAATATTTAAAAAATCACATCTGTATTCAACATTACGTGAAATCTATCCTGCATTTCCAAGTAAAAAGCTATATCTATCAATAAAAGAATTGAACTTTCTGATATTTGAACATCCATTTTTTTTCATATCGTTGAACTTCTTTTATAAATGTGTATTCTGAGAATAACATACATGAGCTGAGAGCGATCGAATTACTTTCATTTGTTTTGGAGAGAAAAATGAAAATGAAAGATGAAGACGCCACCAAAATAAAAACAACTTTGTTTTTATTTTTGAGAACTCCAAGTTTTGCGAAAATGGATCACGAACAACATTTTTTTTCATGGGCGCACTGATCGTATCTCTGGATAAGTGTCCCTAGTAACGAGGACAATCTTCGTTGAAATGTAATATTTTCTAGAATACACTTCTATTGGATTGTTCAGAAAGTTTGTGCCACCTCTGATGATAATCAAATCGAGACGCAGATCAAGAATAATCCACAGTACACGATACATGAAATAGCAGATTCATTACAAATATTTATATTCATGAGCAAACCTGGAACCTGGTGAACCTTGGTTACGCAAACGGTGCAATGTATGCTTCTACACTATTTGACCAAAAAATTAAATGAATGGATCGTGTCTCCACGTGTTATTAACGCAACAAAAACTCGCAGATTTCAAGCAAATAGTGATGGGAAATGAAAGGTTTAATCTATACACAGCCATTCCATGCCAAACCAATATACTGGTTCTCCGATTTTCGTGAAAAGTGGTAATTTTGTTCTTTACCGCAAAACATTAGACTCGTATTTTTCTATTTTTACATAAGGGTGACCATTTCCATTTTAGAGTGGTCCGAAAAATAAACTTTTTCCCTTTTTTTCCTAAAATGACTAAAATGAAAAATCATAACATGTGAACTACTGAACCGACTTAGATGGTCGACATATCAAATTGAAGCTTTTAGAAAACTATTACACTTAAGAAGAAAATAGAATTTTGTTTTCGTAGTTACTGGTTGTAATTGTTTATCATAGATTGCATGGTTTCGGGACCAAAGACACCATATTTTTTATATTAAAAAGCTGAAGTTTTTTCACATAACATATCCGATTTTCAGAGAGGTGTCTTCTTTAGTGTATGAGTTATAATTTTTCAAAGTTAACATGTTTTCAGTTTTCTTTCAATATTCCTATGTGACTATACTACATCTATGCAACTAGAAACCAATTTTTACGCAAGTGTGTTTTTTTTCTAGGAAATCTAACTCATTGGCTTCAAATTGATATATTGACTTTGAAAAATCATAACTTAAGAACAAAAAATAACGCCTTCCTGAATTTTGGGTATGTTATGCCAAAAATCCTCAGCTTTCAAGAAAAAATATAAAAATATATAGCTCCCTTGGTCCCGTGACCATGAAAACTATAAAAAAAATTCCAAGAAAAACTAGCTAACTAGCTTTAATTTGATATATCGACTATCTAAATTGGTTCAGTAGTTCACGCGTTATGAATTTTTGAAAAAAACTGTCATACAAATGAAACACAATCTGCATAACTCGAGAATTAAATAAGCTAACAAAACCCAATTTAGCATGTGGAGGTCCTATGGTGCAATGAATATTTCTACGGTGGTTAGACACTCGTCCCTCCTCTCTAAGGAGACGCTGCCATACAAATGAAGCATAAATTTCTGCATAACTCAAGAACTAATGAAGCAAACGAAATCAAATTTGGCATGTGGAAGTTTTGGAGTGCAATAAATATTTCTATGGTAGTTAGTTGTAAATTTCGAACATATGTGAATTCAATTTTCTGAATTTTCCGACCCTTCTTCAGAGTTATCAGGAAATGTTCCGATTGTTCTCTTCACTACATTGATCTACAGGAAGAGACGAATACAACAAAATGAAAAAGGCTAAAATCGGATCATCAGTTCTTCGGGTTTTCCGCTCACGAACAGATTTGGCCTTCCATTTTTATTCATATGGATAAAAATGGAATTTTGTTACGTCAAATTGTGTCCAATGAGCTAGTCTTTTATAAAAAAAATGTTGAAATTACAAAAAAAAAATGGATTTCATTTTCGTAATTATTAATAATAATATAATAGTAATGATGCGTATCATCCCAAATGTTGCGTAAGTGGAATGAGATATGATGAAATTATGGATTGAATGAAGAAAAAAACTCATCCATGTAATATAACATAATTATCATTATCGAACACAATTATCAATTTTTCTCACCAGAAAAAAACGTGTTACTTTATTATAGATGAAATATATCTGAAATGGAAAAGGTAATTTCATTTATAATTTTCACTTTCTTAGTGTTTATTCATGTCATTTCCTTTTTCGCTTTGAACCCAACGGAACACGGAACTCATCCATTTTTCCGATTTTTCTCGTCGCATAAACTTTCCATGGAAGAAAAAAAAGGTTTCATATTTCAAGTCATTGTAACACAACCGCTGCCATATACAATTTTACACTTACACTTGTGCTAAAAGTTTTACAATGAATAATCGGTCATTGATATTAATCGAATTTTCACGATGCGCATTTTTGGTTTTTAATTTGTACGTATTTGTTCCCGAAAGACGTAATCCTACGTCAAAACGGGTCTAATATTTTGCGATATAGAACACAATTACTACTTTTCACGGAAATCTGAGAACCACTATATCGGTTTAGCAGGGAATGGTTGTACAGGGTTTTCCAACTTTAAATTCCGAAAGTAAATTGAAATAAAACACACTTAGAATTCGAATTTCGATGAAACTTTTATTTCAAATTAAAGTTTGGTTTATGCCATTATGTGTGAAATACAACATCATTCAAATGTCCACCTAGGGCTTCCTCGCACACCTTGATCCGGAACATGTAATTTTCGATGACTTTTCGGCACATATGGGGCGGTATCTCGGTCATAACTTCACGAATGTTGTCTTTCAAATGTTCAAGAGTTTGCGGAGAGTTGGCATAGACACGGTCTTTCGCATAACCCCACAAAAAAAAGTCTAGCGGGTTCAAATCGCATGATCTGGACGGCCAATTGGCATCACCAAAACGCGAAATTATGCGTCCCTCAAATTTCGTTCGCAATATGGCCATGTTCGATCGTGTTGTGTGGCACGTGGCACCGTCCTGCTGAAACCACATGTCATCCGTATCCATATCTTCAATTTGTGGCAAAAAAAACGGTTAACATGCGGCCATAGCGCTCACCATTCACAGTTACCGTCTCGCCGTCTTCATTTTCAAAGAAATACGGCCCGATGACTCCACCAGACCATAATGCGCACCAAACAGTGACTTTTGGCGGTTGCAATGGCCTCTCAACAACCACGTATGGATTTTCTGAGCCCCATATACAGAAATTTTGGGTGTTCACATAGCCACTGAGCTCGAAATGTGCTCATCACTGGAGAAAATTTGATGCGAAAATTCAGCATTTTGCTGCTGTTGTTCGTTCACCCAATCGACGTATGCCCGACGCATTCCATGGTCACCACGCTCCAATTTTTTTACCAGTTGGACTTTATATGGATGTAGGTGCAAGTCCAAATGCAAAATTCGCCACAATGATGTGTTTGACAAGCCCAATTGCTGAGCACGTCGTGGAATCGAAACATTCGGGTCATCCTCCACACTGGCAGCAACAGCAGCAATATTTTCGGCCGAACACACATTACGATGATGCACAGGTTTCACAATATCCGTTACGGATCCAGTTTGTTCGAATTTACGCACTACATTAGCGATTGTGTGCTCTGTAGGCCGTCCATGACGACCAAAACCCGTCCGTAATGCTCGAAAAACATTTGCCGGTTTTTCATCATTTTTATAGTATAATTTAACAAAATTAACACGTTGTGCGATGCTAAAACGATCCATATTGTAAAATGGCAGACATTCAACTAACGATATGACGCTTTGGTTGGCAGCTATGTCAAACGGTTGTCAGCGCAGGGCTGTATACTTTCGGAAGCCCGAAATGGAAAACCCTGTATAACGAAGAGAAAAATCGGAAACATTTTGAAAACTCTGAAGGAAGGCCGGAAAAATCGGAGAATGGAATTCCTATATGTTCTACAACTACATCATGATAAGGGTTGTTAGTCCATCCGATGCTTGCGCTAACAAAATAGATCTTTGTTCGAAGGTGAAAATGGATTTTCAGACGAAATAGCGCACTACATAAATAAAAATGGAAGGCCAAATGTGTTGGTAAGCGCAAAATTCGAGAAAGGAATCGTCCGATAACTCAACTTTCTTTTACTATATTTTCTACATATAACAAACTATATGAATTATTCCATATAATGGAGAAACATTTTATTTGTAAATGATTGAATTATCTTGAGCGAGAATTATGTCTGAAAATAAGTGTTGCCGGACGAATTTCAGGAGAACGATGAGAGTGAAACCTCTTTTTAGCTACGTATATAGTAACACAGCTTTAAGCTAGAATTTATTAATTTTCAGATTAATGAACAATTCTTCATATATTAATAATTCTTACATTTGGTTTTCTTCTGTCTCTTTCCTCAATTCCTCCGGTTTCTACTTATTTTCTCGTTATCTGCTTCAACTCTTTGATTCACTAATTTTCATAAACTTTCTACTTTCTTCAAACTATGGCTTTCCTTTTAATTTCAATTTTCTATTACTTCAATTCACTCTATCAATCTATTGTTTGTTTTCATTCTCTTCATACTTAATTTTCATCTGACGTTTCTCCTGGTAAACATTACACTTTCATTTGTGAAGGGCGTAATCGGGACTCACTTGGTAACCGGGGGTAACGGCACAGTGGGTGCGGCAACATCCCCCCGCCCGATTAGTTCCGGTTCGCTCAAACAAGCCTCTTCTATCTCTCGGCTAGCCTGAACATCTAGCAATGCCAGCTTCGTTGCTGGACGACTGATCGTTCCTTTGGATGTTTGCACCACTGCTCTCCGCACTTGTCCATCCTTTCCTGACACCACATCAAGAATTCGTCCTCGAAGCCATCCATTGCGCCTACCTTCGTCTACCACGACCACCAAGTCTCCGGCTTTTAAAGGTCTTACTGGCTGGAACCACTTGGTGCGCCGGGTTAGCATGGGTAAATATTCATGTACCCAGCGTCTCCAGAAAGTACCCACAAGATACTGGGCAAGCTTCCAACTGTCCCGCAGCGTAGTGTAATCCACCAGCTCCCGGCAGGGTTGGTTGACTCCTTGCGTACCGTAGAGCATGGAGTGGTTCGGCGTAAGAGCCTCCTGCTCAGCATGATCCAATGCGATGTAGGTTAGTGGCCTAGAATTAAACACCGACTCAGCCTCCAGCGCAACTGTCTCCAAAACCTCATCACTGGGGTGATGTGGATGCTCTGCAATTGCCGTCATCGCCACCTTCACTGATCTGACCATGCGCTCCCATGATCCTCCCATGTGGGGCGTCAACGGCTGGTTGAACAACCATCTCGTATTCATGTTAGTGAAGGTAGCAGCGCAGTGTTCATTGGCGATCTTGAGCTGTTCCTGCAGTATATTGCTTGCTCCAATAAAATTGGTCCCATTGTCTGAGCAGAACGTTGATGGTGATCCCCTTCGTGCCACGAACCTTCTGATAGCCATCACGCACGACTGGGTAGACAAACCATGAACAACCTCGAGGTGCACTGCTCTGATGGACAGGCAAGTAAAAAGCGCTTTCCAGCGCTTAACCAGGCTGCGACCTTGCTTGACAAATACAGGACCGAAGTAGTCCACACCAGTATGCGTGAATGGACGAACGAAAGCAGTCAACCGAATCTCTGGAAGTGGTGCCATGATTGGTGGATGAGGTACCGCCTTGTGTACTCTACAATATTGGTACTGCTTGGCAATCTTCCTAACGACCACGCGAAGCTGGGGAATATAGAACCGCTGCCTTAACTCGTTCACTACCGTTTCATGGTTACTGTGTAGAAAACGTGCGTGGTAATCAGCTACAAGCAACTCCGTTGCTCGATGACTTTTCGGGAGCAGAACCGGAAATCTTACTTCGTTGGTTACTATTGGCGCTGCTCCAATCCGACTATTCATGCGTAGAACTCCATCACCATCCAGCATCGGGCTCAACTTGTACAATGCACTGGTTCTGTCAACCGATTTTGACTCCATATCCGGATTATCTTTATTGTAGCGAAGTATTGCGAGTTCATCCGTGTATTCTTCCTGTTGTACCTGCTGCCATATCAGCGTCTCGGCTTGCTGTAGCTCCTCTTGTGAGAGTGGGCCTTTCGCATGTAGCCCCAGGAACCGCTTCATTGCCCTGACGACGAATCCAGTCGACCGCAGAAATCTCTTCCATTTTGAGAATCTTATGTACTGAAGAATCGGTGTCGACAAAACTCGATGGTGCAGGAAAGCAGCTCGCAAATCTTCTTCCGTCGAAAACTCTTCCGAATCATCCTTTTGCCAATTATCATCTGGATTCATCAGGAATGCTGGGCCTGTATACCACCAGTCGTTAGGATTGAAACTGGGTCCATCTCTCCACTTCGTCGCTTGATCGGCGATGTTAATCTTCGACTGTACTTTCCGCCATTCGCTCACGGTAGTCGTACTGAGGATCTCTCCTACCCGGAAGCCGACGAACTGGTGGTATCGTCGAGTTTCGGACTTCAACCACGCGAGCACAGTTGTCGAGTCTGACCAAAGATATCTGGCGGCCACTGTTATCGTCAGAGACTTGATGTTATCAAGAAGTCGAGAACCGATCAAAGCCGCCTGCAGCTCTAACCGCGGAATTGAAATTGGTTTTAATGGTGCCACCTTGGTCTTCGCGGCTATCAGCGATCATCGAGGTGTTCCGTTGCACACACTTCGTTGCATGAGAATCTTCCCGTGAACTGAAAAGAGCGCCACGAGTTCTAATGGATCATATAGAGACATGATCGTCCGTAAAACTCGACGTTTTGTGGGTGCATTCAGACTCTCTACGATGTTTCGAATCTCCTCCTTCACACTGAGCTCGAAACTAAAAACCAAAACGTCTTCTGATGACCTCCAAACCATTCCAAGTATTCTCTCCACACTAATGGTCGGAGTAAGGGACTTCTGCTGAACTTTACTGGTTTCCCCTATTCGCGTAAGCACTTCGGTGAAATTTGACGAGAAGTTCCGAATCTCCATTCCAGCCATGGAGTGCACGTACTTCACCTCGTTGATCAGGTTTGCCGCCTCTTCTACGGAATCTACACTATCGAGATAATCATCAACGTAGTGATTTTCAATTATTGCTCGGGCTGCGTCTGGGAATTTGTTCGCGTACTCCTTCGCATTTTTGTTTTTCAGGTATGCATGGTGAGCACGCTGCGCCGAACGTGGCGACTCTCATAACGTAGATCTGTGGTGGCTGTCCTGGATGTTCGCGAAATACGAACCGTTGCGCTTGTCTGTCCCTTGGCCGAATCAGGAATTGGTGGAACATCTCCTTTATATCGGCACTAAATGCGACACGCTTCTGCCGGAAACGCAGAAGTACGGTGGTTAAAGCGGTCATAGCAGGTCCTTTAAGGACCATATCGTTAAAGGATGTGCCGTTCACTCGGGCTGCCGCATCCCAAATCAGGCGAATCTTGCCTGGATTTTTCGGGTTTCTTACTACCCCAAGTGGTAGATACCAGACACGTCTAGGGTCGGTAGACTCCATTTCTGCTGGAGTTATCCGATAAGCATACCCCTTTTCAAGATACTCTGCAATCTGCAATCTTACTTTCTCGTCAAGCTCTGGGTCTTTAGCCAACTTTCTTTCGAGCGCTTCCATTCTGCGCACTGCCATTGGGTAGCTATTCGGAAAGCACGGTTCGTCATAGCGCCATAACAGTCCTGTTTCCAATCTGCTGTCCACCCTGCGAGTGGTGTTCTGGAGAATCCCCATGGCACGCTTGTCTTCTTCCGATTCAGGACTGTGTTGAATACTCGATTCATCCACCGCTAGAAACTGCCTAAATAAGCTGTTGATTTCAGCCTCTTCTGCACATTGCTCCACGTGAGCATTTACGTACTCCACAGGACTCTTAGCGGTAGTAGATCGTTCGTAAATGCACCATCCTAGCAGAGTTTTGACAGCGACTAACTCTCCAGTACCACTTTCTCGACTCTTGAGCGCACTGAGCAACTTAGCGTTGTCTACCCCGATAATCAGCTGAGGAGTGATATCTGTGTATCCCCGCATTGGTAATTTTCTGAGATGTGGATATCCCTCGCAAAGCTCGTCGTAAGCTACGGTTTGACTGGGCAGTTTGAGCTGCTCGACGGTCCTCGCTCTCAATGGAAAACTTGTTTTCTCGCTCAGTCCTGAAATGGTTATCTCTACACGTTGCGATCCCTTCTCGATTCTCTTAACATCTCCCGTCCAGCACAAACACAGGGGCTCACTGGGCCCTTTTACTCCTAGCAGATTCGCCACTTCCACTTCCAACATGGTTGACGAGGACCCATCGTCGAGGAACGCGTATACGTTCACGCTCTTCCCGATTCCGTACAGTGTGACAGGAAGATACCGCAACAACGCAGATG
Source organism: Toxorhynchites rutilus septentrionalis (assembly GCF_029784135.1). Taxonomy (NCBI): domain Eukaryota; kingdom Metazoa; phylum Arthropoda; class Insecta; order Diptera; family Culicidae; genus Toxorhynchites; species Toxorhynchites rutilus. The sequence goes on from NC_073744.1 coordinate 113,166,274, forward strand.
AAGTGAAGGAGTGGTGATGTTGATGTGCAATATTTCTATTTGTTGGTGTTGATGGTGAAGGCGTAATCGTTTCTGATTTCTTCGTGTGCAGCAAAGGGTGATGACGCATGCGACAGTCTCCTATTCCGCACTCTCGCTTGGAGAGACACGGCCAGGATCGATGAGGTATCAAACACAGTCGACATAATCCCTTTTGTCGCATCGCCTTCCATCGATCATCCAAACTCAGCTTCTTAAACTCTGGACATTCCGCGATACGATGGTCTGATTTGTCACAGTGTAAACAGGGCTTGCTCTCAGGACTAGCTGCTTCTCTCAGAGCAGTGTTGCTCCCGGACGGTCTAGGCAGCATTGGTGCTTGTTGGTACACGAAAAGCTTCTCCTTTGCAGTGTTCTCCCGCTTACATTTCTCGTATTTTCCCGGAATCTGCATTCCCGGATCTACTTGAAGTGTTACTTCACTTGCCTTCATGACAAGCTCCTTCATAAAATCGTTGAAAGTCGCTAAATTAACAACATAGTAGTTTCGTTTGTATGATGCCCACTGCAACTTCAGATTCGACGGAAGCCTATCTACCAACTCTTGCAATAGCATAGGATTACTAATGTGCTGTTGTTGGTCCGCCAAAATCATATGATCAACTAGATTCTCCACTCCCATGCCGAACTTGATCAACGTTTTGAGATCATCTCCTCTGGGGGAGGAAATTTCGCGCATTCTTTTCAGGAGTGACATAATTATAATTTCTGGTCTTCCATAGAGTCGTTGAAGCGTGGCTATAACGTGAGGAACTGACTCAGGAATCAGCAATCGACTGCGAACACTGTCCATAGCGTGTCCTCGAAGGCATCGTTGTAGTCGTGCCAGGTTTTCAGCGTCATTGTATCCGCAGGCTTCAGTGGATTTACGAAAGGAACTAAAGAAAAGTGGCCAATCCTGGGGATCCCCAGAGAACACGGGTAACTCTCTTGGGATGACTTGGCGAGCGGCCAGTTGTTCGGCGGTAGGTCCTGCAGGACGTGGACGGGAAAAATCATGAGCATTCGGCTGCATTGGTACTGACCGAAGATTCTGATTTCCTGGTGCAAACGAACGTGCAGGTCCCAACGGTGGCTCTGACACCATCGAATTCGATATTCGATACTGCTGATGCTCCGGCGGAGGCAGAAACATCGAAGACGTTGGTACTTGAAATTGCTGATGCCCCGGCTGTGCTAAAGGCAACGACGACGTTGGCAACTGCAAATGCTGATTCCCCAAAGATGGCAAAAGCACCGAAGAACTCAACCCAGAACATTGTTGCCGCATTTGTTCCACTGACGACGTTTGTACTTTCGGTATTGTACAACCCACTTTGGCTGATCTGGACAACATTCCCTGGTAACTGTCATATCCAGGTTGCTGAAGCACTGGCCGATCCCATTGGGTAAGTGGATCAAGGCTCATCTGTTGCATCGCCGATAGTGGATTTGATACGACATTTTGCTTTTGCCCTGACGGTGGTGGAGGTTTCAACGAATTCGATACATCGAACTGTATGCGCCCCGATGGTGGAGGAAACAATGACGGATGGAGATCGATACCTTGCCCGTGCCCCGACGGTGGTTTAAGCACTGACCCAAGGGACGCGGTAACATGAGCACCTTCTGCAGGCTTTGTATTTAAGTGAACAGTTTGTGGAAATTGACTTCGACTAGTAGTGTACAAACATGCTGACTCAATGTAATCATTTTTGCTACTCGTAACTACTAACTGGCTGGTTTGATTTACATTTTCGTTCGTTACTACATGTGATTGTTTCGGAGTGCTAGTGTTGACTATTTCATCTACCTTAGTTTTCCTACCACCTTTTCTCACCTGGTTAACAACAGGATTGACATGCGTTGGATTTATTAATTCGACTCGAATGCCATCAGTTACGCTAACTATTGCTGTGACAGCTGCCGGAATCGAAACATCCAACTGGGATCTGGTGGTAACTGGAACACCTCCTTCCTGCGGTCTTGTAACGTTGCTTGATGACACTTGCGACGGCATTTGTGTGTCATTAGATTCGGCGGCGAGTCCCGTTCGCTGCAATGCTGAACCCTCGATACGATGAGTTCCCATGTCAACAGGTTGAGGTGAACTTCCAGGCTGGCTCTGCGATACGGTAGCGGTGCATGTGGCGGTGGTAACAGCGGTTGTTGACGTGGTGACTACTTGACCCTCAGTCTGACTTGCTGCTCCAACCCACTTACTGGTGTTCTCGCGGATGACTCTGGAGCTTACTCTGCTCCTCGTGCTGCGCTGTTCGACCTCTTCCAGCTGTGCATCGAGCACCTGGAAACGCTGCTTATCAAAATCAGCTTCCACTTGACGACGCATTCTCTGGTACTTCTCCGCATCATCTAATTCCTTCAGGCGGTTTTGACGATCCGTTTCTATCAGCTGTAACCGCAAGCTCGTCCGCCTTGCACTGATGCTACTTCTCGACGATGCGTGGGAGCGTTTGCTGGTGTGTTGTGACGATATAGTGACAGCCTCTTCGCTTTCGACGCATTTCTTGCAGGTAAAACTCCGATCTGCGTCGACAATCGATTCACCCACATCAGCACAGGAAAAGTGCACATATCCGTCGCATTTGTCGCACTGCACCAGATTATCGGCATTATCTGGCCGGTCACACATCAGGCAGTGGTTTTCCATCTATACGGTACTCCAACCACGCAACGTATCCAACCGTAAATCTCTCTCTACTCCAAAGACAAATCTTAAAGATTGTTGCCGGACGAATTTCAGGAGAACGATGAGAGTGAAACCTCTTTTTAGCTACGTATATAGTAACACAGCTTTAAGCTAGAATTTATTAATTTTTAGATTAATGAACAATTCTTCATATATTAATAATTCTTACATTTGGTTTTCTTCTGTCTCTTTCCTCAATTCCTCCGGTTTCTACTTATTTTCTCGTTATCTGCTTCAACTCTTTGATTCACTAACTTTCATAAACTTTCTACTTTCTTCAAACTATGGCTTTCCTTTTAATTTCAATTTTCTATTACTTCAATTCACTCTATCAATCTATTGTTTGTTTTCATTCTCTTCATACTTAATTTTCATCTGACGTTTCTCCTGGTAAACATTACACTTTCATTTGTGAAGGGCGTAATCGGGACTCACTTGGTAACCGGGGGTAACGGCAACATATGTTTATATTATAATGACGAGTTTTGGTAGAAGTAGTAGAAAATTCAGCTAGTTTTTAATTTTTACTAGCTGACCCGACGAACTTCTTCCCGCCCAAAATAGATTTTTTTGATTTGAATACTTTCAAACATCCACGTTTTCTTACTAAGTGAACGTTAGTGAGTCCAATCACTGAACTCTTCATTTATTGACTACCCTTTGACCCTTTACTATTTCCTTCTACTATAAACTGTCTAGTACTTCTACAAAAATTCGTCCTTATAATATAAAATTATTTTCAGACACAATTCTCGTTCAAGTATTTGGAAATAACATGTTTCTCCGTTGCATGGAATACATGTTTGATACAAAGAATATTACAAAATAAAGACAGCTCAAATCGGACTATTCCTTCCTCGGGTTTAGGGCACACCAACACATTTGGCCTTCCATTTTTGTTTATATAGATAGAAGATAGAGGAATGCGTTATTCCGTCTGAAAATCCGAATGGACTAACAACGCTTGGCTAACTGTAGAACTAATGGCAATTCAATTTTCCGAATTTTCCGATTTTCCTCTCCACTATATTTGCCTACGGAAGAGACGAATAAAACAAAATAAAGAAGGCTAAAACAGGCCCATCCCTTCTTCAGGTTTTCCGCTTACCAACAGATTTTGCCTTACATTTTTATTTATATAGATTAAGCGTTGCTCGTTCATGTGCTGTACATGATGAAAATGTTGATATCGACTATCGTTTTGACATTGACAAATCATTAAAATGTTTTAAGGGTTCCTTCACACGCAGACACAAACTGTCAAGTCGCTAATGGATAACCCTTTATATGTATTTGCACCATATAATATTCAATTTTTGACGTAGGACTACGTCCAACCTTTCAATATAGGGGCCCATTTCAGTATGTCGGTGTGAAAAGTGTTCAGTTTTTGAATGCTAATACCTCCTCAATTAATGAATGAATTTTGGTTCAAAAAACACACTTTGATAGGAAATATCCTCAGCAATTATTTATATGCTACACATTACGGGTTTTCAGCTCATATAAAGTTCAAATTGATGAAAAATTGGAAGAAAGAATTCTCTACTTTCCCATACATTTTGTCTACGCTCCCGCAGCAAACAGCTATTCATTACAAGCAACCACGGGTACGGGCGAAACGTATGGACAAGGTGAAGGAGGGAGACAAAAAAGAGATTATAAATAAATATAGGCGGTCGCTACAACGTTAACTATATGGCTATATAAATTGAGTGATGGTGGGGCTTGGCCACATTCTATCATCGGACGCCAAGCGCTATCTTGGAATTGATTTTCAGCATAATAAATATTTATTTATTTATTTATTTATTTATTTATTTGAATCATCTGACTCACATTTGGTCTAAATGATTATTTAAAACTAAACGTCACAACTACATCAATGCTTTGGTCATACGAAATAAAAACGATACAAAATACAGAATAAGTCATCTATGAATGAGTCGTCTATAAAAAGTGTCCGATGAGATATTGAAGTCAAATAAGTCGAAAACTTCGTTGAAACGGACTGACATGAAACGAACAGGATTATGCAACGCATAGTTCACACTGTGTCCTTCGAGATACAGGAAGTTTCTGACACGAAGAGTACGTTCAGGCGCATAAATATTGATTTGTGTCAACAGTGCAGGGCAATCGATTCCTCCGGTCAAAAGTTTAGCGACAAACATAGCTTGAGCGTTGAAACGCCTTCTTTCCAGCGTCTCCAGTCCCAAAAGTTGACAACGCGCCTCGTATGGTGGCAAGTTTAGAGGATCCCGCCACGGAAGGTTCCAGAGAGCATGTCGTACGAATTTCCGTTGAACAGACTCAATCATTGAAATCCAATTTGCTTGAAATGGGCACCATACAACTGCGCTAAACTCCAGTATGGATCGAACTAGGGAGCAGTAGAGAGATCGGAGACAGTGTGGATCACGGAATTCCCTTGTAATTTTAAGGATGAATCCTAACTGCCTGTTGGCTTTAGCGATTATTTCACTGAAGTGTAGTCGAAAGCTGAGTGCATTATCGAGTGTCACTCCAAGGTCTCGGATATGGCTTACTCGCTACAGAACTTGGCCACAGATGGAGTAGCTAAACACAATTGGCTATAGCTTACGATGGAACGAAATGGTACTGCATTTCATGATGCTGAGCGACATTAGGTTTCTTGAGCACCATTCTTCAAAACAGTTGACCATGTTCTGAAGTCTAAAGCAATCAAGAGCGTTCCTGATAACCATATATATTTTCACATCATCGGCGTAAAATAAGCGGCAGCCAGATGGAAGTAGTAAGGACACTTCATTGATGAACAATGAGAACAACAGTGGGCCTAGGTTGCTTCCTTGCGGCACTCCCGAAAGATTGGAGAAACTCGCAGATTGCGCAGATCCAATTTTGACACACATCCATCGATCTGTTAGATAAGAGTTCAACCATATCGTGAATCTCGAGGAAATGCCTAGTTTGTTCAGTCTTGCTATCAGGATTTTGTGATCGACACGGTCGAAAGCAGCCTTAAGGTCTGTGTACACTGCGTCCACCTGAGTGCCTTGCTCCATGCTGCGCAGACAGAAAGAAACAAAGTCGACCAAATTGGTAGCGACTGACCTTTTTGGGAAGAATCCATGCTGATCTTGAGATAGATAGTTCTTGCAACAGGAAAACACAGCATCATTGACGATGATTTCGAAAACTTTCGAGCAGACACAAAGTGATGTGATTCCTCGGTAGTTTTCTATGTTCCGTTTATCTCCTTTCTTTTGCACTGGGAACATTATTGACTGCTTCCATACCGAGGGAAACGTGCTCTTGTGTAGAGAGGTGTCGAGGAGGACCGATAAAGGGTACGCAAGGCACGAAGCGCATTTTTTCAGCACACAAGAAGGAATACCGTCCGGCCCGGGGGTCGTAGAATACTTTAATTTACGGATCGCTGCCTCCACAACCTCACTGCTAACTCGAAAGATGTCTAAATTCAATGCGTTGAGTCGAGTGTCTCTAACGGCAGTAGCAACTTGCATTTCGGAGGACGTACTGCCATTGAATGCTCGCTTGAAGTGGGCAGCGAAAAGATTGCATTTCTCGATTGCAGTGTTAGCCGAGCGGTTTACCAAAAACATGTTTATGGGCAATCCTTCTTCCATTCTCTTGCTGTTGACGAAAGACCAGAACAGCTTTGGGTTTCTACGGAGATTTCTCTGCATCCGCCTCGTATACTGCTTATATAGGAAACGATTATACAAGCGGTACTCATTGCTCCTCCGGTTCAGCTCTTGTTTAACAAGTGGACAGCGCAGCCTACAAAAATGCCGGAGAGCAGAGGATCTCAACCTCTTAAGTTCTCTCAACCTTCTATTACCCCAAACTGGTTTCTGTGCAGCCCTCCGCGCTGGTACGCAATCAGCGATGATACGAGTAATAATATCGTTAAACCTGGCAACGGCAGCGTCCATGTCCTCGATTGTCTCCAGAAATTCCCAGTCGACTTGAGATATTGCTTGATTTAATGCAGCGAAACCAGCTTTCTGGAAGTTGAGGCAGCTCAGATCTGGTACAACTTCGAATTCAATTGACGACGGTAGATTGATGTCAACCTCTAGTGCTGGATGATCGATGTCGAGCAGGATAACTGGATTAGTGGCCTCGGCAATCGAGCACCTTGATAATGCAGCATCATTTGCTAGCACTAGATCGAGGGAGCGGCCATTCCTGTTCAACACTGGATTGATCTGCGTAAGTCCAAGAAAACAGAATCCATCGAGTAAGGCCGAGGAAGCAGCTGAAGAACGTGATCGTAAGCAGTCGATGGAAGGTGGGGCGTTCGACGAGATGTTCCACACTAAACCAGACTGGTTGTAGTCGCCGAACGCGAATGCAACGTCCTGTGCTTCAAGCTGATAAATGACGGCTCCAGCGGAATCAATGTGTTTCTCGACACAGTTAAGATCAGCTCTCTTATCGGGTGGTAAATAGATTACGCCGATACTAACGACTAAACCTTTCATCCGAATTTTAACCCAAAGCTGTTCTAGAGTGTCACACACCGGAGTGGGATCAATGAAACCGCCCAACCTAGATGCGACAGCTATCAAAACACCACCACCACGTGATTTGGAGCTATTGCGGGGATTGCGATCGTTACGGTAAACGGTAAATGTATTTCCAAAAAGTTGTGAGGAGAAAATACAGTCGTCTAGCCAGGTCTCCGTGAGAACGATGATATCGTAATATGACTCCGCGACAGCAACGAAGAAATCGTCGATTTTCGTGATTTTCGATATCGCTGCATTTGCCGGGGATGTGTGCGGTGCGATACCGCAAGAGTGAGAGACAGGAGTTTCAATAGGATGTGGAACAGGAGAGCCTATCGAAGTGTGTTAAAAGCGGTGGAAGCGTCGCGCCGGGTGAATGAGTGGATAATCGCGCTCGATTTTATAAAATGCTGGAGTTTTTAAACGGTGTTATTTAGCTGTGAAATATTTATATGTTTGTATGTAATATGCTTGTCTATGGGGCTGTACCACATTAATTGAAATTTAACCCCTTTCCTGTTGACCGGTTGATCTGAAATTTGGAACACACCTTTATCTCTGCAGCCATTATAAAACTGCGTATCTCATGATCTTGAAAATCCAAGATGACGATCCCTACAAAATGGTGGATTACATATTTTCTCAAAGCCCCATCAATATGGGTATCAAATGAAAGGGATTGACTAGTAGAACACAGATATTTATGAAAAATGCAAACCAAAAAGGGCAACCACCACAAAATGGCGGATTACATATTTTCTCTGAGCCCCATCAATATGGGTATAAAATGAAGGACTTGACTAGTAGAACACAGTTATTCATGAGGAGTGCAATGCCCAATTATATCACGATACCAGACGGTAAATTCTTATTACGATATGCTTGTCATCAAGTATGTGTTTGTTCCCGGTTGAACAATAACCCCTACAACATTTGCACCGCACGACATTTGCACGACAAATTTTGATTTTTTCGTATTTGAATCTAAACGTTTGAGTGTTTGCTGAGTCCTGAAGTTCTATTTTATCCTTTGATTTTTTTCTGTAATTTTGTACATGAAAAGTTGGTCATTCTGGGATCTGTGCTCCATGATACTCGAATAATGGGCACCCCTTGGTATAGTCCTACGTCTCTCCGGTTATGTCCCCGACATTACCCATCCGTCTTTTTGCACGTTCATCCCTCCCATGAAATTTTTGAACGGTGGCCAAATAATTTTCGAACAAAGTGAACATATTCATATGCGAAAAAATGCAATATTCACAATTGTATTGATACCGATATTCCTTTTCTTTCCAGGTTATTCGCAGCGGTGACCTCGACAGCTACCCACTGCTGCAGCAGTTGATCCTGTCGAACAATCTCATATCGGACATCGAAGATGACGCGCTTGGGCGCTTAGAACTGCTTACAACGCTTTTCCTGGACCGCAACCAGCTGACACGAGTCCCAATTAGCTTGCCTTCGAATCTAATATATCTCCACCTGCAGAACAATCAGATCTACGAACTGCATCCGAATGTGTTTAGGAATTTGAAAAACCTTCGGACCCTCAATTTAGCCGTAAATAGAATCGCCTACTTGCCGGAGTTACCTCTGCCAGCTTTGCTGGAACTTAACGTAAGGCGCAATGACCTGAAAAGATTGAGTCAATCGGTCGTAAAAACGTCCCCCAATTTGAGTGATTTGTTGCTAGAGAACAACCCGGTAAAATGTGCCGACCTGCTTGGCATTGCTGAGTGGGCTAAACCGTGTCGCGATGAGATGCTCTTCGAAGCTGGTGACATGTCGCCCGAGCGCGACAACAGTGGGAATGAGTTTGAAATTTTTGCCAGATTTGTGAACGGGTTCGGGCGTCCTGGCGGCTGTCGGAGGGACACAAAAAATGTCCCAACGAGTGTGGCAACAAAAGCTGTGTTGCTTAGGTCCCAGTGTAATGCTGAAAATTTAATTAAGATGAACGTTTCAAATCTTCTTAGGAGCAATCAAACAACAGCGAAACATTCATCAAAAGATGGTAACGTCAGCATGCCAATTACGCCGGTTGATACAACAGCCTCCACGATCGGTGATAAGCTGCTGGAAACCAACAAAGGCAGATTATTAAACAGTTTAACGACTTTGGTGCCACTGTCTGTTCATCATCAAAAAACCATAACATCGTCAACGGGAAGAATCATTACCAAGGTGGAAAAGAAAGCAAATTTATATGTTAATTCAAGTGCTACGAAGGCGGCAATGTTGATTTTACATCCCACCCTCCGCTCTGTATCATTAGATGATAATCATCGCAATACCACGATTAGTAGGAGCAAGAAGCAAAATGAGCTCCACATTGCAGCGAATGACAAAATCAGTTTGTTCCCGAACCATACTTTGGCGAAGAATGAGCGGCAGAACGATGTCATTCCTGGGAACAATGATAAATTAGAAAATAGTTCAAGTGTAAACAAAGCCGTCAATTCAACAGCAATAACACCGATTAATGGTGTGACCCGGAACGAACGTGACAAAGTTAGTGGAAAGAATGATAGAAGTGCAAAGGATCGACTGCCGAAGGGAGGGAAAAAACTCAACACAATTGGATTAGTTCAACCTGATTCGGTGGCAGTGGAAACGGGTCTGAATCACAAGCAAGCGACAAGTACGAGTGACAAATTGGTAGAAATAACAGCGAGGATGACGACGACGGAGCCATCCTCCTCGTCATTGTCATCCTCGTTGACCTCGACGGTGGAAAAATATGAGCACCCAACAACAACTGTGCGAGCAAGGACGACATCAACAGCAAAAACAACTGCAATTCCTGCGACGACGGCACCGACGATGATGACGTTGGCGATTGAATCAAACGATCCTTCCATCAGTAATAAAAACAGCTCTCATCTGAAAAGCGCTCAACAAACAAACAGTGCTGCTGAAGGCAATTTAAAACAAAACTTTCCACTCGTTACAATTCCATCGCCCACAGGATTGCAGGTTCAGAATGCAAACATGGTGTCGTCTACCAACAGAGCGAAGGCAAATGCCAGCCAGTATTATAACGTTATCAAAACTCGCAAGAATGTAAATCATTTGAAAATGAAATTAAAATTTAACCGGGATCAGCTGCACAATGACGAATTTCGCGACAATTTCGACACCGAAAACCTCGGTTTGCTCGGGGGTAATTTCGGTTATGCCCATGGCCACACAAATGGCGCCCACAGGAAAAGCAAATTTTCCATATATGATAGCATCTATATGGCGTCGCTGAAAAATGCCAACTACAATCCATTCCATCATTCCATGCACGTACCCAACATTAGTCGTCTCGCGTCCAGAACTCTATCCGACGAAGCTAATACCAACGAAGGTATTCCGGCCACGTCCGTCGAAACGTCGTCAAAAATTCTGCCCCAAGAATGGAATGACGTACGACCGGTGTCAAGTGGTGGGTCTCATTACGGTCTATTCATTGTGGTCGGGACCACATTCGGTATGCTAATTTCCTTCGGCTTGTTCCATCTCTATTATTGTCGTGTCCGGCGGGGTCAACATCTGCACGGACATCACCACCATTACCGGCAACATCCGTCTGACCCCGACAGCAGTCATAATTTCACTCATCATCGCTATTCATATGCATTCGGGCAGGATGATAGCAACGAGCGACTAACCTACACGATATCGACCTCCGTCCTGGATGGGCCAACGGAGAACACTAGTTCCCCAGTACATCAGCGACACCAGCAACACAAGCAGCACAAAGATGTTCTCCATATGAACATGCTGAACCCGCTCAAATCAAAACCATTGTCCAGAAATCCAAGCACTAGTAGTAGCGCTAGTAGCTGCTTCGATATGGACAGTAGTGCATCCAGTAGTGATTTGGGGATGACACGCCCGACTGCTGCAAGCTGCAAGGATGATTATTGTACCAATAATCAAGTGTATCCCTGCTCGAACAGCTCGTCGTCGGGTCAGCAGCACAATCGAAATACTCCCGATAATCATCGTAATTTGCCGGGCAAGAGCACGACACAGCGAGACAGCGCCATCGATCGGTGGTGACGACGATGACAAAGACGACAACTTCATTATTGTACATTTAACGACGCTTACAGTGTGTTCGAGTGAGAGAATATTTTTCAATAAATCTGCTCTCTCGACGCCAAGAATCAATTACCACCAAAGTAAGGGGAAGAGGAGGAGCAGGAGGATGGACCGACACCGAGTTGGGGAAATAGAAATTCATAGCAGCCAGCATTTGTTCTCCATCCACATAACAAACGTGTCTGCCCTGTCGAAGCCAAGGCTATATGATTCCAATTTGAGCGGACATTCCTGGAACATGGCACTGCTGCTGGTGATATCCTGGCGTATATTGTTTGAATGTGACCGCCCCATTCGTTCGGGGGTGTATATACACCGAGATGTGTGCGTGCATGGGAGGCTGCGATTTATAATTGCGGTTTGAAAAGATGCATTAAATGCATTCCGACTATGGTTAAGCTGCAAATGGAATATAGCTCGGTATAGTTCTCGAAGCCAAAGAGAGAAAGCACGGGTGTGTGAATTATTCTAAATAATTCGATATGTGATCTGGGTGTGGAACGCAGGAATATGAAGATAACAACAGAGAGTGAATCATGCGATGCAGTGTGTGGTACGAATGAAATATAATTATTAGGAAGCAGGTGAAATGTATCTTATGCAGAATGGGTCACGTTTCTACAATCGACATGCAGAGGTATATTTTTGTTTGCACATCCATATTCTAGATTTCGGTTTGAAAGTTCTGTTTAACCCGATGCCACTTTAATTTTCATAATTTTCACAATTATGAAAAAGGCAAGCCATGTCAAGTTTCAGCTTTAAATAGTCACAGTTTTCACTGCATTCAATAATTAAACATTGGCCAGTTTAACCCCTTCGCTACGAGTGTCGTCTATAGACGACATCCGCGCGATGAGCTGTGTGTACGAGCGTAATCTTTAGACGACATGAGAGTGATACTGCAAATCGATCACAGAAACGAGTTGTACATACTTTTCGGCGCAGTGCTCCGTACAGCGGTAGCACTCCGGCAGAGCACACTGCCTTATTGTGAATGTGAAACACGGAAAAAAAATTAGTACGAAGCTTCACTCTTCAAGTTTTTTTTAATTATTTTAACTTCTGTAGGTTGAAGCTAGTCGGTTATTGCACGAACATAGAGACTTACCATAACAAATCTTATGTTGGTGGTTGGGACACCAGAAAGCGAACTCTGCTCCGAGCTCCGAGTCCCCTCTTCGTAAATTGTTTGTGAATTTTGTGCTGAAACGCACCCAATCGACCCATCACAAGTGTGACTCGATAAGTAACTTCTTCACGTACGACCGTAAATGGTTAGAATTAACGAAAATTGGAAGCATTCCCATTTCCCCATAAATTTGTTCTGCACAATTGTGTGCTTACCTACCCGTACTGTCAATAAGGTCCTACTTATCCATCTGTGGGTTACAATATCCATATACAACAGTGAATCAAATGTAGCATTCGTTCTATGGACACAGTGGAGAGAAGGAATACTGCAACATAAGCTCCTCCCGTTAGGCCTGAACATGCAATGATTCCTCTAGGGCAGCTATAACCAACCTACGGCACAGCATTCAAGATTCACCAATCATCGAGCTAGCGAGCTAGCATACTTAAAATTAATTATTGTTTTCACATATTCACGTTGGAGTGTCTTAACCCTTCTCTTCGTTTGCCGAGGCATTTTTATTGAATGTAATACTTTTCCGTTTACTATTTTTGAAAGCATATGCAGCCGTAGCAGTGTTCCGAGCTCTGCAATATAATTTTCTTAACCAATGTTGAAGTTGCTAAGACTTCCATTATAGACCCATTAAACATAAAAATAATAATTGTATTGATATCAACACAATTTTATTTGATTGATTTTCATGACATGAAACGCTATGACTCAGGAATAACATTTTATTGAGTGGTTTTTATAGCTGTTTCGATGATGTTGTTTGGCATCAGTGTCGAAAACACATGCCGCAATGATTTTAACCCACTACTGTTAGTAATTGAATGGTCAATATATGGATTTAACTGGCAGGGTCAAACATTTTCGAAGACGAAACATGGGATCGACTCTCTTCTCAGTAGCTTCGCAGGACTACTACGGCATTCGTCGTCAACATGACTAGCTCATCATTCATCCTCGCTCTTAACGCTCGTCAATTCATTTCTAGTTGAAGCAATTTTTTTATGGCTTATTCTAACTGACGTGATGAATGAACTCAAATCTGCCTCTTCATTCAACCTCACTTCATTTCACCACTACTACTTCACTCCGACATATGCCTCGTTGCCCGCGTACACAATCTTTTCTTAACGTCCATATAAAGTGGAACGGAAACTTTATTCCAGATGCAAAAAATAGTTACTCTATTAATGGATGGCTCCATTATTTACCTACCGTGAAGTCATCCACAATTTGCGAATGATAGAGAGAAGCGAATTCAGTCTGGGGGGGGCAAACTTCATAGAACCCAAATAACCTTTTGTTAATGTTGACAGGGAAACTGCTGGATGAAGCAAAAATGAATTTCCAATTGAATGCAAAGGCCGCTGTCTTCATAGTCGCCTGACTATCCCCAGTTGAATATGACTTTGCTGAGCCATGGAACACTTAAAAAGTTTAATTACAGTAATCGTGTGCATGATTTTTCTGTTAAATCTATCTATTTTCTTTGTTTTCAATTTTAAAGCAAAAAATCGCGTATATTGATGTTGTTTACATATGTTCTTTTTTGCCGTTGCATACAGTTGTTTTTGTCTGACCACACCGCTCTTCAATAACTACTTTTTAACGTACTGCAAGTTGATACATCTCAATCCAAAACAAACATAAATTAGGCAATGATTTTTTTCTTGAAATGAAAATGAAAAAACAAAAAAAAAATTAGTCGCTGAACGCGACTGGAAGCGAAAAAGACATCCGAATGCAAAAGCATAAAAAACGACATTCATCAAAGGGGATATTTTTTCATCAAAATTCTTGCTCAGCTTGTCCAGCTCGTGAAAAACATACAAATATTTTCATTAGATTATTGCTTGCGAGCAGCGCCCGTTGAACACATAGTACCACCGAATTTCTGTCGACAGCATTGGCCGCCAATCCTTGCTTTACTCATCATGCGCGAAAGAATAGCCAATAAAATTTTTGTTACATTGTTAGCATTCCGGCTGGTGTCTGCTTTCGCTAGCATGACGTTTTTCATATTCAGGGTGGTTTTACACTTTAGCCACACACAATTAACGACCCGACAGTTCCGACGCTCACCACGATCTTGGCTGCTCCAAGAGGGCTCTTACTGACAGATTTCGTTTGGTCACATTCAGCATGGGAATACCCTCGATTGTTTCTGTTTGCTCTCGTTTGTTCGCGTCGTATGCATGCAAAATTCCTGTGCCACAGGAAGTGTAGAGCTGGGAAGAATGGACGGTTTGAACACTTTCCTGTGCAAAGTGAGGGCAACTGAACTTCGTTGTATGGTCCACTAGTTGGGTAGCAGAAAGAATGAACAAGTGGTATTTTTTTGGTGCAGTTTTTCTTCAACCAGCCTGGACAAAGCGACGAATCTATATTCTCGCATGCTGAGCTCAGTATTGCTTAAAAAATTAAGTGAGACATTTCAAACATCCTTCATTTGACTCTCTGACATGTGTACTTCGCTTGTGATTTCAAGCTTATGATATTAGTTTTCCAAGACTGGATGCGTACATCAACCACGCCAATGCTTTGGAAAAGAAATCTCAAGAGATATACCATAAAAGATAGAATCGTGAAGGATGAACTGTCTTCAATCCCCCCCACCCCCCATCCGAGAACATAGCTCAAACAAATTTGTCATGACAATATAATGGCACAGCTGCGACGGCATCTCTGGAAGCGTCAACTCACCGACGGAACCGAGCGCACGATACGCACACACCAGGGCAGTAAACGGCAGCCAATGGTTTTTCATTTATTTTGAGTGGATACTTTTCGTTTTGTAGCCTTTTTTCGGGGTCATCATTCTTTTGTGCCTTTTTAGTGCTTCCACAGCGTGTTCGGTTGTAAAACTCCACAAACTGCCACCCCTGCTGCATTGGGACACAGAGAACCTCATCTCAAAACACATTGACTGTACAATGGCTCCCGACAGCAAGTCACAAAGATAAGAACATTCTGCGGAGCTATGAAATCGAATAATATTGTAAAAAAGTAACTTATAAAAAAGTGAAGCGAAAGGCGAAGGAGAGAATAATAACACATAAAAACAACCCAAACTACTGATATCTGTGTTAAACATAAAAAAGGTGAATGAAGAATTAGTTCTCTTTTAGGAAGTATTTACATGTTTTATATATTCATCGAGAATCAGTAGAAAACTAGAAGAGAAATGCATCGTTGTCGGCAAAGAACGACTGTTGCTAGAGACTTTAAAAATTTTCCCATCTTCTACTAAATAGAATTTCTACGATAATGAGTACGACAGTAAAATAAATTACAATACATTAAACGTAAGCATAACAAACAAAATAGACATAGCTCTGAGGAAACAAATTTAACCAAGACTAGACGCAGCAAAAAACTAGAACTGTATATAGATAATTAAGGCGAATATGATTGAGCTATACTAATGTTTTGTTAATATTTACTGAATTGTGCAATTTCTCCTGCTTTCACATGTAACAACTGATTGTGTTCTCTTACATTCTGATCTATTTTTACGAAGTATAAGTTTTGTTAAGCAACACTTGTTGAAGTTTACATCTGTATGGAAACAATTAAAATATTCGTTTTGAATTAAAGCATTTGAAATACAATAAATCTTTCGAGTAAGATAGACTTTCTCAATGTACGATGACAATCCTTTTGTATGCAATATAACATGAGATAATCCAAGGCGAATTCCAATTAAGAAGATGACTACGATGCGAATAGGAACAAGTATTGCCAAAAGATGGAGTTCGACTGCGAAGAAAGGCATCAAACACAGGAGCTGTGTTGACAGGATTGTCTGCTGGTGAGTCGGGAACGTCATCTATATTGAGTTTCAACCAAGAGTGTATGAAAACGCTAGAGATGAACTGGCTACAAGGCCGATCGATTTTCGAAACATCGTAGGGATCGATTCGAATGTCGATACCAGAAAAGCGAAATTGGAAAAATCGAATCTCTTTCTTCCCATTTATTTACTCATTCTACAGTGTCGGACAAAACATTAAGACCACTGCTCAACCAAAAAAAAGCAAGTGACAAAACTTTGAAAAAATAATCCAATCTAGTGCTTCAATTCATTTATAATAATTTATTTGCATTGTTCGAAGAAATTTATAACACCTGTAGTTAAGACAATAGTCATTCATTAAAAAATGCGATTTAAACATAATTAACAACTAAAACGACGCGACAAAATTGTGGACCAGTTCCTCGTTTCGGCTGTTATGAGTGTTGTTTCGACCGATTTTTGAAGAAAATTGATTTTCTCGGTGGTCAACAATGGTTCCGTGGTCCACATTGGTTGTTGCTTTGCGATCGCCGTTGGAACATCAAGTTTTGGCCATAGGCTTTTCGAGTGATCTCGTTGTTAGACCGTTGAGCAACGATGGACTCACTGAAAATTCTAGACGTAATGACGAATGTTACTTCTCTTGTTTGTTTCTGCCTACTTCGATCACATAAATATCTTATTTAATTATTTACAATGATGCTACATCCCATTAAGAGATAGGATCTTATTTACAACATTGTTCCGCCAATGTACCATAGTTGCAGTTCTCCACCTCCCGGCCGCGCCGATTCTTTCCAAGTCCTGCTCCACCCGGTCCAACCATTTCGCTCATTGGGCAGCTCTTGTTCTTATTCCCACCGGATTCGATGCGAACACCATCTTTGCAGGGCTGCTGTTCGGATATCTTGCAACATGCCCTGCCCATCGCACTCGACCAGCTTTGACACTCGGCGTTCGAAACCACCATTTGAGTTTGTGAATCCTCTTCGAGTATCGTCCATGCATGATGAAGGATTTGTACATGGTACACTTCCTATGGAGTCGGAGTTTGTTGGAACTTAAGTATTTGCGAAGCCTCTCCAGATAACACCTTCAGCGCCACGATGAAGAGCAGACAGGAAAGTCCATCGCATTGTTGAAATACTCTGTGTATCTCAAACGATTCCGACAGATCGCCTGAGATCCGCACACCGAACCTGATACTCGCGGTACTTTTGGAGGATCTGCCGCATGTAAAAATCTGGTCTATCGTCGAGCTACCAGGCATGAATCCGGCCTCATAACTTCCCACAAACATGATTATTATTGGCGATAAACGGCGAAAGAGGATCTGAGACAGAATTTTGAAAGCACTACTCAGGATTCTGATTGCACAATAGTCCCTACAATCCAGCTTGTTACATTCTTCTATAAATGGGGCAGATTACCCCATCTTTTCAGTCCTCCGGTGTTGTATTCTGTGTTCTGGCTAACAACCGGTGTATACATCTCTGGTAGATTGAATGAACCACCTTGAAACGATCGCACCATCGAGCCTTTTCTGCAGCGTTACGATGTTGGAATTGCGGGCTCTCAATATTTCCGGAAGAATTCACATACTAGCAAGAAAGTTGAGAGTTTCATGTCCCATGTTTCCAATCTCTAGTCCTCGTTTTTTGCTTGGGTCTAGTCCGATTGTCATATCTAGAATTTCTTTGTGAATTTTCTTGTACATTTAATTTTTACGAATGGCTTGTAGGGCGTGCACCAACCCCAGTCTCGCCAGAGGAACATCATGCACAGCTCTGTTTAGGGTCCCACGCTGGCACGAGGATAGTGATCTGCCGCCCCAGACATGGAGAACAGAAAACAGACACTCAGAAAAAAATATCTAGGTGCAGTAAAAAAGTGTTTCTTGTCTCTGCTAACTAGTTACTACAGTCTCGTATGACAATCGCTCGAATTCGGTTGCTTCCGAAGCAACCCTGCAATCCTTTTTTTCTCCAAATGTCACCTGGCTCAGACCTATCAATCCATAAAGCACCCTGCAATCCTATAACCCGACCCGAGTATTTGCTGTCACCGGTTGACACTACCGTAGACAAGTCAAAGGCTTATTTCACCAATTTCATGTGGGATCGTTCTTGAAAAATCTTAGGAGCGCGTTCAATTGGCCACAGCTGGATACAGTTAGGTGGGTTAAGGTCTTTTTCGAAGAACATGATGTTGTTTCCCGAAAACACCATTGTAGAGTGGATTTGGTATAATGTGCCAATGCCAAATCCGACCGAAATAGAGAAGGAATCTCGCGAATTCTATAAAGTGGAAGCAATCGCTTCTTCAAGCATTCTTCCACATGAATTTGAGTCCCTTTTGTGAAAAAAGTTGACGATCGCATGCCACACGTGCAAATGGCTTGCCAAACGAGCACTTTTTGGCCGAATTTTTCCATCGCAACAGCCGTATCCGCTAATGGTACACTCTCTCCAATCGATTTGGTATGAAATTGAGGTTCCGGCAGCGTTCTGCGATCTTCTTTGACGTATGTTTCGTTATCCATGAAAATGCACTGGTTGGGATTGTTCAAAATACGCTCATATAGCTTTCGAGCCCGTGTTTTAGCGCGATCTTACTGCTCTAGTGTTTGTTTGGCCAGTTTTTGCTTTTTACAGATCTTTAGACCATGTCTCTGTTTAATCCGCTGAATCATCCCAACACTGGTTTTGAACTTTTTGGCCAAATCACGAATAGATGCAGACCTGTTCTTCTGAATATAATTTACAGCCTTCGGTCCAATCATGGATTACTTAGTCCGGGTTTTCGTCCACTTCTGCTGAGATCCTCGAAAGAACACTCATTACTGAACTTTGCGACGATTCGGTTAACACTTTCTGGACAAACTTTGATTTTTTTTGTTGCTATTTTGTGGTATGTAACAGCGTTTTCGGTACATCAATTGTGCAGAATTTTCTTCTGGTTTCCAAATCAATTCGCGATCTTTCGAAAACAACTTTATGACCGCGACTAAATGATTTGTATTTCGATTTTTGACATATAAATGCTCTGATTACACGACAAAAAAGTTCACCCGTTTGTGTGTAATAACGTGTATAGTATTTAAGACTACCGATACGCTGAGATGCAATCTCCTTCGATAGCTGTGTAAACGGAAACGGAAACGGAGACGGAGACGGAGACGGAGACGGAGACGGAGACGGAGACGGAGACGGAGACGGAGACGGAGACGGAGACGGAGACGGAGACGGAGACGGAGACGGAGACGGAGACGGAGACGGAGACGGAGACGGAGACGGAGACGGAGACGGAGACGGAGACGGAGACGGAGACGGAGACGGAGACGGAGACGGAGACGGAGACGGAGACGGAGACGGAGACGGAGACGGAGACGGAGACGGAGACGGAGACGGAGACGGAGACGGAGACGGAGACGGAGACGGAGACGGAGACGGAGACGGAGACGGAGACGGAGACGGAGACGGAGACGGAGACGGAGACGGAGACGGAGACGGAGACGGAGACGGAGACGGAGACGGAGACGGAGACGGAGACCGAGACGGAGACGGAGACTTCTCTAAACGAATTTTAATGTCTAATAAACTTGTTCATGGATTGATACGCAGTTTCTATGGATTATAGATAACGGTACTCGGTTTTTTTATCCCATCTGTTTATTAGGCTCCTTGAGCAATTCAGATGTAACAGACCCGAATTTATTCGTATACATTTTTATCTTAAGATAACTTTTGTTGTATGATGACGTTGAAATAAAGAGGCTTTTCAGTTCACTCGCCACTAATCTTTTTTTTGTTGTATATTACACTGTAGCCATTTTTAGGCGTTAGAGTATTCCTATCCATCGATGAACATTTGTTTTCTCATCTATTAAACAGTAGCTGTTTAGGCCTAAGAATAATCCAATTCTGTCGATACACAACACATGCCGCCAGTTCACAATGTTAATCGATGCGTATTATGAATTATTCTCCATTTGTCGGTAATACGCATTGATCAGTTGTTGTATGTTGTCCAATCGATTCGTGCTCAATTCACGTTTTTATCGTGTAGGTCTTGCCGCAAACAATTTATGTAATGGTGGTCCAGTATATCATGACATTGAGCATGCTGTTTGGTAATGTAAAAAATGCAATTAAAGAATTTATCGCTGCTGCTGATTCAGAGGTTCGAAAAGGCATACTCTCGCATATCAGATTATGACAGATAGATATGATTATGATATGTTTTCCTTAGAAGCCCGCTTCACTCCCTCGAATGCACTTGCTCATTCTCCTTTCCCTTTCCTATACATAAACAGAACTTAGCACCCAATGAGATCAGTTCGCAACAGAGCTTCACGAACTTCCCAAGAGAGCACTAATGGCCATAGGATACTTAATATACATCCCCTGTCTAGAAAGTTATTACAACCCCCTACAAACAATGTTCCGGACAACATGGCGACGAAGGAGGAATCCTATTTTTATCTAGATTTATTTGACTTAGGCTTATATTTATTGCTTGTGTTTAAAAATGATGAATGATGACTCCTTGTCTTCTACTGCATAATTGAATAAACAGAAGAAAAGGGTAGTAATAGCTTGAATGTTATTTTTGTGTACATTTTTGAACTGAATATGGTTCCGGATTCTACCTCGTTATCTCATTTAACCCGTTGAAAGGATACAAGTTCATACAGGTAACGGGGTTTCTCACGGCTTCAATTTGATGTACCAAAAGAGAAAAAAAAATACAGATTTTGAACAATGAAGTAACTCTGTGCCAATGCAATTACTACACTATCACAGTCCTATATCAAGATCCCGTCCGTTCCCCTAAGCCCAGACCTATCAACTTTAAATAAAAAAATAACGGCGTGCCGTTTTCTACATTTCAATTTATATAGCCTGTTTTGAAGAGCAGAGTTTTTTTCTAATTTTAAGCCATCTATAGAACATTTAATTCATTTTCCGTACTAGTCGAAAATCTATCTTTTCTTTTTTTGGCTGCAATGCTAGAATGAAGGGAACAAACATTTCCTTCCATTTGACACTACTATAAACTCGATAATTAGCACCATACCTGAGATCTAAGTGTCTAGTGTGAAAAGAAAATTCAGCAAATATTTCGAATATAAACGAACGAACGATCATCTAATATTCGATAGTATAAACAGTTGGAGTGTAACATTAATTTTAATACGTTCTGTGTGCTCTGCGATGAATAAAAAAAACAATTAAAGTTTTGTGATAATTTTGAAATTTAAATTAAAATCGCACGATAGAATTAGAATATGCTTAGTGGGAAACCTCTTCTTGCTGACACGATTTATCGTTCTTCTAAGCAGAAGGCAAACATCGGATGAAACCAATCAAATATAATGGGAAAGATTTGCGGACAAAATTTCTTGCTCAACTTTGCCTCTTCCACTGTCTCTCTCTCTGCGATTAAATCTAGCTTCTAAAAAAAAGAAAGTTTTTTTTTCTATCCGATTGCCATCCTTCATGATATTAAAGATTGTTTGCTCTTTATCTTGTCTCTGCTGCCCGTGACGATGCTCTCTGCATTGACGTTTTATTCTATGTGAAATACGTGACCTTTATTGGAAAATTCGTCCTTTTGCCTTTGGGGCATACAGTTGGTGCTCAATCAATGTCACATAAAAAATCGCTGTTGTAAAGAACCCACATCAAGGGAACAACTGTCCATAGGAAGCCCACCGTTTCGTAAAGGATGCCAAGGCCACACTGTCCGCACAAGCAGGGTGAAATTATTCACGTTCGACCAAGGTTATGTATATCGACGTTGTCTTCTGGTGGTAAAATACTCTTCGTGGCTGGAATGAATTGTTCTCCGCTTGGAACGATAAATGTAGGTATTTATCGATACTTAACTGCAACTGCATCAGAATCTTTTAGGAGTGGCTTGACATCAATCGAAAGAAATATACAGCCATTCCATGCCAAACCGATATAGTGGTTCTCAAATTTCCGTGAAAAGCGGTAGTTTTGTTCCTTATCGCAAAATATGAGACCCGTACTTATTTTTTTGTGCTCATTTCCGTTTAAGGGTGGTCCAAAAATCATTTTTTCCCCATTTTCAAAAATTATTTTTTTCAAAAATCCATGACTTTTGAAATATTACACCGATTTCGATGTTCGATCTAGCAAATTGAAAGCAGTGAAGTAGCCTCCTTTTCAAAAATAGTACATTTGCAAAAAAATGAATTTTGTTTTCACAATTTTCGATTGTGTTTGTTTTCTATGGTTTTCATGGTCTCGGTACCAAGGGCGCTACATTTTTAAATATGTTTTTTTCTTGAAAGCTGAGGTTTTTTTCACATAACATATTGAAAATCAGAAAGATGTTTTTCTTGTTTGGAAGTCATGTGTTTTTAAAGATTAACCGATGATTGATTTTTATTTCCACTCTTTCCAGAAATGAAAAATTTATAACTAATGTTTCGCAATCAAATTACCACTTTTCGCGAAAATCTGAGAACCACTGTGTCGGTTTGGCATGGAATGGTTGTTTAGAATGCATCGAACTGTTGCATTGAATTGTATTGACATAAATTGAAAATTGTTTAGTGAAAGATTCTGTGGTCCTGAAAAGCACTATACACCTATCCCCCTATTTACACGGTACCTGTTTTACACGATTTCGCTTTTACACGGTTTATGAAATAACAAAATTTGAAAAACTACTTAAAAAATGTATATATGTAGTTCATATGTAAGCAAGTAGAATAGGATCATAGTTTTGACTACGGGTGTAATTTTATGTTCCGGAACTGGCAAGTTATTAATTTACTATCATTTTCGGAGTCTTGATGTGTAATTTGTGTCAATTTTTCAAGCTCTTAGAATGCCAAGAATATCGACAAAAATTAAAAGTTCGGCTTTCGGCTGGAAATTTCTTTAATAAATTGAAGGAAAAATAAATCAAAATAAATCTACACAGCTGTTAATTGAATCTTTTATCACTAAGTTTGCAGTCGAATCTGATATCTTCCCGAATTCGTCGACTGTTGAACCAGAATCGCATCAGGAATGCTCAAGTAATGGGATGACTTTATACTAACCAGAATAAAAATACTGGTAGTTCTTAAAAGTGGTGATAGCGAATAAACTTATTGCAATTTAGTTTCTTGAAGAATTCTTTGTTTATTTGTATCCAGAATCTATAATGAATTTTATAAGTACATTTTTATAATTTATATATTATATATTTATAATTTTTATATTTTTATAATGTTTTACTTAAATAAATCATTCAATTGAGTATATATTGAGAGATTATTTCGTTTTGCACGGTTTACATAGCAAATTCGGAGATTTCATTCTACACGCTTTTATCGGGATTCTATCTTCAGTGTAAATCGAGGGATAGGTGTATATTGAAATGAGACTTTTTTGCTGCTGCAACCTGCTACCGATATTGGTGCTGCTATTCTACCGCTTCTCCTTGTGAATGGATCCCGGTTAAAAAATGAGTGTAAAATCGGAACAAATATGCATTAACTGACTATAGAAACACACAGGGGTGAGGCTTGCGATGCAATATTTCGCTTCTCCTCAGGCTTCCATTGTATGTGCCAGCAGGCATAGGCGAGAAAAGGAAAACAAACAACTACAACAGCTCACAAGTACGTGCCTGTGTTGGCTTCGCTGTCTTATTTTTAATATTCTGATATTCCCCTTGGAAAGAATGATATGTACGGTGGCTAGTTATGTTTGTTCTCGCAGTAGTATTGGCTGGCACTAACATTCCCAAAGAAACATTTACCGTTTCAACGTAAGTATTACTTGCGTAATTTTTATTACGATTACTTTATTGAGATTTCTCATACCAAATAACATGACTTGAATGTGTAATTCAGGAGTGTCAAGCTCTAGAATACGCGTGACCACAGTGCAAGCCGGATAGAATTTTCTTCGATGAAAAATACCTGGTCAGGGTGGGAATCGAACCCGAACCCACGGCATGATGAAGGGTTGACGTTTACCACTCGATCACGGAGGCACTTTCGCAGTAGTACTGATATATTTAGTTTGTATTCTGCCGTTACTTTGTTGCTTTTTTGGCAGTACAATTTGAGAGGAACAAATTGGGCCAATCAAAACATGGGATTTAACGCGTTCAGATATTCAATTGTTGATCTAAGAACATATTTATTGTGATAGATGCGTAGAAATATGTTTAATCAATTGATGCAATCATCTTTGCTTTGACAATTAATCATGATTTTTCACTGTCAATAACAATCCATTAGATGTGAAACATTGCTTAAGAATTAGTTAATGACAAGAGAATATTGTCAAAAGCATTCGGGAAAATAGTTAACGTTTCGTGTTATCACATTAACTCACCCTCCAACATTATTTCTTATTTTCAGACAACAGACGCCATGGGACGAACGGAATAAATTATAACCCAATAGTTGATTTACTTAATACGGCTGGGAAGTAAGACGTATCACCCGATTGTGGCTGCTCAGTATTCCAGCAGCACCATAATATATCAACCATTACACCTGCTTTTATCATCCAGAACACAGCCGCCCAAAGTTGATTAGATCAACATTTCTATTCCATCCGGCCCATCGACCATCGAATAGCGATAGACGAACCTCCCACGGGCGGATATGGTTCGGATATACTTCATTGTTCGTTCCGTCGGAATTTACGATTATTACTTCCCTGTCGAATCCTGCTCGGCGAAAGTGATAGCATAAAACTTCAAAAACAAAACACAACACCCCTCCCCATTTATCCCTCGGAGCATTGAATGAGAGGGTTATTTATTGAATGGGTCCCTGGTTCGTCCCTTTTTGCAAATACTAGAAAAACAAAATCCGAGTAATGGGGAAAAAATCGAAAAAAAAACAAATGAACATCTCCCCCACTGTGCCCCCTCTTCTCGGATTGGGAACATTCCCGGGAGAGATTGGTATGGTCAAAATGAGAACGTGCTCGTGTTATAGTTTACCCTATACTTCCATTTAAATTATTTGTTACTCAAGGGAAATGTTACACTATGAGCAACGCTTAACGCATTGAGCTTTGCTGCCGATTTTGATGCTGAACGGTAAAATTGGTTTGTGTATATATTGTACACAGCAATTTTCCCAGTATATTGCAGCTATCAATCCCAAGCAGATTGGATCAACTCGTTACAGATAATTTATTTTCATGCTTTAGATATTCCCCAGCATCTCCCGCTCCAGAGTGATTATGGAAGGAAATGAAGCAAGGCATCAAAAAGTGTCGCCCACACAAGAGATTCCCCCGGGGAGTTGACGTTATTGAAAAACTTTCCCGAACGACAAAACAGATGCGAAAGAGTTCAATTCGATTGTTCGAACTTCTGAATTGTGGTATTTCAAGTCGTAAGGAAAATCAAAACTTCGTACTCTTTAATCCTTCAATCTTTAATCAAATCTCGTTCTCCAGTCTTGTTTCTTGCGTAAGAAAAACAAGGACACCGAACATGAAACTGCAATTTACGATATCAATGGAACTTAATTATTGCCAATTAAAGTATAAGTGGATAATTAATTATGTATCGCTATAAAACAGAGTGCATCAGTTAAGTGGCAAAGGTTGAGAAGGATGAAACGAGCCGTCCATAAACATCACCATGGAGGATTTTAGGTCTGAGCATTGAGAAAGAGGTAAACTAGACCGGAAACACAGATTGAGTGAGCCCTAACATCCGTTTATACGGGGGAAACTTTCTCGTCATTGCAGGCCGACCGATGTTAATCGAAGAATAGATCCTCTCTGCATTATAATTCACAACCAGAGATGTCAACTTTCCTGATTTTTCAGGATTTCCCACACTTTTTGGCACGTTTCCTGATATCGTGACAGACACTCAATATTGCCTGATTTTACTGAAATGATCCAGATTTTTCCCAATTTTTTGCACGTTTTACTTCATCAGAATAAAAATGATTATTATATTATTATACTGGGATCCCTTCCAAAGTTTTCCTGATTGAAAATGAGAACTGTCATAATAGCCTACATAAATAAAGCTCTCCAGTCTGCACTTGAATATTCTTTACGTTTTCTTTTGTTTATTATTTATCTATCTTGAAGAGAATCGCGTTATCGAAGGTACATTGTCGTCATTGCCGAGTAGAAGAAGTGTTTTCTATAAGATTAGCACGCCCGAATGCAGTTTCGAATAGTTATATTTTTAATGCTTTAAACACGTAGTCCTCACTCTTACCTAATCATGTGTCTCATCGTTTCCTGATATTTCCCAATAAACTCATCATTATAATCTAAAATCACTATCAGATACAGTTTTTGTTTAATACTTTTCTCAATTTTCGAATGAACGTGTTCCTCTGATACGTACAATACATATTCGATGCGGAAAAGTAAAGTTTAATTCATTGTTTTTTTTTTATTTTAAAGGGTGTGTCACATCAAATTGCATCACGGAAAAAACGCTGTAGAAATTTAATTTTTAGGAATTATACCTTCAGCTTTCGCTTATAATCAGATAAGAGTGTATAGGTCACGTTGGCCATGCTTCACTGTCAATTTTTCGTAAATTTGGAAAAATGTCGTCGAACGAAAAAGAGCGTCGTGAATTAATCCTGTACACTCATTTCGAGAATCCGGAGTTGTCACATCGGGACATCGGTAAGATGCTGGGAATGCTCCGTAAGTGAAAAAGATCACAAGCGCGTAGTTAAGCAGTTTAGACCTGATCCGAGAAGTTCGGTCCGGGATGTCGCCAATAAGCTGAATTTGTCAAGTTCATTCGTCCAGCGGACCAAGCAGCGGGAGGGCCTGCGTACATACAAGGTGCAGAAGGCTCCTAACCGCGACGAAAGGCAAAACATGGTGGGGAAGACGCGAGCCCGGAAGCTGTACACCGAAATGCTGACGAAGCCGCATTGCCTGGTAATGGACGACGAAACCTACGTCAAAGCAGACTTTCATCAGCTGCCGGGCCTGTTGTTCTTCTCCGCAGAGGACAAATTCAGCGTTCCGGAGGAGATTCGCAAGCAGAAACTATCCAAGTTTGCCAAAAAGTACATGGTGTGGCAAGCGATCTGCTCTTGCGGAAAGCGGAGCGCCCCCTTCGTGATGACCGGCACGGTAAACGGGCAGGTTTACCTTAAGGAGTGCCTACAGAAGCGCTTACTACCACTATTGAAGCAGCACGAGGGCCAGACCATCTTCTGGCCGGATCTCGCTTCGTGCCACTATTCAAAGGACGTGTTGGAGTGGTACGAAGCCAACGGGGTCACCTTCGTGCCAAAGGAAATGAACCCGCCCAACGCGCCGGAGCTTCGCCCAATAGAGAAATATTGGGCGATTATGAAGCAGGCCCTCCGGAAGAATCCAAAAGTTGTCAAATCGGAGGCCGACTCCAAGAGAAAATCGATTTCTGTTCAAAAAAAACTACAACCTGACGTTGTACAGAACCTTATGGACGGGGTAAAGAGGAAGGTACAGCATACGGGCTTGGGCTCGAAGTATGAATAAAAAGAAAATGCCAAAAGTTGTTTAATAGTTTTTATTTTACTGTCTAAAATTTTCAAAAGGATCGGTCTACTGGGCGAATTTCTACAGCGTTTTTTCCGTGATGCAATTTGATGTGACACACCCTTTAGAAGTGCGTTATTTCCGAAGCTCTGGCAACCCTATCCCAATCAACACAAATTAAGCGTAGGCAGCATAAAGCAGGGCCGGCGCTCAGGGCTCACGTATTGTTTACTGTTCGGAGTAATATGTGTTCAACATTTGATTACATTGGATAGTTTCCTTTGGCAAGCGATGTTTGGATACCCATCCGGAAGCTTTATATGGCGATTTGCAATTGAAATCACTGCTGCAGGATCGCACAGAGCACTTTATTTTTAATGTTAGGTTATGATTTCTATACTCATGAATTTCTATGCTGGCTAAAAAAAGATGGCCGCATTGGACCCCCTTGGTTACTTCCACCTAAACATTATAATTTTCGCCTCACAATGGCAGAGAACGAAGTTCAATGGCGCCAACGCGAATTAAATGAATGAACATTGAGGATGTTGTTGCGAGATCTTCCTTTGAAGTATCCTCCATTTGCCGATAGTAGGCATTTATTAGCTGGTAGACTCAATGGAGGGATGATTTTGGAGGTTGATTAAACTCTATTCTACCCGAAGTTTTAACGACAGCCAGATTCAAAATGTTGAACGTTAACAGAGAATTTATTAGATTAATGTTCAGGTCGTTGCTCAACTTTTTTATCGTGTAAGTCCTGCCACTAACAATTTATGTAATTTCGTTTAAGAATATCATGATATCGACCACGCTGATGTAGAAAAAAAATGCAATGAAAGAGTTTAACTAGCTACTGATTCAGGGGTTCGAAAGGTTCAAGCATATTAGTTCATGAAAGCTTTTCTTGCTGGACTTTTATCTTATGTTACTCATATGTCTTCCTGAAAAAAATTGGGAACTTAAGTGCTCCCGTGGCCAAGTGATTAGCGTCACATATTATCATGCCAGGGGTTCAGGTTGGATTCCCGTTCTGGTCGGGGAATTTTTCTTCAAATAAAGTTCCTCCGACCTGCTGCTCAGGTACACACGTATTCTGGAGCATGCCACTCAGAGTACATTCAAGGCGTATTAAATTTCAATTAAGTATTAATAAAAATGACGCATTGTTGAATGCTTAGAATAAAGTATATTTAAAAGATTCGTTTGTTTATTTATTGTGCTTAAATATGATAATTTCAGTTGTCCAGTTTCTATAAGACTATTTCAAAAGTCATAAGTATTATCAATGAAAAATTCAAAACGATCGACTGATCTATATTTCAATAATTGGCAACCTTGCTATTTCGGCCAAATTCGTGTTGGAATACTATTTACCAAATTCTGCTGAACGGGTTTCTCGATATTTGTCCTTGTTTCCGAAATTGCAACCTTGAGCTCTTCAATAGTGTTGTACCACTTTCCCTCAGTGTAGATTCTACGTACAAGAATCCCCTTAAGATTCTTAACAGGATTCAAGTCTGGAGAGCGAACCGGCCAGTCCAAAAAATAAAGTTTTTGATCCTTAATCCATTGTTTAGTTTCCTTGTTGGTATGAATAGTAACATTGTTTTGCTGGAATGTGAATTTTTTGTGACGATATCCACGCAAAAACGGTAGGAGAGAGGATTCCAGAATATGTATGTAATCCTTGAATGAAGTGAAAGCTATCTTGAGCTTCCTGGTTGCACATAATTCTGACCAAACCATGCACGAGCCTCCACCAAAATTCCTGGTTGAAAAATACTGTTCCTTCTTCCGTAAATCACGCCAGTATCCGTTGAAACCATCAGGACCATCCAAATTGAACTTTTTTCAGCAATGAAAATAACCTATACATTGAAGATGGTACATAGCAAAATGTGTTCTTTTGGAAACATTCGTTGTCACCGCCTACCATGTCCCACTGTCGGTTCCTGTGAGCTTTGGCAAAACTCAGGCGTCTTCCGATGTGAGATTGTGTAAAATATAGAGCTTTTACCTTTTAAGCCCTCTTTATGTGAAGATTTTTTACCAAACCTTGACGAATTGTCACCCGAGCAACATTTAAATTGAAATACTGCTTTATTTGCATAAGCGATTTTGACGCATCCGAAGCTGTTTTAGCTATTTCCCGCTTATCCTGGTCTGAGAGCTTCGATTGACGTGGTAATCGTGTAAAACGAGCTCTATCCTTCTTATCGTATCCTTGAGGATTAACCAAATAATTGAGCACTACTTGATGGGATCGTCCAATCCGACGAGCAATTTCTCTGATAGCAATATTTTCTTGATGAAAGGCATCGATTTGTCTTTCTTCTCTCTCTTTGAGCTCTTTTCCCTTCGGAATTTTCCAGATTTATTGATCTAAACAACTAAAACAACGGAAAATGTAACTGGTCTTATAGAAACTTGACACTTGAAAAAAACAAAAACATTCAGCGCTTGCACATACACATATGAAAATCAAGCAACGTATGGTAGTCACCAATACCTACACACTAGAATATAAACTAAGCATTGTATGTTTACAATGACACAAAGCAGCAAGATCATCACCTGGTCTTATAGAAGTTGGACAGAGTGTATAAGTCACCTGGCAATAAAGTTATTACAACTCACTGCAAACAATGTTTCGGACAACGTGACAACGATGGAAAAAACTATGTTTTTTATCCATAATATACTTCTGTAGCTTTAGGATAATTAGACTTAAGTTCATATTTATGTAGATCTAAGCTATTTAGCTTTGTGATGAGTTGCATTGATAAATTATAACTCCTGATCACCTTTGACATAACAAAATACACAGTAGAAAAGAGTAGTTTAATGATTTTTATGCACATTTTTTTAACATCGATATAAGATATCAGAGAGTGTCGAGTTTATCTTGTCCATGTTAAAATAGTTTTGGATTCTCCGAAAATAAAATTAAATAATTATAAAATTAAAATAAAATAAAATTGTAATAAAAAACCCAACTCAAATGTAACTACTGCCGAAAATCACAGTCCTACGTCATGCTCCCGTCCATGTCCCTGGGTCTAACCCATCTTCTTTTACATCTAATTTTGTCATGTTCCGATTTACCGAGCGAATAAGTTGAAACTCCATGCCTCAAACTATAAATCCTTTTTTACCAAAAAACAGTTAGTAACCTTTTTACAGTTTTTACATTGGTGGAAGAGACGATGTATCTGCTACCGAATATGATTTTATTGAATTTTTTGGTACTTTCGTATTAGCGTCACCGGAGCCGAAATACAATAGATAGCAATTTTATTGTACACACTGACACTCAGATTTTGTATTGTTGCTGCCTTGTTGTTTGTAGTGTTTTGTCATTTTTTATTGTTACGAAAATGCGATTTTATGATTTGCGGTATTTAAGTATGAACGCCACAGGAGCGCAATTTTCAGCTATATTTCAAAGCAAAATTGACCCGGGCAAACGTATGCCGTCCGACGCTCGGTCGGACCTAACTACAGGATCGTCTCCTATGTTTCAAACTAACCGGGCAACCGATGGAACGCAGGTTTGTTTGCGAAAGGCCGAAGCTTCCGACGGCGGGTCGGCGGCCGACTCGGATTGCGACCCCTTGGCGGCTTATGGCCGCCTCTGTTCCTTATCCTCGATTGATGGGGACTACGTCCCCATTACATTGACCTCAGAATAAATTCAATTAAGAAAAACCAATTCATAATGAAAATTGCGCTCCGGTGGCGTTTATACTTAAATACTCCAAATCCCAAATACGCATTTTCGTTGCACTAAAAAATGACAAACACCGCATGCAACAAGGCAACAACAATACTAATAATATTCGAATACCAGTGCGAACAATAAAAATGCTATCTATTGTATTTCGACTCCGGTGACGCTAATACGAAAGTACCAAATTTTTCAACATGAAAAAGGAGAAGTATTTTTGACTTATGAGATGCAAATTATTTTAAAAAGCAACTAGCTTTTCAGGTGAAATACCGGATATTAAATTTATTAGTAGAGTGCAGTAAAAATCGCAATTTCTGAATATTTTGATTGAATTTTCACCATGAATTTTTGTTTACGATATTGCTGCGAAATTAAGAAAGATAGAAATTGGGTGTCAAAGAACAAATGTAGAGCGTTTAGAGAGCTTTCATTTAGTAGATAGAAACAATTAAGTTTATTGTTAATTTTTGGGATAAAATAAATAATAACACCTCCAAAGCCAATACATTTTAAGTTTTTGATATTTAAATCCACTTATTCAGATGTTTCACAACTATATTCTGTACCAAAGATAACTTATACATTGAGATTCTGGATAAATTTATTCTGCTCATGTTAGAAAGATGTTTTCTGATTTCAAAAGGATGAAACAATAATTCAATTCATTTTTTATGTTCAAAAAACCAAAAACATATGTATAAAAAACAATAAAAAAAATTTGTAACTCGATTACATACAGTAAAAATAAATCTGAGACTGTATATAATTGAGTCCGCCCTGTGTTATGAATGGATTGTATAAAAGGCGATTGTAGTGGTTCAAAGTAACATTAGTGCAAAACTTCCTGCTCAGTCATTTTTTTCTACGGAAAAGAATATGTGGACAACGGAAAAGCCGGTAGACAATTGTCAATCAAAAAAAAAAATATGATTACATCCGTAATGAATCTTTCAAATCCATAATCCATAAAAACACACCTAGATTACTAGTTTGCAAATAAGTCACAATAATTTTGGAAAGTAGACATAATGAGGCTTCCTGAGAGATAGAAAAATGTTATAGAACAGAACGGTTCAAATATAACATAGTGAATCCACCCTAAACAACAAATATCGTGTATTCATCTTGCATAAAAATGGGAAGAAACTTATGGGACAACGTTGACTGTACTAAAAAGGAATTAGAAAATGATACAATGTTTTAACCCTACTCGCGCGCGGTATCACATACGTGTTATATATATTTATTTTAGACAAAAAATAGATGCCGTGATTCACCTCTAATAGGACATACCGCGACATAGTGTCGCATTAGAGGCGATTATGACCTGAAATTAGACATATCAACAAACAATGTGGAAAACAACTTAAAACAGGAAAATCATTAAAATCTAACAAATAACCATAAGAAAAGTGTGCAAAATACATAATCTAGTAAAATGGTTTGAAAATGATGGAAAAGACTCCTAAAAATTTATCGTGTTGTAGAAACTTGCACAAATGATGTTTTCAAAAATGTCCAATTAGAGGATCAAGTATCCAATTATTTGTGTCATATTACAGGTCTGCCCAATTAGCTAGATGTTCAATTAGAGGCGTATCACTTGAAAAAAAAAACCATCAATATATTTTCTTCAACTTCATTCAGTTTCAAAAGTCATTTAATTCAGCCTCCTCAAGACAAAATTATTGAGTGTACGTACTTCTCGAACCGCAAAATTGCTTGATTTGATGAACTCCAGACACTCAGTTTTTATTTTGACATGTGAATTGAACGCATATTATTCAATCGACGTTATTGACTTTATCGCTGCAAGTAGTTATCAATATATTGCCAAAGGGAACGATAGAAGGGTAGGAGTTCATGACATGAAGGGATATCTTCCAAGGCAGTCTTGATAACCGACCCAAGGCGTTATGTTCATATCGCTTTTGAAGTCCGCACACATTCCGGATTGCAAAAATGCATGCGGGTGTATATTTGCAATGCCGATTTCCCCAGGCTCTATCTTGCAATGGAGATTTGGTTTTGAACCCCAGGCTCATTAGGTTTGAAGTCTGTGTTAGAAAAACACACAGATTCCAGCGATCGTACATCAACCGTTGCGCAATCATAACTGAGTGGATTTCCGAGCGAGCACCTACTTATATACAGAATCGTGTGATTTCAATAGCTTATTCTGAGAGCAATTTAAAAACTATTCAAACAAGTTTTTGGATCAATAAGTAACAAGCATATGACTCGTAGGCACTTCATCTTTCGAATTAAATTTCATTTCCATTCCGTTCAGTTGTTTAGGAGGTATTAACGCCCAACATCTTGTTGCGGCGTAACGTTCTCGTTTTCGAAACTTTGAACTTACACCCCAGTATAGAAACGAAAGATGTAGTCCTACGTCAACAATATTGCTAGATTATGTATAAGATGTTTACAAACAAAGTTTGATCTTTATTCAATAATTCGTAAGTTGGGCCCTGCAAGAAACTCATCCGAGTCACGTTGGGCTACGAACATGTTAAACAAGTCTTAAAGGATTTACGATTCTATTGGTATGCAAGTCATCAGAATTCTTTCGTAAATTGACGTTAATTTAGTTTCATAAAAATGTGACCTGTTTCCTGATTTGGCGCCCTTCCTAAAAACGTAGTCCTACTTCAAAATCATCGATTCTACAGACAGCATAGAAACCCCTTGAACAGTTTTCGATGAGGAAGCAAACATGTTCTTGCAGGATACAATTTTCAAACTGCGTGAAAGATGGCGAAAGATTGTGGAACAAAACTGTGCATATTTTTTTTTTCTCTATTATAGTGACTTTCAACACATTTCGGAAGAGTATCGGGAGTGAGAATTGATCTCGTGACCTTTATCGTGAAATGTATGGATGTTACCACAACGCCAAATCGCCACCGCATATAAAATTGAATAATGTATGTGTGCCTAAAAAATGATGCTTCTATTCCCCCAATAATCGGCACGAATTATCCGGACAACCAAATATGAACTATCCTTATTTCTCCATGATCCTTACTTTTATTCTTCCTGATTTTTGAAAATTATAGTTGGCAACCCTGTTCACAAAATGTTTTGATTGATTATGAATGTTTCTGAAAACTGTTACCAATCAATGCAAATTTATTGAGTCGTATTGAAGGTATATTGATGTATTAATTGGTTATTTGTTGTCTTGAACTTGGAAAAGCAATTATACAAAACTAACTGAACGTCAGCTCGATGTACAAGCCAATTATAATTTTTTAGTAGTATTTAGCAGAAATTCTATACAAACATGAAAACCATATGATTAATCGTTCTATAGCCGTCCGCAGCATGTTAACTTTCTGTAAAAGTATGCCGCAACATAGATCATTTAACATACGCGCGTTTATCCAATTTCATTCAACATGATTTATGCATTCCATATTTTTCAGCAACCTGTAAGGAGAGCAAGAAAAACACCTTGTCGTTCAAGACAGAATAACCACATCCGTGAATATACGCGGTTGCAGCACCTTGCGCTAGAGTATTTCACTAAAGCCGGGACCTGTTGGTAACCAACAAGTCAGCTAACCACCATCATCACGTGTTGGTTCGGCTTAATCTCTACCCTAAACACGTCTATTGCCGGGTGGAATACTTCCATCGTGGTATCTTCTTCAGAACAGAACAGTCGTTGTCCGCCCAGCCTGGCTAGAGGCTGTATCTTCCCATAACTGGGCTGATCCATTACCAGCGCGCGCTACTGGCAACGAGAAACTTTTTGTATATATGCAACACAGAAGTTTGTACAGGTAGAATCTCTCCTGCGGGGAATATTTAAATAAATTAATATGAATTTCCATAAATAGTTGCGATTTACAGGGCGGTAAACGCCTGAGCGAAATTATTCATCTATGATAAAAATATGAACCATATGAGAATTTTTTATTGATATTATTGTGCTAAATTACCTTCTTCCTAACTTTGAGCATAACATCACAACAATATTAATTAGACGCGACTTCAGCAAATACACCAATCAACGAAGAGTCATTTACCATTCATTGGAATTATAAACGATAGCCCATAAGATCTGCCCAGACGACGTATCAGAAGATTGAATCGAGAAACGGCTTCCTGTCACTCCCAAAATGGATCTGTTGTACATCTCACAGGAAGCGATGAGCGGACGGATACTTCTTTTCCCAATGCACAATTCTAACATTTGACCAAACGGAATAAGATCTGCGGCTCACAGTCCCGAGCTATACTGCTGCTGCTGCTGTTGCTGGCAGAGATTCGTCAAGGATGGAAGAATAGAGACAAATAATGGTACACATAGAGAAGATTGATTGCTTTCCGTTGGCAATACCATTTCCACATCCCAACAGTTTGAGTGCGGTTCAGTTTCTATTGCGATGGTACAATGCATACCAATTGAAGCACTTCGCGTCAATAATAACAAAAAAAACTGCAGGAAAAAAATAAGGATATGCCTCGTTGAGGATAGCTAACTTATTTCCAGCATCCAGCATGCAACAACAGCAGCAACAACAACAACAACATAAAAACGGAAGGAGATGAACGATCGGAAGGAACTGTACGATTTGAATTTTGTCAGTCCTTGCTTGTTTAGCTATTATATTTATTGAGCTATATGCTTTCTCTTTCACTCCGCGCTTCAATAAGACGCTCGAGATGAATTTCAATTTCAAAGATTGAACGATGCTTTCTCCGTTTGATTGGTTCTTTTGAATATCTGATTTGGAGATAAACGATCTTTAGGAATACGTCTGATTGCAGAAACGGAACGTCCTTTGTAAGATTTATTGCTCTCATTTCCGTGTCCAATGATGCCACGAATGATGCCTCTAGTCAACCACCACGGCGTCGTCTCTCCACGGGGGCTTGATATTCGATAACACATTCGATGTAAGACAGCCAATGTGGGATGGCAGTCAGCCATTCAGCTCATTCGCAGTACTTCAATACATGTATAAGTATCTTAAAATACACTGAGCATAAATCCCGGGAATTGCCTTAACTAATACTGTAGACAGCAATAATCCTACTTCTACTCATCGTAAGTACTTTCCGATCATTGAAACGGATTCCTATTTAGGTTGAAATTATTTTGAATTGAATTCAAACAACAGGGCACCAGAACTTGCTCGAAACATTTATCGATTAGCGAGATGAATTATCGCTGAATCCATCGACAAACAGGGTGTTTTTCAGAAGTGTAGAGATTGGAATTGAAATAAAACACAGATGGATGGTGCTAATTGTCATGAATTTGAATTTATTAGAGAGATACTTTTTTGCCGTTTCTATTGGAATAAGATTTCTGACTGGTTCGGAGGAAGTCCATCATTTGATCAACATTTCCAGAAATTGAGCCTCTATGTCAATGTGTTCAGACTTAGTTCCGAACTCTTTGAATCGGTCTTATTTGGTGAAATACCAATGGATTATAGTTTCGTTCTATTTTATATCTATATATAAGTTAACGCAAGCAACATCATTTTTCCCACAGCAACAGAACCGATCACTGTGGAACAGTTTATCGGTAGCATCAATTCGCGAACGCAAGCGAAACAACAATTTAGGACACCAACGTAAAACATCGATTCGGACTCTGTACCTGACGCGACAACGGACTGGATAGAATGTGCAGCGTATAGGCTTTAGGTAAATGGCTAGGCTTCATGATGTAAAATTGATAATAATAAAATCAGTCTAACTTGTACTCTCTGTGAAACCGGTCTTTCCTTTTTAAAAACTCTTCGATATCCTCATGTAACATAATTTATATATATATATATATATATATATATATATATATATATATAAATGGATTTCTGTCTGTATGTCTGTCTGTCTGTCTGTCTGTCTGTCTGATTGTCTGTCTGCCATACAAGTGAAACACAAATGTCTGCATTACTCGAGAATAAATCAAACAAACGAAGCCAAATTTGACATGTGTAAGTTTTAGGGTGCAATAAATGTTTCTATGGTGGTTAAACACTCCACCCCCTCTCTAAGGGGGAGCTGCCATGTAAATAAAAGACAAATTTTTGCATAACTTGAAAACTAATCAAGCAAATGGAGCCTAATTTGGCATATGGAGTTTTTAGGGTGCAATAAGCGTTTCTATGGTAGTTGGACACTCCTCCCCTCTCTCTCTGAGGGGAAGGGGGGTAATACTGCTATTACCACATGCTAACATATGCATATTATCTGACAGTCAAGCGGCACTTAAAGCTCTAAATACCTTCAAGTGCTCTTCAAAAATTGTCTGGGAATACATTTCCCTTTTACGGCAATTAAGTCAGATAAGTTCGGTACAATTGTACTGGATTCCTGGCCATTGCGGTATAGAGGGCAACGAGCGAGCAGATGAATTTGCCAGGAACGGCTCAAACTCACAATTCACTGGTCCAGAACAAAAAAGCGAGCTGAAAAAATGTTGAAAAGCGAGCTGAAAAAATGGGAAGACCGGAAAGTGACAGCCAATTGAATGGCTGCAAAACTTAAACAGGCGTAAAAATTTATTACGCCGAGTATTAAAATTACTCAACAGCTGCTAAGCCTTAATAAGAAAGACTTAAAGACATTCACTGGTCTTGTAACAGGACACTGCCCAAGTAATTACCATCTTAAGAACATAGGTTTAGCACAAGATGATATTTGTCGCTTCTGTAATGCCGAAAGCGAAACCTCGGAACATTTTCTCTGTAACTGCGGAGCTCTAACTAGACGCAGACCTCAACACCTTGATAAAGCTATTCTGGAGCCCAAGGAAATTTGGTCTGCGTCGCCGAACAGGATTATAAATTATATCGAACAGATTATTCCTGATTGGCATCTATCACGCTATAGCTTTCAGTTTACTCCTTCATCAATGAGTAGGGTAACACGGGGTGATTTGGTCATATGGGGTGATTTGGACCACCCCTTTATCTCAAAAATTACGGCTCAACTTGGATTTTTTATAATGTCATTTAATACAGCAAGCACTTTGATCGTCAAAAAATGTGAGTTTTCCGATAGTGGTTTTAAGGTGTTTTCCCGCTCATTAAACAAACTTTTCGTGTATTGTGCAGTAAAGTTCTGTTCGCCTACAGAAGAGGAACAATTTGATGTAGCGATACTGTAAGTACATTTTACTGCTATACACATAGCAAGCATTTCTGCCAAATGTGTTTTTTTATCCTTTTTGTTTATTTTAGGCTCATTAGCATTTTAACTGTAATAGAGCCGAATTTTAATAGTTTACATATCACATGTTTATCATATCTATAATTAGCACATTACACAGTTACCATTTTTCGGCGTTAGAGTATTCCCTTCTATACCATTGCATATGGTACATATTTACACAGTAGCCATTTAGGGGTAAGAGTTTTCCTTCTTTTCTTCCATTATCCACAGTTAGACCGGACAGCGGAGACAGTTGATTGATCATTGTTGAGTTATTTATAGAACAGCAGCCCGATTTGTCTTGCAGAGCAGAGCAGTTGTATGGATGAATCGATCTCATTTCGACCGTGGATCGATCTCCATCACTGTTGATTGTTGCGTGGACGTAGTTATCCTGTAAGAACACAAAGACGGTCAATGAGGACCCTGAGTTTTGAACTCACGATCGATCAATCGCAACAATGTGACTACGGAGACCCCCCGGAGACCCCCACCCGAATGTGTTGATAAGAGCAAAACTCGAGAAAGGAATTGTCCAATTCAGGGCTGTCTTCATTCTATCATATTTTCTGTATCAAACATTTATTCCATGTAACGGAGAAACGTGTTGTTTTCAAGTGGATGAAAAGTCTTGCAATAATCACTTCATATATTTACGTATATCATTTAATGGAAATCACTACGAAAAGTTTTATTAGATTTATTTCAAACTTCTTCTAACTTTGATTTTGAAGACCTTCTCTCTCTCTTCTCTTTCTACACCTTTTTTTTTGCAAGTTTGTTTACTTTCTTCCCTTTTTTTATTTATATCGCTTCTTAAGTTGCCTGCGATCACTTGATATCTCTAATGCACCAAATCTCAGTGGCGGGATTTTTACTCTCAATGCAGTGTCCCAACATTTCCCCGAGCCGTAAACCTGATTCTAAGGCCATTTCCGGTCCGGCTTTACCATCGTCTCTCTCACCTCTCTCGATCACTGCCAACAGCGCAACCGCTCATCGAAACAATTCTCTGCTCGTCCGGACCCTCGTCTGCTGCACTCGACCATCACTCGCTGCTATGATCTCCTCTATTTTTCCAGGATCTCCTTTTAATCCCCTCGTTAACATAGACCAAGCCGTCCTTCTTGAATGCTCACGCTTCTCCGTGCCACTTGGTCCGCGATGGAACATATTCCTTAATCCACCGGGTCCACATCTCATGTGCCAAGGAAGCATTTACGATGCGCTTCATGTTCCCAGTCCAAGTAACAACTAACGGCTCGCTGATCCCGGTGATTTTAGACTTATTCACAACGGAATCCTCTATAACAGGGATGGCCAAACGGTAGTCCGCGGTCTACCGGTCGCCCGCGTAGGTGTTCCTAGGCGCCCGCCAGCTGATCTAGGATAGTGTTACCTCCAAACGCAATATTCCACCTTTTGTCGTAATCATTTTATAAGGTTGTTGAACGAGTTAAACGAGTAGATACTTCTTCATATTTTCTATGTTTCTACATTTTCATTCAGATTGTTAGTTCATTCACACGTTGACTGCCACGTCAGTCACCGGTGACTGACAGTGAGTTTTCGCTCAGGCTGTGTCAAACACCGGTGACTGTCAGTATAACATATAGTAAAGGTAACTAATACACTTTCACAACTATAGAACCACTCATTTTTTCTGATGTTCCAGAGATATGTAAGAAATCGGTTTAATTGAAGTGTATAGTGTAGGATCTACTAACAATCTTCATTTATGAGACTGGCCATTTGAACTTTATTGTTGCGTCCAGGCGGAAAGCATTCAAAAAACAAAAATTCCGGTGTTTCATATCTATAGAACCAGATGGAAAAACTCTCACTTCTTCACAAAATCAACGTCAATTTCACATGAATTACAATAAGTTTCTAATTCTTAGGTCATCTTTAGTTCTCAATCAGTACAAATAACCCATTCGGGGTGATTTCGACCAAGTAGCGCCATCTTGTAGTGTGTATCCCGTTCCATACAGAGGATACTACTAGTTTAAGCTCTTCAAATCACCAATACCGCTTGTAAGCTGCATCTACTATACGTACGATTACTCCTCATAAGTTCTTGATAGGATTTGGATCTGGTTAACAAGTTAACCACTCCAGAATATGAAGCCCCTATTCAATAAACCATGCCTTGACTATCCGGATGTTATAATTTGGTGCCAAGTTACCCAATTATCACGGTGTTTTTGATGCAAAAACAGAAGTAAATGATTCTGAAGTACTTCCTTGCTCTTCTGACTATACATTGGTGTTGATGAAAAGCTATTTGAACCAGGTCGTTTTGATAGTATATTCAATAAACCATCAAACTGCCGCCTGCAAAGTTACGTGTTGAATTACAATTAAAGGGTGTGTCACATCAAATTGCATCACGGAAAAAACGCTGTTATTTTAATTTTTAAGAATTATATCTTCAGCTTTCGCTTATAATCAGATAAGAGTGTATAGACCACGTTGGACATGCTTCACTGTCAATTTTTCGTAAATTTGGAAAAATGTCGTCGGACGAAAAAGAGCGTCGTGAATTAATCCTGTGCACTCATTTCGAAAATCCGGAGTTGTCACATCGGGACATCGGTAAGATGCTGGGAATCGTCCAATCCACGGTCAGCAGAGTACTAAAACGATACTTCGAGAACCTAACCATCGACCGGAAGGTGAAGAACGGCAAAAATGGATGCTCCGTCAGTGAAAAAGATCACAAGTACGTAGTTAAGCAGTTTAGACGTGATCCGAGAAGTTCGGACCGGGATGTCGCCAATAAGCTGAATTTGTGAAGTTCATTCGTCCAGCGGACCAAGCAGCGGGAGGGCCTGCGTACATACAAGGTTCAGAAGGCTCCTAACCGCGACGAAAGGCAAAACATGGTGGGGAAGACGCGAGCCCGGAAGCTGTACACCGAAATGCTGACGAAGCCGCATTGCCTGGTAATGGACGACGAAACCTACGTCAAAGCAGACTTTCATCAGCTGCCGGGCCTGTTGTTCTTCTCCGCAGAGGACAAATTCAGCGTTCCGGAGGAGATTCGCAAGCAGAAACTATCCAAGTTTGTCAAAAAGTACATGGTGTGGCAAGCGATCTGCTCTTGCGGAAAGCGGAGCGCCCCCTTCGTGATGACCGGCACGGTAAACGGGCAGGTTTACCTTAAGGAGTGCCTACAGAAGCGCTTACTACCACTATTGAAGCAGCACGAGGGCCCGACCATCTTCTGGCCGGATCTCGCTTCGTGCCACTATTCAAAGGACGTGTTGGAGTGGTACGAAGCCAACGGGGTCACCTTCGTGCCAAAGGAAATGAACCCGCCCAACGCGCTTCATAATATTGGGCGATTATGAAGCAGGCCCTCCGGAAGAACCCAAAAGTTGTTAAATCGGAGGCGGACTTCAAGAGAAAATGGATTTCTGTTCAAACAAAACTACAACCTGACGTTGTACAGAACCTTATGGACGGGGTAAAGAGGAAGGTGCGAGCATACGGGCTTGGGCTCGAAGTATGAATAAAAAGAAAATGCCAAAAGTTGTTTAATAGTTTTTATTTTACTGTCTAAAATTTTCAAAAGGATCGGTTTACTGGGCGAATTTCTACAGCGTTTTTTCCGTGATGCAATTTGATGTGACACACCCTTTATATAACACGTTCCGTAAGTCCTTCCAGTATGTAGAAATTCTATTCATGTTGGACTTCTTTTTATCAGAGAAGTTCTCCTGAAATAGTGAAACCCATGGAATTAGCTTCTACATTTGTTTTTGGGTCCGTAGCTTTGGAGATGGCATTTTTATGGTTTGGGGAGAATTCCCCCAAAAAAGCCTGGTTTAGGTAGCTAACCATCAACACAAATGAACAGTCAGAAGTGCAACGAAGTACATCAGAATTATTTAATTGGATAATTTGGCCTCAATTCATAAAAT
Source organism: Toxorhynchites rutilus septentrionalis (assembly GCF_029784135.1). NCBI lineage: Eukaryota > Metazoa > Arthropoda > Insecta > Diptera > Culicidae > Toxorhynchites > Toxorhynchites rutilus. The sequence goes on from NC_073744.1 coordinate 113,208,917, forward strand.
TCAGAAAGTTATGGCATGGTTTGATGAATAAGGGCTTCAAATTCTGGACTGGTCAGCTTGTTTACCAGATCAAAACCCTATCAAGAACTTATAAGGAGAGATCGTACGAATAGTAGTGCAGCTTACAAGCAGTATGAGTGATTTGGAGAGCTTAAACTAGCAGTATCCACCGCGTAGAACGAGATTCACACTACAATATGGCGCAGCTTCGTCAAAACCACCAAGAATGGGTTATTTGAACTGATTGAAAACTAAAGATGACCTACGAATTAGAAACTTATTGTAATTCATGTAAAATTGACGTTAATTATGTAAAGGAGTGAATGTTTTTTCCATCTGGTTCTATAGTTATGAAACACTGGAATTTTAGTTTTTTTATTGTTCCGCGCCTGAACACAACAATAAAGTTCAAATGGTCAGTCTTTTAAATGAAGATAGTTATTATATCCTACACTATATACTTCGATTAAACCGAATTCTTACATATCTCAGGAAACTTAGAAAAAATGAGTGGTTATATAGTTGTGAAACGCAGTGTATAAGTCTATAAGCTTACAAGCATTCCCTTTCCAACAAAAATACCTCCCACTAAGATAAGAAACGATGGCTCTAATTTTTTTTAATAAAACACAGGTTATTTGAAATATTGAGTTCAAATTTATTCATTTGAGGAATTAAATTCGATTTACAGCGATCTATCCGTTGAACCCAATTTTCCACTACTCGGCCACACATTTCGACCGGAATGTTGCGAATTTCGCGCTGAATGTTGTCTCTGAGGTCTTCTAAAGTTGCTGGCCTATTGGCATATACCAGTGACTTTACATAGCCCCATAAAATAACGATAAATGACGATCGTTCTCATCGACGAAGAAGTACGGCCCAATCACTCCTCCGGCATTAAAAACACACTAAACAGTATTTTTGCGGATGCAATGATGTCAGAAATGAGCCTCATCGCTGAAGATGATTCTTTGATAAAAATCATCATTTTCTTCAAGATTCGCCAGAGCCCAAATGGAGAAGTTTCGGCGCTTCATATGGTTAAGTGGCTTCAGTTCTTGAGTCAATTTGATATTGTAAAGATGTAGCCCCAAATCTTTCCGCAAAACAGGCCACAATGAGGTTTGGAAGAGCAATTCTTGAGAGCGCCGTGCAATTGACTGATTTGGGTCATATCGGATGAATTTACTACTTGCGGCTGCAATATTTTCGTTGCTTCATGTGGGGCGGCTTCTCGTTGGCATTCGAATTAGGTCAGTAAAATATGCCTGCCTGCAGGCTGGGACGATTATTACGGCTAAAAATTGGAGTAAGCGCATTTAAAGTTGCAACCACTGAAACCGGTAGTAATTTTCAACAATTATTAAACGTTGCTCGTTCGTGTACTTCTCCATGATGAAAATATTGATTTTGACTAACGTTTTGACATTGACAGATCATGAAAATGTTCTGAGCGTTCGTTCACACGAAGACACGAAACTGTCAAGTAGCAAATGGATTACCCTTTACCTCTAGGCAATTGAGCAATATAATAATCATCTCGGATGTATTTTTATGAAAAATAATTGCTTTGTATGTTCATAAATGACGATTTCCTTAAAAAAAATCAACGATATCGATTGATGAAACATTACAGGAAATAAAGTATTATCTGTCAATTATTTAGTAACCGATAATAATTTTTATTTTATAAAATAATTTACCATTGAATCGACCGTAATTAGTAAGACCTATGTTTTTTTTCTTTCAACCCTCTGACAGTCTTGGTCTCACATACCGAGAATCAATCAATTTACTTTAAGATGGCTGAAATCGAAGAAAAATATTTTCTGTAGTTTTTTTCAATAAATTATATATTTTTTGCTTTAAAAAAAAATTTAAAAAAATTTTGGTCTTGGATCAATTGTTAAAAACTGAAGGAAGTCCTCAATTGAATTCTCAGACGAGGGTTCATGGACCGAGGCTTGCTTGCTTGCTTGCAGCTTGTTCGGGGTTTCTTCGCTTAACCAAAGTCAAAATTTGGACCTTCAATGTATTAAGCCTTTAAACAAGACTAATCTCGGACACGATAGAAAAAAAAACTTCAAAAGATAAATCAATGGAACAAGTAGGAGCGTGGAGTGGGTGTGCGATCTTCGATACAACGTTTATATGCAGTCGGTCCATCTCTTCCAGTAATATCTTAGATTAATGGGCCGAGGCCATGACCGGCCGAAAGACCACATCCTCCTTCGCGTGATACTTAAGCGATGACTCTGCCATCACGGAAATAAACCAAAACCGCTGTTTGGATGCTCTGTTAGCTCTTTCGACCACTATGCGAATGACGTCTACCGTGGATCTCCTTTTCCGAAATCCGAACTGACTATCGGACAGTCCACGAACTCCCTCCGTGCATTCCGTCAGCCTATTGAGGATGATTCCCTTCAGAAGTTTCCCAAGAGTGTCCAGCAGACATATGGGTCTATACGATGCTGGATCACCCGGCGTCTTTCCTGGTTTGGGCAGTAGTACTAGTTTTTGTACCTTCCATCGATCCTGAAAGTAACATTCGTCTAGACAATTCTGCATTGCTGTCCTGAACTTATCAGGGAATGCTAGGACTGCCGCTTTTAAAGCTACATTGGGGATTCGGGACAGTTTTTCGGGACACATTTCGGAGGGTATCGTTGGGTCCCTGAGCCTCTCCATCACCACTCAGTATGCATTGCCCCATGGATCGACGTCCACGTCCCGTCATAACTCCCTGAGGCAATTAGATTTGTTCCGCTAAATCACCCGTTTAAGAGTAGACCTAGCCTCTTTAAATTTCGCTCCCCGCTCTTCTCTGGTGTCGTTGCTTGACCATTGGAAGCGTCTCAGGCGCTAAGACAGTTGGCCCGAAGCACGCCAAGTGCCTCACTCTACCAGTAAGCTGGAGGTCGCTTATACTTGGGTTCCCTTTTTTTCTTGGCATTGTTATATCGCATGCTTTTGCTAGCGTTTCCGTCAGTTCATCCGCATTCATGATGAACGTTCCATGTCAGTATCTGTATTAGCAGTTAAGCACTCCTGCTCAAAGGGACAGTATTTACTTGAATCTTACGAAAAAAAAATCACCAAAACCTACTATGAGTAGCGTTTGCCTTAAAGAGTTATTTCTGTTCGACTTGTTACTTGAGGTTCAGTCAAACTTAATACTTGAGGTTCAGACAAAGAATTTAAAGTTTCATCCCTGAAACAGTGTTGTTGTGGTGGTATTATCAGGTTCACCAAGTTCTGCATATTTCGCCAAAGGCCAAAAGATTTGTAGACCAGTACCCGCGAGCAGTCGAATGCATCAAATATGAGCCCTTCGTTAACGATATGTTGGTCAGTATGATGACATTAGAGGAAGCAGTGAAACTTGCCAAAAGAGGGACTTCGAGATCCGGAATTGGTTCTCGTTTTCTAGTGTCTTCACGGAGTTCAAACCGAGAAGCTGCGGTGGTGTACTTCAGATTCCAACAAGACCATGTAATAGAGTGCGCGATGGTTGCGCGAAACCTTCTTCCTTCAGAGATTCTCAATAAGCTACCTAACACCCTGTATATAACACTAGAGGGAGATGTTCTGAGGTATAAGAGCGTTCAGCATGTTGAGCCCCGACCGATCTACATAACCGACATTGAACTTTCCGACTAGCCCATTCGGACCGACAGAGGACATCAATAAAAATCAAATTTCATTGTATCTGTCGTTCCCAGTACAGAAGAAAAAACCACTGTCGGTCCGATGACAGTGGCGCTCTTTGAGTTAATTTTTTAAACAATGTAACTATTGTTTTCAAATTATCCAGAAAGTATAGTAAATTTCTATTAACTTTTTTCAACTTTTCAAGCTCTAAAATCAGCTGTCTGGTTGAAATATGATGTTCGTTCGTTATCCCTCCACACTCAATCGGGCAGCTGACTCAATTAAAGCTCTAAATTTAATTAGATGAAAAAACGCAAATTATTATGGATACACTCTTAGGAAAAAAAAGGGTTGCAATTAAAAATATGATCATTGGAATTGTAATTTTGGGTAGCAACCAACATTTGTCAAATATTTAAAAAATCGGAAAGGATCGTGAAAGTGTACGGTTAATTTGGCGGAAAATTATTTCATATCCTTTCTCGTGGAACACGTACAATAAATTCTGCGTGTATATAGACCATCGATGAATCGATTACGAGAAATTTGGAGAATGATGTGAATATTCGCGACGCAACAGTTACGATAAGCAGCAATAAATTAAAATGAAAATGGACCGCTTTCATTATGAACAGATTTCATGCAATGGCAAAACGTTTAATTTTGTTGTTGGTTTTGTTTCCGTAACCCGTCTGCCGATTATCAGTCGATATCGCGATTCCGCCTTAACTGGCGGTACAATTTTTATATTTTAACCCGATTATGGAAATTTATGAAAGCGTGAGCGAAGGACACCGCGAGGACACCCGTAGTAGTATGGTGTATTTCCTGCCGACGTTAGTGAACATTAAATAAAAGGATTTATGATGCGCTTATCAGATAAATTGATGACAATGGAGTTTTTTTTTCGACGCCTGGGTAAAAATTGCCACCTGGATCAGAGGCTTGGCGGTGACAGCGGATTTGGTACGGGGTCTATAATTTTTGGTTTCCCTCATGCCTAACGTAACATAGCGTAACAGCTGGGAATAAAAACCAAAAGTTATAAGGCCGATCAAACTTTTTATTATATTTTTCCACCGAAACATTATCCGGTACACAAAAAAAGAAACCAACCGAAGACCACAAATGAAAAACTTATTTTAATTCAGCATTCATTTTAATGAGTTGGTGGTTGTGCGCCGCTTTCACTCCACACAAAACTTTATCTTATACGAAGATAACTAAAAGATGCGTCATTGGTCTACAAATTTGGTTACCGTATTTTAATGAATGATTCTCTACCCGCTTGAAACAAGTGTTTCTTCGCACTCTTCAAAAAGAGCGTCCGGAAGGATGAGAAGTGAAAACTTTTGCGGCTGTGCTTCATGTGCTCATTGAATTTTAAATTTGGCAGCGATTTTTGGGTTCTGATTTCCACTGTATAAGACGAGAGAGGAAGCCAACGCTTCGTCGGACATCACCCGTAATATAGCGAAGAATTTTCTGACGATTGTATGAAAGAAGAAGCACACGATGATGGTGGAGAGCTTCATCCCATTGATGTCACTTTGTGCAAATTTTAACAAGCAACAGTGATTGGCAGAACTGTGCGAACTAACTGTATATTTCAACGAAAAAAAGGTCCACTATCTGTCGTTATTTTTTGTGCCGTCAATCAATGTTGAATTCCAGGGATTTTACGCTAGGGCTGAACGAATGATGTGGATCACAAAACTGGGTTTAACTGAATGCAAATTTAGAAGAGAAATTGAATTCGACGCACTATTCTTCATAAAACTTTGCATTTGATATACAGAATTTCTTCGAGACTCTGATTTACAACAATAAAAAATGCGGTTGTTTACTATGAATTGCGAATAATTTTTTAAACGTGTTCATCATTTTTGAATGAATGCTACCTATTAGGAAAAAGTGCCATCCAATGCATTTTCATTCATACTGATTAAAAACTGAGACGAAAAACAGTTAGGAATAATAATAATAATAATAATAAAACTGATAATGATAAGCAGCAATGTGTGGTAAATCAAAACGGGTAAGCCGATGTATGCGTCAGAGGACTGATGTTCTCTGTCGAGGTTAGGATTGACTGTCGCCATTCTTCAAAATGTTCTTCCCACACTTTGCCAATTGAAATCACGAAAATTACTTCCATGGTGATTTGGTGGCACATTTAAGTGGAAATTAGCATCTAGAGCTCGACAGTTATTCTCTAGACAAAAATTGTCTTCGACAAAGTTGTTGCATATGATAGAGCGCTAATTTTGATATTGTCAAAAATATGGTGACCAACATTTACGATGAAATAATTCAAACTTTCTTATCTTTAGAGATAAGGGTAAACATAGTTCTACAATGTTATAGCCTCAGTTATTTAAGAAAACTTTTTAGAACAATTTTTTTTTCTATCTCTTGAAATAACCGATATAGCGCTTTTTTTCTAAGTTGCGTTAGGGTCACCATCAAAAAACGTTTTTTTTTTTTGCTCTAACTTTTATACTGCAAATTTTACATTCAAACTGTCTTCAGATAACTTTTAGAGCATACTAAGAAAAACTTTTTACGATGCAGAACTTGTCAATATCTCAACTCTACTCAAAGTTATTGATATTTCTTCCCAAAAAAAAATGCGCTTTCTTTTTTCGCTTGTTATTATTTTTGGGGCAAACATAAAAAATGTTCGTTGACGACATTTGAAAGAGCATACTTGACTCTACATAATGTAGGATTTAAAAAATAATGTTATTTTTTGTATTTCAGTAAATTAAAATTGGAATCATGAGTTGTTGGGTGAAAATCAATCAATAACTTTGAGTAGTATTAACACATTGACAAGTTCTGCATAGCAAATTATTGATATCATGATATCATGATAAGCTCTAAAAGTTGTCCCAAGACAATTTTGAGGTTAAAATATAAAAATTAGAGCAAAAAGCCGTTTTTTCATGGTGACCCTAAAGTAACTTAGATAGAATACAACTTTATGGAAGATCTTTATTCTTTAGACAAAAACTGTCTCCGACAAATTTGTTACATATGATAGGACGCTCATTTTCATGTCATTAAAAATAGGGTGACCAAAATTTTCGATGAAATAGAAAAATCTGACTTTCTTATCTTCATAGATAGAGGCATATATAGTTCGACAATATTGTAGCCTCAATTATTTTAAGTAGCTTTGTAGATTTTTTTTTCTATCTCTTGAAACCGGGACCGTCCCCAATCAAGGCGGTAAGCGATGACGTCAAATATATCTCCCACACCAAGTTCCCGAAGAAGGTTCTCCTGTGGCTGACGATCAGCGAGAATGGGAGATCCAAGCCGCTGTTCCTTCCATTTGGACTTGCGGTGAAAGGGAAGATATACCGTATGAAGTGCCTGCCGGATGTTGCCGCTTTCATCGAGAAGTATGACGCGACAGAAGATGTGGTGATTTAGCCGAATCTAGCCTCGACTCATTATGCCAAGAGATGGATGTTGTACCGAAGACCGCCAACCCATCCAACGCTCCCCAGATGCAACCAATGGACAATTTTTGGGCGAACCTCAAACGGAGAATCTACTCCAATAATTTCTTGTTCAAAATGGATAAGCAGTTGATCACCAAGGCCACGAAAGGTAAAAAAGCATGTTGTACTTGTGAATTCAAAGAGTGGTATACAAACCCTATGAATACGGTTTTTTGCTTTATCTACAAAATCTGAACCAGAGTAACAGGGGAGTACTATCCGGATACAAGTAAAAAATCATATTGCAAGCCACTCCCGAATGAAATGAATTTGGCTGTTGCTTTCCGAACACATTCATTCTTCGTGGGACATTCGAATCGTGAACATCGTTTGCAGGACGAGCTGGACAGCGAGGGATCGAATGCCTTCCTCAACGCATGAGTGTAGAGAAGTAACGGAAATGTAGAGTTTTCGCTAAGCGCCTTACTCAAGGCTAGAGACGAAAAAACTGAAAAAGTTTAATGTCTCTTTAATTGAAAATCATTCTCTACCTCCTCCAAATGGAACACTTGGGACACGTTGGTCATCAAAGCAATAACTACTTACAGCGAGGTGCGAGTGGCAAACACAATCGCAAAACTGCAGCAGGGAGCAGTATCAAAACGTTTATTTACTATACAAACTGATTCGCTAATCACGATTTTAACAGAAATATCAGCAAGCATCCAGAACAAGGCGGCATCGAGGGCGTTCAAAAATGTTTTTTTTTTCAAAACCACGAGTTAACTATGTTTTCTAAGTTGGATCCATTCCATAGAACATGGCGCTTTTCAGCCTTTCAAAAAAGAGTTATTAGAAGTTATTTACAATACCGATGCATTCTGAAGTGACATCCGAATAGTAAAATATATATATGGTTGGGATCATTTAGATCGATCAGTCGGTTTTCACGAATGAATTCGTGCATGGTTTCTGGATTAAAAGTGGCTTCAAATTACAACACATTGCATGCAGGATGGCATTAATGAATTTTCTCAGTAGTAAGAACTGCTTTCTTTAGTTGATAACTGAAGTTGACAACTGACTGATGTTATATCTGCATTGTATAGTAACATTACTAAAGAGCAACATAATGAAATATCTATTTACTGCGGTTCTGTTCTTGTTTCAAAGGACTTTAACGCAAAGGTCATTCGTACCTGTATGTTGGTTTTTCGGAACTCGTAAACGTGAACAATAAGCCCGTCTATTTATCGACAGATCGTAGAAATGTTTTGCGATTCATTCGTCTCCAAACCTCAGTTCTTCTTCTTTTACTTTGATCGCGGAGACCTTAAATCTTACAATTCATTCGTCCCTGAAACCTCAGTTTAAGGCATGGTAATGTATGAGATACATGATAGTGAATGAGCTGATGACCACTTATGCATTGCCTATCATAGATCATTTTATATCATTTTGATTGTAAACTATGTGCATACGAGAAAACATCACTTCTCGTTTGGTGTTCATCGGACCAACATCGTTGCCGATAAGCGTCGAGCGGGAATGGATTGTCGTTCCTAAGACAGGTGGAAGAGGAATAATGTAGTTTGTGTAGGAATGTAGGAAGTAGTTTTTTTTCCACAAGGGCCCTTCTCAGGGCTAGAGACAAATGAACTTTAAATGTTCAAAGTCTCTATAAACCAAACAAGGAAGGAAGGAAGGCCAAAACATATTCTTCTTCTTCTTGAATTATTAAGACTTTAAACTTTTTCAGTTCATTCGTCTCTAGCCCTGAGGAAGGCCCTTGTGAGGAATAGAAAACTCTACTTCAAATCTTTCCTGACTTGCCTGAAGAAAAACACTTCACTCTCGTTCGACGATCGTCGACAAACCGTGTCTGCTTTCGAGATCACCAAACGAAACTCTGTTGCCAAAACATGCCCGGCGATGAACATTTAAGTACAAAGTCCCTATAAAAATATATTTGCAAAGGCTGTCCCCTTTGTGTAGCCCTACGTCACTCCGGTTATGTCCCCGACATTACCCACCCCTTCTTTTTTTTTTCATTAAAAATGAAAAAAACAAGAAAGATTTTTTTTTCTTTATTTTTGAGACTTTCAGCCTCCTGGGCTGGTTCGTCTCAGAAAACAAGAAAGATTCTATTATATAAACTTTTCCATAATGAAGTTTGTTCAAAATGTAAAAAATTCTACTAAATACTTTCATGTACTTGCAATGCCGATTTCCTCCAGGCAGCTTCTTTTTTTTCTTCTTCTGTAGGAGCATTGTACCACAGTTCGTTCCATCACTCAGGGAATAAATGATAGTCGCACCAGGACTTTGCATATCCCCCCACGAAGGTATGAATTCCTTTATGAAGTTCCTTACCTGTTTTGGTTCAGCAGACCAAATCTCGTTAGGCATAAGAATGCCCTTTCCAAGAATTCGTAGTCTTCGTTGAATTAGTGTACTACATTGACATAGTAAATGTTCCGAAGTCTCGGCCTCGAAATTGCAGAAACGACAGTTATCGTCTGCCAGTTTTCCGATTTTTGAAGGTGATACCTGCTCGGACAGTGTCCAGTCAATAGACCGGTTAATGTACTCATATTTGCCTTATTCAAGCTGAGTAGGTTGCGTGTTACTCTGTTACAAGGTGTAATGAATAATTTGGATTATCTTGGTGTTGATAGAGCCCTCCAGTTTTTTTTTTTTTTTAATTCGTTTATTTTTACAGGCTCAGTTACTTAAGTTTAAAGGAGCCGAATTCTTAAATATAATTTTAAAACTATATATATAAACAATTTTCTTACATCTATGGTTAGTAAGGTGGAAAACCGATTACTCGCGGTGTACTCGAGTTTAGGAGGGTGACATATTTTTAGGAGAAGGATGGGATATAAGGAAATTGTAACAATGTTGATGAACACTCAATTTATAAATCTATTCGTATATCTATAGTGTATTTACATTTCAACTTATTCTACTATTTATAGCAAGGGGACGAATTACCCGCAAAGGAAGGAAAGGAGGGTATAAGGATGTAGGGGCAATCACACACGAAGATCTATAGCTTTAAGGAAAACATATATATGGGACATGTAATCAAGGTCTAACCGAGCCAACACATCTCTCACCGGCACATTGGGCTGTCTTCCTCGGGCCCGAAGGGAGTTTTTTAAATTCGATCTGGCGACCAGATACACCTCGCACGACCAAACAATGTGCTCGATGTCGTGATAACCTTGGCCACAAACGCAGAGATTGCTGCTGGCAAGATTGAAACGGAAGAGTAGTGCATCTAACGAACAGTGATTGGACATGAGTCGGGAGAAGGTGCGAATAAAGTCCCGACTCAAGTCTAGACTTTTGAACCACGGTTTGAGGCTAACCTTAGGGATAATCGAGTGAAACCACCGGCCCAATTCATCTTCATTCCACTTGCGTTGCCAGTTAGCGATGGTATTTTTGCGGACTAAAGAATAAAATTCATTGAAGGCGATTTGACGCTGATAAATATCGCCTTCAATTGCACCTACCTTTGCTAATGAGTCAGCCCTCTCATTACCCGGAATGGAGCAATGTGAAGGGACACAGATAAAGGTAATGACATAACAGCGTCTGGATAAAGCACTCAAAATTTCTCGTATTCTCTCAAGGAAGTACGGCGAGTGCTTTTCCGGCCTCACTGAACGGATAGCTTCGACAGAGCTAAGACTATCCGTTACAATGTAATAGTGTTCAACAGGTCGTGAGGCGACGCTGTCCAGCGCCCAATGAATTGCTGCCAATTCAGCAATATACACTGAGCAAGGATTCTGAAGACTGTGTGAGGTGCTAAAAAATTCGTTGAACACTCCAAATCCTGTGGACTCGTTTATAGTGGACCCATAAGTAAAGTATATATTATCGCAATTGATACCCCCATACTTTTCATCGAAGATCGTTGGAGCGATCCTCGATCGTTGGTAATCTGAATATCCATGGATATCTTGCTTCATGGACAGATCAAAATGCACAGAGGAATTGATGTAGTCAGGGAAACAAACACGGTTGGGAATATACGAAGAAGGATCAACCTGCATGGAGATGAATTCATGATATGAACTCATGAACCCGGAGTGAAAATTTAGCTCGATCAGCTGCTCAAAATTTCCGATCACCAATGGGTTCATGACCTTACACCGGATGAAGAACCGAAGAGATAATAAATTGAAGCGATCTTTTAGTGGGAGTAGGCCTGCCAAAACCTCGAGACTCATGGTATGCGTTGAGGGCATACATCCCAACGCGATACGGAGACAAAGATACTGAATTCGCTCGAGTTTAATGAGGTGTGTTTTGGCAGCTGATTGAAAACAGAAACTGCCATACTCCATCACTGAGAGAATAGTTGTTCGATACAACATTATAAGATCTTCTGGGTGGGCTCCCCACCAGGTGCCGGTAATTGTACGGAGAAAGTTTATTCTTTGTTGGCATTTTTTACTCAGATACCTAATATGGGCCCCCCAAGTACATTTGGAGTCGAACCAGACCCCAAGATACTTGAATGACATAGCATGAGTGATCGGTTTACCCAAAAGTTGAAGCTTTGGTTTTGCTGGTCTATGCTTCCTAGAAAAAACCACCATCTCTGTTTTCTCCGTGGAGAATTCGATCCCTAGCCCAATGGCCCAGGTTGAAAAATTGTTCAAAGTATCTTGTAAGGGTCCTTGCAAGTCGGATTCGTTTGGTCCTACGACAGACACCACTCCATCATCTGCAAGTTGTCTTAGGCTGCAATTTTGTGTAAGGCAATTGTCGATGTCGCTTACATAGAAGTTGTACAAAAGGGGGCTTAAACATGAGCCCTGGGGGAGGCCCATGTAAGAGACCCGACTTACTGCCGAATCTCCGTGAGAAAAGTTCAAATGTTTCTCACAAAGCAAGTTATATAACATATTATTCAATAGAGGCGGCAGACCCCGAGAGTGTAATTTGTCCGACAAAACCTCTATTGAAACAGAATCGAAGGCCCCCTTTATGTCCAAGAATACTGAAGCCATTTGTTTTTTTTCGGCGTAAGCCATTTGAATTTCTGAAGAAAGCAACGCAAGACAATCATTCGTCCCCTTGCCCCTGCGGAACCCATATGGTGTATCTGAGAGTAGGCCATTCGTTTCAACCCATCGATCAAGGCGAAACAAGATAATTTTCTCCAACAATTTCCGTATACAAGACAGCATTGCTATTGGGCGGTACGAATTGAAGTCGGACGCGGGTTTTCCGGGTTTTTGAATAGCTATAACTCGTACTTGTCTCCAATCATCTGGAACAATATTATTCTCCAGAAACCGATTGAATAAATTCAACAAGCGATGTTTCGCCACATCAGGGAGGTTTTTCAGCAAGTTGAACTTAATTCTATCCGATCCCGGAGCAGAATTGTTACATGAGAGCAGAGCAAGAGAGAATTCTACCATCGAAAACTCGGAATCAAGATCGCACCTACCTTGTGGTATATCTCGAACAATGTTTTGCACAGGAGCGGAATCAGGACAAACCTTCCGTGCAAAATTAAAAATCCATCGATGTGAATATTCTTCGCTTTCATTCGTTGAAGAGCGATTTCTCATGTTTCGAGCCACTTTCCATAATTTTTTCATTGACGTTTCTCGTGACAAACCTCCCACGAAATTTCGCCAATAAGCACGTTTTTTCCCTTTGATCAAGTTTTTAAATTGATTTTCAAGTTCCAAATACGTCTGAAAATTTTCAGGGGTTCCACGTTTCCGAAAAGCTTTAAATGCATTCGATTTTTCTACATAAAGCTTGGAACATTGGCTATCCCACCATAGATTGGGAGGCCTTCGGGAAATGATGGAACCTGGGATGGGTTTCGTTTGAGCGCGAACCGCGCTGTCATAGATCAAACGAGAAAGGAAGTTATACTCCTCCAATGGAGGTAAACCATCTCTGGAATTGATGGCTAGAGCAATCGCGTCCGCATATTTTTTCCAGTCAATGTGTCTTGTGAGTTCATATGCCATGTTTATAGATTCAGAAGAATTCAACCCAATGGTGATGGAAATTTTGATTGGCAAGTGATCACTACCGTTGGGGTTCTGGATTACATTCCACTTGCAATCTAACGATAGTGAATTCGAGCAAAGCGAGAGGTCAAGAGCACTTGGGTTAGCAGGAGGTTTAGGTACACGTGTTGTTTCCCCAGTGTTCAAAACGGTCATATTGAAGCTGTTACAAAGGTCATATATCAACAATGAACGATTGTCGTCGTACTGTTCCCCCCAGGCAGTTCCGTGAGAGTTGAAGTCTCCCAAGATCAATCGTGGCTCAGGAAGGAGTGAGCACATGTCATCAAGTTGTTTGCGGCTAACCGCAGCTCTCGGAGGCCAATACAAGCTGACAATACAGAGGTCTTTGCCTCTGATGTTTGCATGACAAGCAACAGCTTCGATCCCTCCAATAGGTGGAAGGTCAATTCTAAAAAATGAGTGGCACTTATTGATCCCCAAAAGCACCCCTCCGTATCTATCATCACGGTCCAAGCGTATAATATTAAAATCGTGGAAAGAGATATCATCTCGCGAAGAAAGCCAAGTTTCGGACAGAGCAAAAACATCACAATTGTAGTTATGAATTAAAATTTTGAATGTATCCAATTTAGGGGTAAGACTACGACAATTCCACTGTAAAACAGTGATATCTCCGACCTCTCTATTTGAATTAGACATCAAGAGAGATAATCATTGCAAGGAGGGGCCATGTATGCATCAATTGTTGGAAAATTGTCTTTAATACTGGAAGCATTGAGATGACAAGGGTTCTGATGGAGTCAGAAACATTAAAACACTTGAAGATTTGGTCCAAAAGGTCAGACAACTTTATAAATCCCGATTGGGAAGTTGAACTGGACGGAATAACAGGGACAGTTGGGGTTTTTGATGTCCCCTCGAGTGCTGGGCCATTCGAAGGTGAATTATTCCCACGGAAACCAGGAGGAACCTGATTTTGCTTGTCCGCTGCACTCGATTTTTTATGCATGCTAACAGGGGGTATCACCGGAGGGGCTTGTCCTTGAACTTTGGGAGTGGTCACATTTTTGCGCCGGGGATTCCCTTGGAAAATGAACGGTGTGCCCCCGTTAGCTGTGTCCGCTTCTATTTCGTCAACGGACAACGTGGCGAAGACATTTTGTGTGTTGATTGGTTGTTGTTGTTGGGCCAGTGGAGAAGCGCCCTTTAAAATATCCGCAAAAGTGCGTTTCGAGCGTTCCTTCAAAGAGCGCTTCTGTTTCTCCCAGCGACTCTTGTAATTTTCACAAACTGAGAGCTCGTGTGGGGATCCCCCGCAATATGGACATTTATGCTCAGTCGCACTGCAGGATTTCCCCTCATGTTGCTCTCCGCAAGTGGCACAGCGCTCCTTGTTGGCACAATAATCCGAAGTGTGACCAACTGACTTGCATTTGTTGCAAGTCATGGGCTTTGGCACGAAGAGTCGCACAGGTAGTCTCAATTTGTCCACCATAACGTAGTCAGGGAGGGCGGCACCAGCAAAGGTGACTCGAAACGAGTCGGACGGCGTAAATTTAGTTTGGTCCCCATCATGGGAAAGTTTCCCGAGTTGGCGACAGTCCAAGATTTTCACTTCCATTGAGGGGAGCTTCTTGAACTTGCCTTTTCCTTCTGCTTTTATTTGTTCGCTCGTCAGACCCGTTTCAGTTATCACCCCCTCAATTTCTACGTTATGGGAGGGTATAAATGTTCGATATTCGAGAGTGAAATGTTGATCAGCAACAATCTCGTTTGCGTGTTTCCGTTCATTCACGACAACTCGCAATTTGTTCGGTCTAACCCTGCGAATTTCAGATACAGAAGTGTATCTGGCCAGATCTTTCATGATCTGAATCACGTTAAGGTTTTTTCCTTTCGGTTTTGGCCGGAGGAAAACAACCCAAGGACCAGTTCCAGGTGCATCTTCTGGATAAACTCTGACACGTGGAGCGGAGACAACAGAGGGGGAAGACGAGGACGAGGACGAGGACGAGGACGAGGATGAGGATGAGGACGAGGACGAGGATTGGGTTGGATCGGAAGCATCAGAAGGGGGAAGCGAAATCGATGATGGGAGAGGGGGAGTGGAAGTAACAGTGGGTTGAGAAGGGAGGCTTGCAATTTTCTTAGAGGGGGGCTTGGTAGGATGAGCGGATTCGTCCCCAGTCGCCCTCCAGTTGGCTTCAATCATTGATATTTCCCAGGATTTGAGCTCCGATTTCATGCATGATGTAGATAATCCACAAAATGGCTCAAGCCCGACGAATTTAGTTGAAGATCCTTATCTTGCTAAGAAATCGGCTTTTTCTTTACCTTCTATACCGCAGTGACCAGGCACCCAGTATAGGTTAACTTCGTTAGTAGCAGCTAGTTGTTTTAAGGATAAAATACATTCCCAAACTAGCTTTGACTGACATGTGTATGCTTTTACTGCATTAAGAGCTGCTTGACTATCTGAGAAGATACAGATATTGGCGTACCTGTTTTTTCTAGTCAAACAAATATTTGTACATGTTTTGTTTGTACGCTTCAAGTTGCACACATTGGAGCAAGGGTAGAAGGCATAAAAGAGCATCTAGGGCTTTGGAAAATGCGCTAGGCATTGCTCCAGTTATTGATAAGCATGCCAGACGTTGTAGTTTATCGAGCTTTTTCTGAGCTGATATCTGTGTAGTTTTAGGCCACCACACTAGCGAAGCATATGTTAGTCTGGGTCTCACAATTGCCGAGTAAATCCAGTGAATCATTCTCGGTTTTAGTCCCCACTTTTTCCCGAATATACTACTACAACCCCAGAGAGCAGTCTGGGCTTTAGATATTGCATACTCCAGTTGGTAGTTCCAATTTAGTTTTTGATCAAGCATGACACCTAAATATTTGGTTCGTTTTGAAAGCTCCAATTGTACACCTCCCAATCTAAGAGGTGGAATCTTATACTTTCTTTTTCCGGTAAATGGAATTATGACTGTTTTTGAAGGATTAACACTAAGTCCTTCCAAGTTGCACCATTTGAGTGTGTAGTTAAGGGATGTTTGCATTCTATTGGAAATAGTATACTCACATTTACCCCTCACTAAGATGATTATGTCATAAGCAAAACCAACGACTTCGTATCCTAAATTAGCTAGGTTATTAAGAAGATCGTCGACAACTAGGGTCACAACAGAGGAGACAGAACTCCTCCTTGAGGGCAACCTCTAGGTGGTTTCGTTGTTAGAGTAGATATCCTTTGTTTATTGTCTATTCATCAACAGGCTGTGAAGGCCCCAATGATGTTACTTATATCTAAACATGAATGTTACACTACATAAGGTCATCACATAGAAAAATCGTCACATAGTAAAACTAACATCGAAACTGAAAACCTATGGTAAATTAAACTAGTTCAGAAAAAAAGAGCTAAACCTCCGGCGAAGAAGCGTTCGGGTTAAATGGAAGTCGTACAACATGGTCACTCTGTTGAATGATCTTTGCAAACCACTAAATCCACCAAACATGCTGTAGTTCGTACGTTGTACGGGCAATCTAAGCATCGCATTATTCCGGAGAGCTCGAGGTCGGACGTTGATATTGATGTTTTCCAAGAGAACGGGACAGTCGATGCGCCCTTGCAAAACATCAGCTATGAACAGAGCTCTGGCTGTATCTCTACGGACCGATAAAAGTTCCAGGTTAATCAACTGACAACGACTCTCGTAACTCGGTAATCGGAAGGGGTCCGTCCACGGCAATCTGCGGAGTGCATATCTCACGAATCTTCGTTGAACAGACTCAACTCTTTCGACGCCATTGTTGTAGTGAGGAGTCCAAACTGCAGAACCATACTCTAAAACAGAACGAGATAGAGAGCAGTAGAGAGATTTGAGGCAGTAGATGTCTGTGAAATTTTTGGCAATTCTGAAGATGAATCCAAGAGTTCTGGTCGCTTTATTGACAATGAACGAGATGTGCGGTTTGAACGAGAGTTGCGTGTCCAATATTACTCCTAGTTCTTTGACTTCACTAACGCGCTCGATTTCTGAGTCACGCAAGACATACGTATACAATATGTTCTTTCTCGTGCGCGAGAACGAGATGATGGAGCATTTAGCGGGGTTTACATCCATTCGGTTAGGCATACACCAATCGGCGAAAGCATCCAACTGTCTCTGAAGGAAGTGACAATCTTCAATTGAGCAGACCCGAAGGTAAATTTTCAGATCATCTGCGTATGACAGTCGTAGTGCTTCAATCATCAAATTTACGTCGTTAAAATAGATAAAAAAAATCAGCGGACCCAGATGGCTACCTTGTGGTATGCCATAAGTAGCAGCAAATAGAGAGGATTGACAGTCGCCAATAACAACGGCTAGTCGGCGGCAAGTAAGGTATGATTGGAACCATTGCAGAAGGTTGCCGTTAATCCTAAGCCTGTCGAGTTTGGCAACAGCTATGTGGTGGTTCAATTTATCAAAGGCCGCAGTCAAATCTGTATAAATGGCGTCCGTTTGAGCGTATTGTAACATAAAATTGGTAATGTAGGAGGTGAGACACAGTAAATTTGTGGTGGTGGAGCGACCCGTCGTGAATCCGTGCTGGGCAGTGCTAATGTACGGCTTGCTGTCAGAGGAGGCGATCTGGCGTAGTGGTAACATCCATACCTCTCACGCAGAGATCACGAGTTCAACTCTGCTGAGAGTGTTTAGCGGTTCCATGATAACGAGCTCAAACAATTTAGCCAAAGCACAAAGCGAAATAATACCACGATAATTATTGACATCCCGTCTATTTCCTTTCTTATGGACTGGGAACATATGCGATAGTTTCCAACAGGTCGGAAAAACGCCAGTAGACACGGAAAGCTGGAATATTTGGAGCAGCGGGGTCAACAAGTCATTCATGTGCGTTTTGAGAAAAGCTGATGGGATTCCGTCAGGTCCCGGATTGAACGACGCTTTGAGTTTCAGGAACGACCTAGAAATCATCTCCAAACTGATGTCAACTCTACTCAGGGTTTGGTTAGAAAGAGGGACGTAGCCAGCAGCATGCCTGATATGTTCGTCGCTCAAACTCTCATCGGTGAAAACGCTGACAAATTTATCTGAGAAAAGGTTGCAGATATCCCGTTGCGTAGAGGCCACGATTCCATTGAATGTCATAGACGATGGCAGACCGGCTGAATGGCGCTGCTCGTTGACAAATTTCCAAAACTGTTTGGGATGTGATTTGAGTTTTCTCTGTACACGACGCTGATAATGTAGGAAAGATTGCTTCGCAACACGTTTATATTCGTGGTTGATTCGCGCATATTGATATTGAAGAATTTGTGTGCGGTGTGTGGTGAAATTTCTCAAGGCGGCCCTCTTCATTGATTTCAGTCGTCGAAGCACACAGGTCTGCCATGGTTTGCGGGATGCATGGTGGCATTTCTTTTTCGGCACATATCTATCGATAACATATGCCAGGACGTTGGAGAATGTTATAGCTGCAGATTCGACGTTAACGGTGTCTAGTATATCGTCCCAGTTGAAACTAGAGAGTAACTGGCTGATACCACGATGGTCGGCATTACGAAAGTCACAAGAAATTGCTACAGGTGAAATATCGAAATCCTGTGACAACTTAGTGCTAACGGTAACCAACAGAGGTGCATGATGAGGGGTGAGCTTAACAAGAGGAGCAGGAGCCTGGCATAGGAATGGGGCTGTGTCCTGCGCACTCATAAAGCAGAGATCCAAACTACGGTCATTCTGATTGGTAACGTAATTGATTTGCGAGAGAGTGGCTAAGCTGTAATTGTCAAGCAAGAAAGAAGCGTTGGGGTGGATGGTCGAATAACCCAAATCCGGATAAAGGAAGCCGTTGCAGGATTTCTTCCACGAGATTCTCGGAAGATTAAAGTCACCCATTAAGATGACTTCATCTGTTGCTTTAGCGGTTTCCAAGACAGAGAAAACCGACTGAAAATGTGTCTCAAAGAGTACTTGCCTGCTGCAGCAGACTGGAAAACCCCCGGTCTGCCTCTGCCATCAGGTCCGAGACGACTATGGTGAACGTTGACTGGAATAGACACGACTGAGGCAGACGGGGGCTTCCAAGATGCTGTACAAAATGCGTCCCGGATCGAATGTTTGCTGAGGTGATAAATTCGTCATCAAAGCCCGAGCCTTCGTAAAAGTTGGAGTGGCAGAGATACAGCTAGAACTTAAAGCGAGTTGGAAGGCCTCCGGGCTGCAACTGCCGACAGGACCGAGACGGCTATGATGTACGCAGGCTGGAAATTGCACGACTGAGGCAGAGGAGCCGGGGGCTTCCAAAGTGCTTTCCACGATGCGTCCCGGTTCAGATGTACGTCGTTGCGTGTGTCCCAGTTTCCCTTGCCCGTTTATTGGCCCCAAGCGGGTTTCTTTCTCTTGTAACCCTGATGACATTCCGCTGTTTTTTTGAATTCTGATCAAACTCGCGGAAGTAGACATTCTCCGGCCATGTTCTCCTTGATAAAGCCACATCCTTGAGCGTTTTATTCATTCCAACTTTGAATGTAACAAAACTCAAAGTTGATGGATCTTTATCCTTAGGAACCAATCTCTCGACTTTTGGTTCCACGTCGACAATAAGCTCCATGCAGTTCTTTACCAGGATAGAGATATCGATATCGGATGTGCTGGGATCAAAAGCAGACAAGTATTGCCAGAACAACTCGTCCGGGGGTGAAAACTTTTTTACTGTTCCGGATGCTGCTTTAGTATCACGTCTAACAAGCGGTTTTTCCTCGTCTTGGCAATCTTCGCGTACACGTTTCGGAGTGTTTAGAATAGGATTTGAGCATATACGATCGAGACCAGACCACGGTGTGCCCGTCAATGGGGTGATCGGCTTGACATCAACCTTGGATGCAAGATTACGGACAGTAAAGGGTGTGTCACATCAAATTGCATCATTGAAAAAACGCTGTAGAAATTCGCCCAGTAGACCGATCCTTTTGAAAATTTAGACAGTAAAATAAAAACTATTAAACAACTTTTGGCATTTTCTTTTTATTCATACTTCGAGCCCAAGCCCGTATGCTCGCACCTTCCTCTTTACCCCGTCCATAAGGTTCTGTACAACGTCAGGTTGTAGTTTTTTTTTAACAGAAATCCATTTTCTCTTGAAGTCCGCCTCCGATTTGACAACTTTTGGGTTCTTCCGGAGGGCCTGCTTCATAATCGCCCAATATTTCTCTATTGGGCGAAGCTCCGGCGCGTTGGGCGGGTTCATTTCCTTTGGCACGAAGGTGACCCCGTTGGCTTCGTACCACTCCAACACGACCTTTGAATAGTGGCACGAAGCGAGATCCGGCCAGAAGATGGTCGGGCCCTCGTGCTGCTTCAATAGTGGTAGTAAGCGCTTCTGTAGGCACTCCTTAAGGTAAACCTGCCCGTTTACCGTGCCGGTCATCACGAAGGGGGCGCTCCGCTTTTCGCAAGAGCAGATCGCTTGCCACACCATGTACTTTTTGGCAAACTTGGATAGTTTCTGCTTGCGAATCTCCTCCGGAACGCTGAATTTGTCCTCTGCGGAGAAGAACAACAGGCCCGGCAGCTGACGAAAGTCCGCTTTGACGTAGGTTTCGTCGTCCATTACTAGGCAATGCGGCTTCGTCAGCATTTCGGTGTACAGCTTTCGGGCTCGCGTCTTCCCCACCATGTTTTGCCTTGCGTCGCGGTTAGGAGCCTTCTGAACCTTGTATGTACGCAGGCCCTTCCGCTGCTTGGTCCGCTGGACAAATGAACTTGACAAATTCAGTTTATTTGCGACATCCCGGACCGAACTTCTCGGATCACGTCTAAACTGCTTAACTACGCGCTTGTGATCTTTTTCACTGACGGAGCATCCATTTTTGCCGTTCTTCACCTTCCGGTCGATGGTTAGGTTCTCGAAGTATCGTTTTAGTACTCTGCTGACCGTGGATTGGACGATTCCCAGCATATTAACAATGTCCCGATGTGACTACTCCGGATTCTCGAAATGAGTGCGCAGGATTAATTCACGACGCTCTTTTTCGTTCGACGACATTTTTCCAAATTTACGAAAAATTGACAGTGAAGCATGGCCAACGTGATCTATACACTCTTATCTGATTATAAGCGAAAGCTGAAGATATAATTCCTAAAAATTAAATTTCTACAGCGTTTTTTCCGTGATGCAATTTGATGTGACACACCCTTTATCTTTCAACTCGGCAATATCGTCTTTGAGAGACTTGATAGAAGCCGCATCTGGCAAATTATCTTCAGTGCAACGCGACGAGATATTCCGAAAATGATCGTTAGTGAACATTTTAGCGCAACCATCACACATCCAAAAAAACATTTTTATCGTGTGCCTTCTGAATGTCGCGGAAAGAATGATCCATTTTAACACAAATCATGTGAAACGAATATCCACAATATCCACGGCAGATTATTTTGTCAGGATCAGCGATCACTTTGTTGCATTTTTGCATGCCATTATGGTTTAGTTCCGTTTATTTGGGACGTAAGGTCTGCTTGTCTGTGACGTGAATAGGAGAAATTCGCCTAACAGTATGCTACCAGGAATGCTTAAGCGAGCTTTCGCGGTTCGTTTTGTGGATATTGGTAATGTTTATCTTCGCTTGCGTCACTAGTCTCCAACAATCAAAACAGGAATTTCACAATTATCACTGAATGCAAGCACAGTACTTCACAAACGGAGCGAAACAAGTTCTCTTAGTAAACGATAACGCGATAGCACACAAACAGAAAGTCGTTGTAAGATGATGAAAACGTAAACAAAATAAGCACTTAATACCGTACACAACGTATACATACAACCAGTAATAAGGAGATCCTCCTAATTTAGCTGTTATTAGTCGATTGGTTAGCATGGCATGTATCCAGTGGGAGATGCACAGAACTACATTTTTTCATAGCTTTATTTATAGAGTTGTAGGATGCATTGTCAAATGCTCCCTCAATATCAAGAAAAGCTGTAAGTGAGATTTCTTTAGCATCAAAAGACTTCTCTATTTTTGAAATTAACGTGTGAAGCGTTGTTTCAGTTGATTTATTTGCTTGGTAGGCAAATTGAAATTTGTTCAATGGTCTCCTGTTCGAATATGATGACTAATTGGTCTATACGCTTTGGGAGTCGTCCTGTCTCGTTTGCCAGCCTTGGGAATAAATATAACCCGGACTTCTCGCCATTTACTAGGAATGTAGCTTAGTACCATACTAGCTCTAAACATCTTCGTTAGAAGAGGGACAGTGATATCCTTGCTTTTTTGTAACAGCACCGGATTTATTTGCTTTTTTGTAACAGCACCGGATTTATGCGCGAGAACGAGATGATGGAGCATTTAGCGGGGTTTACATCCATTCGGTTAGGCATACACCAATCGGCGAAAGCATCCAACTGTCTCTGAAGGAAGTGACAATCTTCAATTGAGCAGACCCGAAGGTAAATTTTCAGATCATCTGCGTATGACAGTCGTAGTGCTTCAATCATCAAATTTACGTCGTTAAAATAGATAAAAAAAATCAGCGGACCCAGATGGCTACCTTGTGGTATGCCATAAGTAGCAGCAAATAGAGAGGATTGACAGTCGCCAATAACAACGGCTAGTCGGCGGCAAGTAAGGTATGATTGGAACCATTGCAGAAGGTTGCCGTTAATCCTAAGCCTGTCGAGTTTGGCAACAGCTATGTGGTGGTTCAATTTATCAAAGGCCGCAGTCAAATCTGTATAAATGGCGTCCGTTTGAGCGTATTGTAACATAAAATTGGTAATGTAGGAGGTGAGACACAGTAAATTTATGGTGGTGGAGCGACCCGTCGTGAATCCGTGCTGGGCAGTGCTAATGTACGGCTTGCTGTCAGAGGAGGCGATCTGGCGTAGTGGTAACATCCATACCTCTCACGCAGAGATCACGAGTTCAACTCTGCTGAGAGTGTTTAGCGGTTCCATGATAACGAGCTCAAACAATTTAGCCAAAGCACAAAGCGAAATAATACCACGATAATTATTGACATCCCGTCTATTTCCTTTCTTATGGACTGGGAACATATGCGATAGTTTCCAACAGGTCGGAAAAACGTCAGTAGACACGGAAAGCTGGAATATTTGGAGCAGCGGGGTCAACAAGTCATTCATGTGCGTTTTGAGAAAAGCTGATGGGATTCCGTCAGGTCCCAGGACCAGACGGGATTTATCCCGTCTGGTCCTGGAGATTTAAAGGGCTTCAAGGAATCCACTGCCCATTCAACCCTTGACTTCATGAAGACCGCCCTAGCCAATTCATTAGCTCTATTCTCGTCTCTGATTAGACAAGATTGAGCTGTGTTGAAGACCTGTGCGTGTCCGGAAATCAATTGGATTGAGTCTGGGAAGTATGTTTCCATCATGATACTAAGTGTTTCCTGTGAATCGGTTGTATATTGACCATTTCCTTTTTTTTTCAGACTACCAAGTCCGTTGGTATGATCCTTAGAAAGGGCTTTATGAAGTCTTGCTACAACAGGTAAACTTTCTACCTGTTCACAGGTGAACTTCCAATCCCTTCTCTTAGATTTACGGATTTCTTTGTTATATTCTGTTAAACAGTGTTTGTAATCTGTCCAAACAGAGGTAATTTTTGCTTTGTTGAAAAGTTTTCTAGACAATTTTCTAAGCCTTTCATGTTTTTTGTTCCACCAAGATGCATCCTTACTTGAAGTCTTTTGCTCCAATCTCCATTTGTATTGCCACGATGTCACGGTTGATAATCTCTGTGATCGGTACATACCTAATGTTATCCCGTATCAGAATTGCTGCTCTTGGTGCAGTTTGTGTGCTGTCATAGAGAAGCTTACATTTTTGTGTAGAGATTCCTCGAATCCTAGAATTATAGAACCAAGGCTCTTGAATAAGAGCCACATCCAAAGTTTCGTGAATGACCCTTCTGCATAGGACGCTGCTTGCTCCCTTGGCGTGATGAAGGTTCACCTGAATAAACTTTATTCTGTCCAGCATTTTGTTCGTCTCCATTATTCAGGGAGAGGCTGCCGGAACCCGAAATACTTGTTAGGATTGTTCATGTGAGTCCCACGAGTTGCAAGGTAAAGAAGGTCAGCTACATCAGTGGCCCGCTTAATGAAGTAAGGGCGGAAAATACTGTGGAGGGCGCCCCGGTGCTCCACAGGCTCCGTTATAGGCAAGGTATTTGATGAAACCCCCCATACCATTCAACCCTCGGCACGGGTCGCGTAACACCTTTGCTTAGGGGTTTATCCATTACTTTCTTTCTATAATAACCATGGATAACAGCTATTACAACCATCCTTCTTTTTTGGGACTTTGGACCCATTGCTCTGGTTCTCAATAGTTTCAGGTTCTTTTTCGGACATGCTACTATAGAGATCCATTATTCGCAGGCGAAGTTCTCCAGGCAGCTCGGTTTTGATGTCTCTGTTAGGAAACACATTCCGGTGGGAGCAAAAGCTCCCCCTACTTTTATGTATCTGCAATGCCGAATTCCCCCAGGCAGCTTGTTTTCAATTTCGACCAATCAGAAGTGGGTATTTCCGTTAGAATAGGGGTTGAGATTTTCCAATTGTTAAATAATTAGTTTCATGACATATATTAATTTCTTCAATATAAAAAATTGTTATAAAGTGCCGAAATCGATTGAAGCGAAAATTTCATCAATCCATCATGAAATGACTGAGCAATAAGCGTTTGAAATTGGACAATTTTCACGATGTGTTCGATTTTAGATTTTCAATTTGTACCCCAATATGTTCCTAAAAGACGTAATCCTACGTCCAAAACTCCCAAAAAGAGAAGAACGAAACCACACACAGCTCTTTAATGCCTACATTATGTGGGTCGTCTCAGTTATCTTTCCGTTAATAAGTTTTGCGGATCTCGATAAACAATCTGAGAATTTATTTGATTGTTCCATCTGTTTTCGAAATCGATGCCGATTTGGGCGTGAAAACGCAATCAGTGTCAAATGTTAAATTGACAATAAACCAACACATAACCCACCCTATATTAAGCAATCATATTTCTAATGTGGTCTCTTCCTAGTTTGTAACCAATGAGACGTGCTGAACGTTTTCAAGCACGAGCAATTTTCCAGCAGGAAACGCGTCAATTCAAGCGAAATGTGCGCTGATTCCGCTACTTTTCTATTCCCTCTTGTCGATCTGAAAGCTGGTCATCACTCGCATTAGTTGCTCGCTTGATAACTGTATATCATACCAGATGCCCATCTAGACACTCTGTCACACAAGCATTTCCGAACGGCTTCCTTCTTTATCCTGATGGCATTCATGGCACAAGGCCGTCTCGTCTGTCGAGTGAACAGCTTCCATGCAGCAGTTGAGCTGAGTGCCATTTCCCAATTTTTCTGACTCAATGACTGTCAATATAGAATTTTTTTTACGATTTAACGATTTAACGATTTTTAAATAAACGAGAAACCATTTGCGCTTCCGGCACCATCGGAATGGAAAGATAGTTTGCAGTGTGTGATACGATAGAAGAGTATATCAGCGATACCCGAGGACCCGAGAAGGTAGAATGTGACAAAGCATTTTTTTCACTTCGGTCAATATTGTTCCTATTTTCCCCATAAAATGTTCGATCTTTTTGTTCTCCTTTCCAAAGATTAACCCCAAACTATTTGCATTTGAATTTGAAGATTGTAGTACGCTTTTCACATCGGGACACACTGCTGTAGGTCACTCACAATGCTTATACCAGGGGAACATCGCTTCTTTCTATATCAAAAGATAACTCTCTCTCTCACTATTCACCTTCTCCTGGAGCTATTTTAACATTATGAATGGCAAAATGGAGCCAATCCTAAGAAGGTAGATATCAGCCTTCGCAACGAACGAACAATGATCTATTATTAGCTTACAGGAGGAGCAAATGTTTCTCTAATAAACGTTAGTATGGTTGGATGAACCGTATATAAAAGGGTGGGTTGTGTGAACATAGTATTGAGGAAAATCTGAACAACGTGAAAGCTCTTGGTGCATTTGTCTGATAAAATAGTGTGATAGAAATCAATTACTAGAATTGAGGCGCATTACGTAATTTTGTTTCTATCAATCATCACCAAAGCTTCGTACGAAAATCAATTGCATCAATATTTATTTTGCAATCATGTGTGCAACCAGTTGACTGGGTTTAATTAATATGTTTCAGTTGAATGGAATAATGAAATAGAACAAGGTAGATAAACATAGCATGAAACGATAATTATTGATTGATTTTTATTATTGCTGGTTTTCATATTCAATTTGCACAATTTGCATTTTCATCAGCGATGGAAAAAAGATCTACGTAAATTGGTAAACACAGCATGATTTAAATAAAAATTGCATTGAGCATTCATGTAGTTAAGTGTTACGTGCGTTGAATATCTTATTCATTTACTGAAATGTTATTATCATATCTATTCAATTCAGATCATTCTCATTATTACGTATTTATGTTTTTCAATATTGTTCATTATATAAGTCTTTCGTCATCTGTAATCATTTTGATGGGTGAAATTTCAACCTCATCATCCACATCTCTTGGTAGCTTCCCTGCACCTGCTTCCGGACAGGAGTTTTGACTCTACTTATCGTGTATTTTTCGTAATATCACAATAGAGCGAATGACATTGAGGTGTTCAGATTCGGCGCCAATGGAAATGATATTAGTAGTCTGTTATTTATTTTGTTTAAGCTAGGTGTCCGTCCCGGTATGAGAGCTGCTGCAGCTCTCTCGACTGCAACGTGGCCAAAGCGTATACTCTTCCGCGAGGTGAAGGATAACAGTTCCGTCGAAAATGAATGGAATCTTCTCAAACACCTCAAACACGATTTCAGTAAATTTTCACCAGCATTTATTAAACAATCATCTCCGATCAACTGGACATTGGCGCACCGAAATGAGCCACAACAATCGAGCCCTTCCTGTCTTCGTTCAGCATCAGTTTAATTGCAAGTTTATTTACAATGATTCGATGCGAACATCATCTTTGAAGCGCTGCTGACCGGCAATCTTGCAACATACCCTGCTCATCGCACTCGTCCAGCCTTGGCGACTTTCTGGATGCTGGTTTCGCCGAAATTTTGCGCCAGTTCGTTGTTCATCCTCCTTCTCCATACTCGTTTTCCTGTACACCGCCATTTTCGAATGCGTCTACGAATTTCACGGTTTACGATCAGTCCCTCCTACTAGCATGTGTTGATCCCAAGGCCAATCAGCCTTACTTTGTATTTCAGTCGGGTATACAAGACCGCAACCGTCACATGTGTTCTTCCGATTATGAGTTCGTGACCCCTTTTAAGTTGACCCACCCTCGAGTGACATCGGCGAAATTGACCTCCAGGAGGATATTGTTCCAATCGGTTCGTTCGACGAGTCCTGTGTGAATAAGACTCTAAAACAGCTCCTGGTCGTGAAGAGCAAGTGTATTGGACGATAGCTGAACGGGTTTGTTGGATCCCCACCCGGCATCCGAATCTGTACTACCTTTAGTCGTTCCAAGCGGTTGGGAGGTACCCGGGCTCCAGTCAATATCTGAAAGTGTTCGTCAGAAGAGTGTGCGCTTTCGGTTCCATGTTCATCAGGACTGTGCTGTGCTGGATA
Source organism: Toxorhynchites rutilus septentrionalis (assembly GCF_029784135.1). NCBI lineage: Eukaryota > Metazoa > Arthropoda > Insecta > Diptera > Culicidae > Toxorhynchites > Toxorhynchites rutilus. The sequence goes on from NC_073744.1 coordinate 113,236,686, forward strand.
GTAGACGGCGATGAAATTGGGGAGACCATTTTGCGATTCCAGTTCCATGGGTATTAGACGGAAGCCTGACAGCATTCTATACTTTAGTCCTCTCTAGACGACAATGGTTACTTGAGGTGCATCTCAGTCAGAAACGCAGTATCGTGAAGTCATAGGGAATCGATGAGTTACTACTGTTTTTACCCATAAAGTGGACACTCCAGTTCTGGACGTTGATAGTTAATGTTGAAGTTTGTCAGAATGTGCATTATTCATACCATCAATCAATTAATACACATATAAATGATCACCAAAAATTATTTTAAAGTTGTATTTTCCCCTAACTTTTAGGAAATAAACTTCAATATTATTGGTTAGGTTTCTTGTCCTCCACAAATCGACCTTGCCCTTGACACCGCTCATAAGATTTGTGGCAATGGTGGAGCCGACTTGTTTTGATACTTTTACCTACAGTTTCCTGAAAGCCAGCTCATTCTCTAACACCTCAAGTGTTTCATGAAATCTGGCCTCGAAGGCCCAAAACTTCTGAACAACGAAATGGCGGAATGCCAAATCCGGCCAAAATTTCTTCACCTCGTCAGAAACGACAAACCATGATGTGGCAACGTAAAACTTCTACCCCGGCAACTATATTTTGTCCAAGCACAACGGTTTCTTCAGCCACTCTCGGTACAACTGTCTGACGCGGGTTTTGATCACCGTGTTTTATTTGTCGATCCGGTTCGATGCTTTTCGGACTAAATAGATAGAAATAGGATAAACGTAAAGTCCGGCATGTTTCATCGTTTTTGAGCAAACCAGATGGAAACATCCGCATTGCGAATCGACAGATTCGATCGACGTTTGGATATCCTGGGCCTTCCTGGCCCTCACCAGGTCAGCTGTCTTCGATTTTCCGACGCTGACTGATTGCCGCTGAGTCATCTGGATCTTCTTCAATGACTTCAATACCGGGACACCTTCGAATGATGCCATCTCGATAACTTTTTGTGAAATAATTCTGCCAACATAAACATTACAGTTATTTTCAGTCAAAATTTCATTAAATTCTACCCACACACTAGAAAGTATCAAACTATATCAATGTGTCTCACGTTTTCCGAGTACCGTCTCTATCTTGGTTCTCCCAGAAGCCTGGGGCAGGCGAAAAGCGCCATTGCTACGGATTCGGTAGGCGCTTTTGCTACGCCATTACTACGGAAAGGAATCAGGTTAGACGGGTGGGAGTAGGGAGGAATTGAATTCAGATATGGCCGAGGGACGCGTAATGTGTCTTTGACCAGGATCATTGCTGACAGCCGCTCCTTTCTGGATCTTAGCAGACTCGACACACTTCGGACATGTCGTGCTGATGGCTCTTCAAGTATGCAGCTTCACAATTTGCGCAGATGGGATCTTTGCTCCATACCCGAACCTCAAACATTTCACTCACTGGGTGATACACCTATCACACGAAGGTGTAAAGAGTTCACATGTTATACGTATCGGGAAAACGGCTCGGCAGCCTGCATGTGAGGTGTGATATCGGTTGGAATACCACCAGCAAAATATGTCAATACTAAGAACACACACGCAATCCTCTCATGCTAGGAGCGCACATGACATATTCGTCGTTAGTTGAGCGAATTAGCGCATGTCGGGAGAGAGCTTCCGATGCGCGTGTGGCGTTTGCAATGTTCCAGTTTAAACTGGATTCATCCAGTTTTTTTTTCACCGATCCAGTCAAACACTTAAACCCTAAAATCTTCCAGTTTTTTAAAATATTGTACAGTTTTATCCAGTGTTTTATGTGTTCTTCAGTTTTACCAAATAATCAATGTGAAATGAATTCGCAATGCATCAATATTATCCCTCCCCCACCCTTCCTATTCCTTCGCCAATTTTGTTTTTTGACATTATTCGTTCGATCGATCGAAGATGTATTTACCTTGAATCGATCTTTACTTTCTTACACACTCTCAGTGTTATTTTCCTCCTGCTTACACTTACGAATTCAATATGGTTAGCACACAGTGCGTGTAGTACCTACCCAAGCAGCAACGTATTAACACTGTCTATGAATTTGTAGGAACATCAGATGTTCTAGGTTCTCCAAAATCTTCTGAAGTTCGGACCAATTGATATACCATTCCAACAATGACTAGTGCAATGTTCATAACAAGAAATCTTTCCCTAAATGGTTCATAGAGCCCGCGTGCTATGCTGACTTTAAATTTATATACACATCAGATGTTATAGGTTTCCATAATCATTCTAAAGAACCAACCATGTACATTTTGTTTATTGGCCCAAAAAAATGACCTTTGCAATGTATCAGCTCGATCGCACGTGATTTAGGGGTGCCTCAAAGCGCTGAAAATTTTGATTTTTTGAAAAGGAAATTTGGAAAACCGAAATTTTTTTTTCGATGCCATATGACTTAAAAATGCATAAAACGTCGAGATCTGGTGTTATTCGGCCAAAAATTTGGCCAAAAATAGACTTTTTGGGACCTAGCCTGAGTGGCCAAAAAATCAGAACTTTGATTGCTTCGAGGCACCCCTAAATCGTATCCGATTGAGCTGAAACTTTGCACAGGTCAAATTTAAACAAAATGTACATGGTCGGTTCTTTAAATTCAATAAAAATAATTTCCATACTTTCATCGCCTCTCAGGCTAAGTCCCAAAAGGTCGATTTTCGGCCAAACATTTTTTTTCGAGATGACACCAGATATCGACGTTTCATTCATTTTTAAGTCATTTGGCATTTTTAAAAAAATGGGTAGGTTATATCTATGATATAACCGCAAAGTTGACGTGGGACTACCTTAGCTTAATAATCATTGGTTGCACTGATTAAATTTTTGATTGATGAAATCCATGTATTGTAATATATTATGTTCTTCGTTACAAGTAAATTCATTGACAATCTATTTACGTTTAGTATAATACCTGGGACAAAATATGTGAACGGATGAATTATCAAACGATTATTTTATTTACATTTCCCTCTGAAGTTTGCATCTCTCAAGTGTAAGTACCTCTCGAACCGCGAATTTGCTTGATTTGATGAACTTCAGGCACTCAGTTTCGATTTTGACATGTACGAACGCTTATTGTTTAATCAATAGGCGTTATCGCAGCAAATGGCTATCAACATTTTGTCTAATCATAAAATTGTATGCGTAGAAATTCAGTGAGCAGAAAATATGATGGCATATCATTCAATGCAATTTTGAATAACCGAGCTAAAGCGTTGTACAATTGTTCGGAAAACACTTCTCGGAGTGCAAAAAACATGCGGGTGCAGAAGTACCCTCAACAACTAATAAACAACTTCTACTTTTTATACTATAGAGGCTTTAAATTTCAAAGTTTATTCGCCTCTAGTGTCTGTAAGATTTTCCTAGGTTCCTAGGTTTAGGAGACCGTGTTGAGGCAACTTATTCTAGTCTGCACAAAGACAAGCGAGTACAAATGTACTCGCAGTTTGCATTTATTTGCAATGCCGATTTCCCCAGACATCTTGGTTTTGAAGTCTGTGTTAGGCAAACACATTTCAGTCGGAACAAAAATACTCCCGACCTGCATGTATTTGCAATGCCAATTTCCCCACGCTCCTTGGATTTTCAGTCTGTGTTAGGGAAACACATTTCAGTCGAAACAAAAATACCCCTGACTTGCATGTATTTGCAATGTCAATTTACCCACGTTTCATGGATTTCAAGTCTGTGTTATGGAAACAAATTTCAGTAGGAACAAAAATGCCTCCGACTTACATGTATTTACAATGCCTATTTACCCACGCTCCTTGGATTGAAAATCTGTGTTAGGGACACACATTTTAGTCGGAACAAAAATGTCTCCGATTTGAATGTATGTACAATGCCAATTCCCGCACGCTCCTTGGATTTAAAGTCTGTGTCAAGGAAACACATTTCAATCGGAACAAAAATACCTTCGCTGCATGTATTTGCAATGCCAATTTCCCCACGCTCCATGGATTAAAAGTCTGTGTTAGGGAAACACATTTCAGTCGGAGCCAAAATACCCCCGACTTGCATGTATTTGCAATGTCAATTTACCCACGTTTCATGTATTTCAAGTCCGTGTTATGGAAAAAAATTTCAGACGGAACAAAAATGCCTCCGACTTACATGTATTTACAATGCCAATTTCCCCACGCTCCTTGGTTTTAAAGTCTGTGTTAGGGAAACACATTTCAGTCGGAACGAAAATACCCCCGACTTGCATGTATTTGGATTTAAAGTCTGTGTTAGGGAAACACATTTCAGTCGGAACAAAAATACCCCCGACTTGCATGTATTTGCAATGCCTATTTCCCCACGCTCCTTGTATTAAAAGTCTGTGTTAGGGAAACACATTTTAGTCGGAACAAAAATGCCCCGACTTATATGTATTTGCAATGCCAATTTCCCCACGCTCCATGGATTTGCAGTCTGCGTTAAGGAAACACATTTCAGTCGGAACAAAAATGCCTCCGACTTACATGTATTTGCAATGCCGATTTCCCCAAGGCTGCTTGGTTTTGATGGCTGTGTTGGGGAAACCGTAAATCGGGCCAATCAAAACGGGGCAGTTAGGGCGTTTTGATAACGCTTAACATTTTACAGTTATTCAATTGTTTATTTAACGAAAAATAACATTTTATTAATTGCGATAGAAGCGTAGAAATATTCCCTATCAATTGATGCAAACATCTTTCCGATCCAGTAAGAAATGTTCGAGTTATAAGCATTCGGAATCTTTCATTTTTTCCTGCATGTTCTGTGTTTAGGTTTTCATTTTACCCCCCATATATTCCGATTAGACGTAGTCCCACGTCAAAAAGAATTTTCCAAATTTCCTTCACTCCCCCATTGGAAGATTTTTGAGGACCAAAAAATCCAAATTTTTAGCGCTTTGAGGCACCCCTAAAACATGTCCGATTGGGCCGAAAACTTTGCACAGGTCATTTTTTTGGGCCAATAAACAAAATATACATGGTCGGTTTTTGAAATTCGATGATGAAACTTTTTTCATACATCCATTGTCACCCTAGTATACACTTTATAGAACTCCATCCCCGAAGGCGAAGAGTTATCTTTAGGAAACCTGAAAAGATAACCAGAAGAACGCTAAAACCAATCGGACTGGCGAAATATTCCGTTATTCATCTGTATCGAACTTCAATCTCGAAAGGGGAGAGTTATCTTGTGGTATCCTGAGAAGGTAACCGAGAAAACTCCTCTGTAACCAATACTCCCGGCAATATTTTACAACCGTCCTCCTTGTGAGTTTTGGACCCTTTGCTCTGGTTCTCAATAGTTTCAAGTTCTTTTTCGGGCGTGTCCCCAAGCTTCTCAATTAAACACATTGTCGAGCAATAAGTACGAGATTTTTCAAGTTTTATCAAAATAATTTATTTTTCTCAAGGAATAATTTATATTTCTGGAAAAGGTTAAAAATTATTTTTAAAAAATCAAAGGCGAACTCCTTCAAAAAAATATTTTTCCGGATCCAGTTTTCTTTCAGTTTTTTGAAAAATATTATTGGCAACTCTGCGCGTGTGGTACAGCTGCGAGAAAGAGCAACAGAGAAAGATCGAGTCAGGACGCAGACATATAATTACAACCAAGGCGCCTCTATATATACCAGGTGAAACAATCATATGAAATGCACTTTCAGCCATATTGGAATTGCTGTCGGTATTGTTTTCCAAACAGCATCAGAACGCTCCCGGCGACTCTCTACAAACTGCTGCGACGCTTATTCGAACGATGCCTACTTTGTTCGGCTTTCGCGAATTTATGTGATAAAGACGGGATGATTTTGTAGAATTTCATTCTCATCTAGTTCATCCACTACTCTCGCATGTGAAAATGCAAAAATGGCGTATCCTAGCAATAACAAAACAAACAACCCCCGCTCCACAAACCGTAATCCCCTTCTCATTGAAGTGATGATGTTGCTTCACCTGTTATACATTTATACAAGCGCCTTGATTACAACTAATCTGTTGGCATTTGTGACTTTTATTTTGAATACAATGGAAAATGGCAAACACGTAGAAGCTCTTTACACAGACTTCAGTAAAGCATTCGACCGCATCGACATTCCATTACCACTCTTCAAATTGCAGAAAATTGGAATGGAACAAGGACTCTTAAACTGGCTGAATTCTTATTTTTTTATCACCGTCTTCGTCCTAGACGTACAGACTGAATAGTGGTTAGTAATCTATACAATATTCTTTATCTTAATTTTAAATGTGGTTTTGGACATATTCAGATCAAATTCGTCACTGATTTTATTAAACGCACGAAGACACGAGTCGAACTGCGAAGACACGAGTCGAAGTTGCAAGGCGACATGATCCAGGGGCGAGGTGATGCACCGATAAAATTTCAGATCGTCGGCAAAAGAAAGCTTAGAAGAAGAGAGCAGTGAAGACAGGTAATTGACAAAGAGGTTGAAGATCAGAGGGCCAAGAACGCTACCCTGAGGTACGCCAGACGTGATACTGAATGGTCTAGATTTTGTATAATTAACCATTACGTACGCGGAACGATCCGTCAAGTACGACCATAACCACTCCATAAACCAATCGGGAAAGCCCATGTGCTTCATTTTGTTGATAACAGTAATATGCGGAACAGTGTCGAATGCCTTCGAGAAATCAATGTACACCGAATCTACTTGTCGCCTGAGCTCTATTTCACGAGATAGAGCGGTGACGTAACACATGAGGTTAGTCGTGGTACTCCGATGTTTCATGAAGCCATGCTGGCTATCGGAGATGATCAAAGATGACACGTTGTACAACACCTTGTGTACTAACTTTTCGAAGACCTTGCTCAAACAACTCAGTATTGATATTCCACGCTAATTGCTGACATAAACGCAGTTTCCGGATTTATGGATCGGAACAATACAGGCACGTTTCCATGCAGCCGGGAATGATTGGTCGCGCAGAGAGTGGTTGAATATAAGAGCGATGGGCCCCGCCAAGGTGGAAGAGCAGTTTTTGAGAAGCAAGGGAGATATTCCATCTGCACTCGATGCTTTCTTGGTGTCAAGTTCCTTAAATTCTTTTTTCACATCTTCAGAGGAGAACTGAAGAACTGGAAATGTGATGTCATATGATGGTATGTGAGCAAAGCAATTGCGACGACAAACGGGCGACACTTTGCTGAACACACTCTCTTACCTAACAAATCGTGAACAAATTGTTCTTTTTCAAAATTCTCTCTCAAATCCAGTAAATGTCACTTCTGGAGTCCCACAAGGCTCTCATTTTGGTCGTCTTCTTTCCATTCTGTACGTCAATGACATCTCCTTCGTTCTCAAGCATATAAATGTACTTGTGTATGCAGACGACATGAAGCTTTTCGCGGAAATTGCTAATGAAAACGACATCGAAACATTCCAAAACGAAATACATGTACACTATAGTATGGAGTGTAATAAAAATCTACTGAAACTGAATGTAAAAAAATGCAACTCAATTACATTCAACAGAAAAAATAATATACCAAATATTGTAATACGTCTTGGAAACCAAAATGTAGAAAAATGTGAAATAGTTAGAGATCTAGGCGTCGTCCTGGACTGTAAACTCACATTCATATAACACTACAACTCTGTAATCAATAAGACAAATAGTGTGTTAAACTTTGTCAAACGCTTCTCACGTAACTTCCAGGACCTATACACAATCAAGCTTTTGTATATCACATACGTAAGGCCCATTCTGGAATACTGTAACATCGTTTGTAACTCGTATATGGTCGTACATGAAGAACGCATTGAGTCAGTCCAGAAACAGTTTCTCTTATTTGCACTCCGTAAGTTGAACTGGACCTCATTTCCACTTCCTTCATATGAAGCACGATGCATGCTCTTAAACATCCAAGCATTAAAGGAACGCCGTAAATTTGCAATGCTTTCTTTTGTTAATGATCTAATTTCGCAACGAGTACGGCGAGCTGAATTACTAGAAAAAATGAATTTCTATGTACCTGGGCGTCAACTAAGAACACGCAATTTGTATCTAACCAAAAAATCCAGAACAAATTATGCAAACAACACTCCTATCCATCGCATGATGCATATATACAATCAGCACTGTGAATTAATTGACACAACAATGAATAAAAAAATAAGAAAAAAAACCATCTGGTTTGCCCAAAAACAAGAAATAAAAAAAAGAAACATGTACCGTACGAATAATCTTTAACTTAAGAAAACATTGTAACATTAATACATAAGTATGTAGTCTACATTTGTTTGACGAAAATGAATAAATAAATCCAACTTGCTCCGAACGGGCATCGCGACTGGAACAGCAAAAAAGTTATCGTCACGCGGAACCTTATCTTCAAATGGGCTAAAATGTTTTTCAGGTCGCTGTGCTGAAGAAGAGAAGAAAGAATATCGGTCGTAGAGAAAAAACGCTTACCGATCACGAGATTGTTGCACCGGAACGATACTTGGTCTTTGGTGGAATCACTTAGTGGAAAGAAGTCTGCAGTGAGTGGATTCTTAAGGTGAAACGGTGCAGTAAAGATCGATAAGTACAAAGTCAGACTATTGACTCGTGGGTTCACGCCGCGCCAGGGATATTGGTTTGTTGACATGTATACACCCGTAGCCAATACGTCGACGATAGAGATCCGCTGACAAACTCGCGAACTACGAAGACTGGTGCGCCCACCAGATGGATGTGGAAAGCGCTTTGTTGAACGGCGCTGAAGCAGTCATCCTGGAACTAGAACCTTCGATTTTATCAGTTCGTCGACAAGCTCGAATTCCAGCGGAGTGAATAAGACTACTGTTCCTACTTCTGGAAAGATCAGACAGCGATCCAGATTATGAAGAAGTAATATACAGGAAGGAAGTTCGGAATTTTCTGGGGTTAACCAACCATCATAATCGTGAGGCGGACAGATGACCATCGGGCAGAAGAAGTAAATTGAATCAGTACCCGAGCGATTTGGTTAGCTGCAAGCCGTCTTGGATGGCACTAACGTTCCCAGTAAAATTTTTACCTTCTCAACGTAAGTATTACTTGCGTAATTTTTATTAGTAGTACCTAGACCAGAACCAGAACGGGAAACGAACCCACACAACTGCAAGCCGTCATCATTGCCAATGGATCCCCATCTGCGACGGGAACGATCAGAAGTATTCCCCGGATAGCTCTTCCGTGATTCGACAGGGTGTCTGATGTGTCAACGACAGAGGGCCTGTATTCGGAATGGTGATAAGACTGCATTGCTAGACAGCGGTTTGATTTACTGAAATAATAAAAGTCTTTGGCGTTATCATCCACCAAGGCGGAGCTCATGACACTCTGCGATGGCTTTTTCTTCCAAGAACTGCCTGGAAGGATAAGCTTGTTCTGAAGTATCTACCGAGCTGACAAGACTAATTCATGCAACGATGAATGGTGTGCGGTGCAGTGTGCCGAACTCAGGCGATCTATTGGAACCGTTTGAGACTCACAGCGGACTTCGAAAAGGCGATGGACTCTCCTATCTGCTCTTCAACATGGCACTAGAATGTATTATGCGGAGAGCGAGCTTCAACATGTGGGGCACGATTTTCAACAAGTCTAGTAGGCTTATTTGCCTCGCCGATGACGTGGACATAATCGGAAGAACACATGCGACGGTAGCGGACTTGTATACCCGACTGAAACACGACGCATATCCTTAATGTCCAACAAACTCCGACCAAGTACGAAGTGTACCATGTACCAATCCTCAAATCGACCGGTTGTTCTCTATGGGCACGAAGCATGGATGATGCTCGAAGAAGCCTGACAAGCACTTGGTGTTTTCGAACGCCCAGTCGTCAACGAAGACAAGACAAAAGCAAACGAAGACATTCAATGCACTGACAAGAATCATGCCCAAAAATTCTGGCCCAAGCAGCAGCAAGAGGCACGTTTTGGCTAGTGTCTTCTTATCGACATTACGATACAGGGGTCCAGTTTGGATCCCAGCGTTAGAAACTCAGCGGAACACGAGAAGGCTGAATAGTATGTACCGGCTAATGGTGATGCGAGTCGTGAATGCGTACAGAACCATATCAACAGAAGCGGTCTACGTCATAGCCAGGTTGGTCCCCATCAACATCATCTTGACGGAGGACAGCGAGTGCTATATGAGGAGGGAGACCAGAGGAATCCGGAAGCTAATGAGGGCGGAGTCGATAGGTGCTAGGTGGCAGCAAGAGTGGAGTGCGACTCAAAACGCACAGGCTCATACAGACACCAATGGGCTGGGTGAAAAGGAAACATGGAGAGGTGAATTTCAATCTAACGCAATTTTTGTCTGGTCATGGCTGCTTCAGGCAGTATCTGCACCGGTTCGGACACGCAAGATCGCCTCTTTGTCCGGAGTGTGGAGATGTGGAGGAAACACCCGAACACGTCGTATTCATATTTCCCAGATTCACCGCAAGGCGCGAGGGGCTGCCTACCATTCATGCTGGGAGCATCGTGGAGGAAATGTGTCGTGACGAGGGCACCTGGAACGCAGTGAACTGTACAATCGTGCACATCATGTCCGAGCTACAGCGGAAGTGGAGGACCGACCAACGTGCGGATAACGCTTGACTATAAAAGATGAACAACTGCGAGAGCTGTAACACCGAATAGTACCCCACGAGAGCTGCCGTGACGGTTGCGCGTTATGTTGGAGGGCACTACCTAATCGGCGCTCCGCTGGGAAGAGAAATCCCGCGAGGGTCACTGTGACGGGGCGCGCGCTACGTTGGAGGACGCTTCCTAATCGGTTCACGTCTCGATAGGTGAAAAACAGGGAGTGGGTTATAACTGTGGTATAACCGCAAGGGTGACGTAGGACTATCTTTGATTTAGTGATCATTTGTTTTTAGTTGCTTCTGAATCAATTCTGAATGAATGAATAAATGAATATCTGGGGGACTTCGAAAACGTTACGTTGAAGGCACAATATTCAGCAACAAAAGCAATCACACGAAAGTTGTACAATACATAATACATTGCATAATTGTGATATGATTTGTATTCCATTTCCAATAGACGAAATAACTGTTGCATCAAACCAGTCTACATATTTTTGCATTCGCTCATCCTTTCTCACAACACCCATTTCTCGTTTGAGAAATTGTTGACTAAACATCGTTTGCCAGTGCGCGTAGAACGGGAATTCCTTCTTAGGATTAAATGCACCTCTAATAAATTGCCGAAAGACGTGGTCTTACATTGATCGCACTTGATTGAAAGATCACAAAACCAAATGTATTTGGTCGCAGTATTATATGGATAGAAAACATAATAAACTTTTTCGCTTAAATGTAATTTTCAATTCCAAGGGAATGAATGAATGCGTTTCAGGTGAATGAATCCCTCGATCCCTCGCCGATCAGCTCGTCCAGCTCGTTCAGTAACGATGTTGTCTTGTCGATGTCCTCACGAAAAATGAATGCGTTTCACCACCAGAATATCGCTTAAGTATCCTTTTTTACGTCATTGAATCGAGAGAAGGTGTGGTTTACGATGGCAATTTGGAAGGCAAACTAGAGGGGAATGAACTCTCTGAATTTGAAACTTTCAGCGACTGAGCAATCGATTGAAAATTATATAATTTTCGCGATACGAAACATTTACCGTTGCGCGCGCATACAATATTGGATACGAAAATTTTCTACTGATGGGGAAGAATAATTTTCAGAAGCTTTCCTGTTAATTCAGATTGATTGAAAAATCACAAAACCAAATGTATTTGGTTGCAGTGTTATATGAATAGAAAACATTAGAATAAACTCTTTCGCATCAATGTATTTTTCAATTCCCAGGGAACTGACAGATTATTTTTCAGCAACGATTAGTTCTTTCCCGATTTTCCTCGATACTAGAAGCCCACCAGTGGTTAATACTAACTCGATAACCACCTGTTAATAGCACTTGATTGAAAATTATTTGGTCGCAGTGTTACATGGATAGAAAACATTAAAATAAACTCTTTCACATGAATGTATTTTTCAATTCCCAGGGGAACTGGCAGATTATTTTTCAGCAACGATTAGTTCCTTCCAGATTTTCCTCAATACTCGAAGCCCACCAGTGGTTAATGCTAACTCGATAACCACCTGTTAATAGCACATGATTGAAAAATATTTGGTCCCTTACCACCGAAAGACTAACGAGCTGTCTGCTTGGTCCCTCAACAAACAAGTCCTCACGGTGCGAGAGTAGAGTAAGAAATGAACGAAAGCAAAGGAAGCATCTTGTTATAAACCATAAAAGTATGAAATGTGAACCTCATCGTATCCGAGGAGAGCGTATAACCAAAGACCCTTTTCAGGGCTTCACATTTGATGGATTAGAGATCAGAAAAGTTTTTTGCACGCCGAACTGAAATGAGCATTTAGCGAAAATCGTGATGTCGATGATAATTCGATACCGATAGGGGCCATATGGATATGGATATGATAGTGAAGAGTATGAAATACATGACATGGTGTAGTGAATATTTCCCCATATCGAAGGAATCACTTTGATGAAACTACATTATAAAATTATTTTTTTACGAATGCCGCAATCGATAGTCGACTCTAATTTGCGCTGGGCAATTTCCTCGGAGGACTCGATTCCTCCTTTGAGCATTAATAATCTCTTTCTGACAAAACGAAGTGCTAGTGCCAGATTGGATACGAAAATTATCTACTGATGGGGAAAAATAATATTCAGAAGCTTTCCTGTCAATTGTGATTGATTGAAAAATCACAAAACCAAATGTATTTGGTTGCAGTGTTGTATGGATAGAAAACATTAAAATAAACTCTTTCGCATGAATGTATTTTTCAATATTTTGTGTGACGGCTGCTCCGATGTTTCAAGCGGAACCGTGGCATCACTCTCCTCCTGATGGATTCCCTTCTGGCCTAAGATGCACAAACAGGCTCTTGGTGACACCGTTCATCAGCGCTTTCGTGATAAACGAAGTTAGCTTCACCACAACAGCGACAACATGCTCCAATCGCTATTCAATTATAACTGAGTGGGTTTACGAGCGGCGCTCACTTATATACCGATTGGTGATTTCAATAGCCTGTTTTGAAAGCAATTTTAAAGCTATTGAAACAAGTTTTTGGATGAAAAAGTAACAAGTATTTAACGCGTAGACATTTTATCTTTCGAATGAAGTGTTTATCATACCATTTCGTTCAGTTGTTTAGGAGGTATTAACGCTCAAAATCTCGGTCTCCTTCGTAACGCTTTCGTTTTCGAAAGACAATGGACAATGTTGTGAATCAGATCAAATCTCTTCAAGGGATGTAGCATAAGTGTAATAGGAGTACCGGTAAGTTTCTTGTTTTTTTCCAAAAATAATACTTTATTCTGCAAAAAATGGTTACAAATTTAATATTCAAAGTATTACCCATCGCTACACCCAAACTAGCGTTGGCAGAAAACATTTCATCTTTGGCAGAAATGATACCATTTAGTGTGCTGAAGAGTCAAATGCGCAAATAATGAGCTCATTTAAAAACTTAAAAATGGTTTGTATGTATGCGTGATTCACAATCTCTTTCTATTTTCTCTTCTCATTTCATTTGGGATTGTGCCAAAAAAAGTCCATACGACGTCAATGGGGATCGAACCAAGGCCGGCTGGAAGCAGAGCTATTTTACACGACCACGCTCTCCACATAAGAGTAAAAAAGGAGCGCATGAAGGAGAACAATATCTATCTCGGTCTGGGCCGTGTATGTGGCAAAGTATGCGGGAAGCTTATTTGCCTTTTGTTTCGGTTGCTCGTATTAGAGTCCCCGCACTCTGCAGACTTTTGTCGGCCGATAGATAGATCGGACGACTTAATCAGTATGGAGCGATATGCATATGCGCACACTACACCGCTAGTACTGGCTGGCATCGACCTACGCACACACGACGATTGTTTATCGGTCGATAGTTCAATTCGCTCTCAATTTGCTCTCAATTTTGGCATCCGACATACGCGCCGTGCGAATCACTGAGAGTGATTCCGTTCTCTTCTCCGTTGTCAAACACAAATTAAATACAGTCTTTCGGGAATATTCGACCGACAGTTGGCTAGTGTGCGCACTAGCAAACCAATCCGACTAGATTATCGGCTGAAAAAAAGTCTGCAGTGTGCGGGGGCCCTTAATCTTATATTGCTGTACCATGTATATTATACAAATGCTTACCAGTATTTGTGAGCCACGACATTCTTTGTTATATTATGTCTCATTTAATGCCAAAAATCGGGATGACAAAACATGAGCTAAAAATCAATTTTAGGTGTAGTCACAACTTTTTCCCATCTTTCTGGCAATTCAAGGATCCCTTTGCGGAAATAATCGGCAGGTTTGTCGGCTAGCCACGAATCGATCGAATTTTTGACTTCATCAAAATTAAAGAAGTGATGGTCAACCAGGCCATGTTGCATCGATCGAAAAAGGTAGTAATCTGACGGAGCAATATCTGGAGAATACGGCGGGTGGGATAGGACCTCCCATTTCAGCGTTTCCAAATATGTTTTGACCGATTTCGTGACATGCGGCCGAGCATTGCCGTGCTGCGAAATAACTTTAGCGTGTCTTTGCTCGTATTGCGGCTGTTTTTCCTGCAGTGCACGGCTCAAGCGCATCAATTGTTGTCGGTATAGGTCCCCCGTGATGGTTTGATTCGGTTTTAGCAGCTCATAGTACACCACACCCAACTGGTTCTACCAAATAGCATAACCTTCTGGCCGTGAATATTCCGCGCGGCCGTCGATGTTGATGCATGACCGGGGTATTCATACGTTGCCCGACGTTTACGATTGTCGCCTCCAATTCTTCATCTTTAAACTTTTTTGGCGGTCCGGAACGTTCTTCGTCTTCCAAGTCAAAATTACCACTTTTAAACCGTGCAAACCACGTCTGACACGTTCGCTCAGTTGGAGCAGTTGGAGTTGGAGCAACTTCCACCAAAATGCAATGACTTTCCGCAGCTTTGAAGTAACACTCCCCGCAAAAACACTCTCGTTGATACGAAATTCGACATATTCGAAGTTGCAAAAAACTATGTTGTTTATGCTTCAACTTTTTGACAAATACTGAAAACGACGCACAATGACAGTAGTTTTCCAACGAATGTCTGGAAATTCGATTCACTGGAATAATAATCATGTTACGCCATCTGTTGTAAAACCGACGAATCTTACCGGTACACCTAATAAATAAATAAAAAATATTGGAAATGTCAATAAACACGAGATCATTTAGGGTCTGATTCTCGAATACACAACGAATACACTTCACGGTGGAAACGGAATGTAACGTATCCGCGATGACTACGGTACGGTGTCGACATCTGGATACGAGATTAGTTTCCCACTAAACTTATCATTATAATATCAAATTATCTTCAGATGAAATTTTTGTATGAGATTATTATATCACATGAAGAAAACAAAGTTTTCCACTCACATTGAATACCAGTTTGATACGAACAAGTTAATTTTCATTAACGATTTTTTATTTGAAAAGTGCTCATTCTGCCTGAAAACTCAACATTATCTTCGACACTTTACTAACACGTAAAACGTAGTTCAATGGCGTGCCGTTTATTTCTTTTCCACCGTGAAGTGTATTCGAGAATCAGGCCCTTAGTATCGCTAAAGAACGACACACGTCTTTTTTCGGCTTCGAATTTACTCTTTATTTACTCTCATGGGATGTAAATTTTGTTCGGTGAAAATTTGGTGAAGTAGTTTTTGGTGTACAATGCAGATTTTCAATCATCTCAGCTTGATATAGGCATTTCAGGTGGACTGTTGAACCGATTTGTAAATAAACAAATTTCTTGTGGAAATGTATTGAGTCACAGAACAACAGAAAATGAAAAGCTTGAAACAACTGTCTGAGTAATTTCATACTCGCGAGCATCTGCATTATATTGAAATTATCATCGCATTCATAAGTTCTTTGCATCAACAACGGTCAGATCGTGTTTCATTTCAGCCAAGTTGAAAGTAAATCCAAGAGCTTTCAACTACCTTTTTTGCCATGAAAACCGCTTCCATTTAGCATTCCTTGAATGTGGCAAAACTGTTTCGTTAAGAGTGAGTGCGCTTACAAAAAGTTGCATTGCTTCCGTCGTTCACTTTAGACTACTCTACTCCGAAGTTAAGTATGCATGAAACCATCGTGCATCACTTGGTTTCCCCTTTACCCAGCTTCCCAGCGAAATTTTCACTGCGATACCAGCGATATCGACCGCAATCAAACTTGAAGAAAGAATCCTCAAATCCTAAACAACACATCACTTGAACGTAGAGAGAAAAAAAAGTTGAAAGCAGAACACTTCTAGACGAGATGGCAAAGATACGCGTTCCCTATCGGGCTTCGCTTCGCTACCACCAGCGTTCACATGGAAGCACAGCTTTACCCTGGAAAATAGAGGGAAAGCCGCTCACTCATCCGTAGCACCCGAAGAGAGCTGCTTCTTTTCACCGAAATTGCCCTTCACTCGCGACGAGGACTTACTTTTGAGAATGTATTTTCGGGACAGCTTATGTATTTAAATTTGATTTTAATTTCATTTCACTGCGAATTCACGAGATTAACGTTCTCGCCTAAGTTCCGTCCTCTTGAAATGATAGCGAAATGTGTCCAGAGGAGTGGTGTGTTTTGTTTGGTACACCACAGCTTATCCGTGTAATTGAGATATTTCCAGAATAAACGATATAATTACTTCAATGATGCGGGAGGCTGGAATCAATTTTATGGGTCAATAGCGTGTCACCGAGGCAATGAAATGGGAAGGCATCGCATTTAAACCATGAACTGTATTCTGAATTGCAACTATTCGAATACTATAACGGCATGCATGTCATTCATTTTTAGTCAATGTGACTGATGTGACTATAAAAAAATCGCCAATTTTCAAAATAGGGAAAATTTTGGTCCACTTTCTTCAAAAATAAACAAACCAAAGTTCTCCCTATTGTGAGGCAATGTTGGATTTCCGTTTTCGCCCATAGCAGCTGTCAATCTATTACGAGTCAACTCACTCCCGTAGGCTCGAATGAGCAACAATAGGACGAACAGCATATTGTCCGTTGCGCATTTTAGCCTAAGAGCTCACTGAATTCGTCGGTTTCATTATGTGAGAGAGGAACGTCAGCAGAACGGAAGTGGCCATCTACAAGAGGACGACAGACGGGAGTAACAGTGCATTCGGAAATGAAATTCATTTCAACTTAGCCCACTCCACTTCGTTCAATTCCAACCCTACAACAGCCCGGACACGTTTCGCGTCCCTTGCGATCCGATGCAATATATTTCTATCAATTGACGGTCAACTCTGGCCTGTCGATCGCCAAGCGTAGGTGGAATAATTCACAGTGCAGTGCTGTAACTAAGGAGAGAAAGGACAATTAGTATAATTGCAGTAATAATTTTATTACTTAGGAGAATTAGTTTACCATATATTTCCCACGCTGCTTTTATTTCGTCTCGAATTTATTGACGTGGGACTACGTCTAACCGGAGTATATGGGGGGTAAAATGAAAACCTAAACACAGAACATGCAGGAAAAAATGAAAGATTCCGAATGCTTATAACTCGAACATTTCTTGCTGGATCGGGAAGATGTTTGCATCAATTGATAGGGAATGCTTCTACGCTTCTATCGCAGTTAATAAAATGTTATTTTTCATTAGATAAACAATTGAATAACTGTAAAATGTTAAGCGTTATCTAAACGCCCTAACTGCCTCATTTTGATTGGCTCGATCTACGGTTTCCCTAACACAGCCATCAAAACCAAGCAGCCTTGGGGAAATCGGCATTGCAGATACATGAAACTATGGGGACTTTTGTTCTCACCGAAATGTGTTCTCTAACACAGACTTCAAATCCGTGGAGCGTGGGGAAATCGGCATTGCAAATGTATAAAAGTCGGGGGTATTTTTGTTCTGACGAAATGTGTTTCCCCAACACAGACTTTAGAACCAAGGTGTCTGAGGAAATTGACATTGCAAATACGTGCAAGTCGCATTTTTGTTCCGACTGAAATGTGTTTGCCTTACACAGACTTCGAAACCAAGATGTTTGGGGAAATCGGCTCTGCAAATAAATGCAAACTGCGAGTACTTTTGCACTCGCTTGCCTTTGTGCAAACTAGAATATGTTTCCTCAACCAGTCTTCCGGGGGGATACTTCTGCACTTGCATGTTTTTTTGTACTCCGAAAAGTGTTTTCTAAATACAGATTACAAAAGCGGGTACGAACACCACGCTTTGGCTCGGTTATTCAAGATTGCATTGAATGATATGCCTTCATATCTTTTGCTCACTGAATTCCTACGCATACCATTTGATGATTGGGCAAGATGTTGATAACCAATTACTGCGATGACGCCTATTGATTAAACAATATGCGTTCGACGTATATGTCAAAATCGAAATTGAGTGCCTGAAGTTCACCAAATCAAGCAAATATGCGGTTCGAGAAGTACGAACTCTTAAGAGATGTAAACTTCAGAAGGAAACGTTCGAGAAGTACGTACACTTGAGAGATGCAAACTTCAGAAGGAAACGTAAAATGAAATAATCGTTTGATAATTCTTCCGTTCACATATTTTGTCCTAGGCATCATACCAAATGTAAAAGGACTGTCATTAAATTTTCTTGTAACATAATCTATCACAATGCATGAATTGATCTTATATGGAATTATACAATCTTTTTAATCATAAAGCAAATATATTGAATTCAATTGAATTCGAGAATTGTTTCATTCAATCAAAAAATTAATCAATACAAAAAATGATTGGTACGATAAGTTAGTCCCACGTCAACCTTGCGGTTATATTATAGATATAACCCATCCATTTTTTTTTTCTTGGGAGAAACAATTATTTCACTTGCTGGCAAGGTTTACATAGGGGAAATCAGGTTGAAATTGACACCTCCTGATTTTTTCAGTTAGAAGCAATACTTGCAAACTTCCCGATGTCCTCTGTACACACCTTTATTTCTTACGTTTCGAATCACGATATGGTTGCGAAAGTCGATTTTCTGTCAAAAAAGTATTAATGTCTGAGCCTAGAGTCACGGACGTAAGTTTGACGTAGGACAGCGATTGTTCAGAATAATTGTTTTTCTTTTTCAATGTAATTATTTTCATTGTTCAGAAAAATGTTATTTTAACTCTTTTGAAACTCAAAATGGTGGCCCTGAAAAGAGCTGTTTGTTGTATGTACAAACAGGTTGTAACAATTAAAGTGGTAAGATGTATCATCCATCTAGAATAACTTCATTGTCCAGAATGTTCGAATTTTCCGCTTGAGCATCCAGGTGTAGCAATGTGAATGATGGGCCAGCAGCTTCAGACGTCAGTGCAACCGTTTCTTCTAGCTTCCGTTCTTTGTACCGTTTAATACGTTAGTGTAGACGTTTTCGCAACTCTTTCGCACTTGCGCTTATTATCATAATAAATCACAATAATGTCGATGAAAAACTGTTCATTTGCAGACACATCCACACTGACACTGACAAATAATAATTAAATAATAATAATAATAATAATAATAATGTTTTCTATGGTATTGCAACCATCTCACTAACCCACTCTAATATCTTCATCACTCTTATATATTCCTACACATTGACTGGATGTCTAATTTGTTTGATAGAACGAATTATTGCACACAGTTTTGTGTTGCATACAACACTCACGGGGACCAAACTGAAGAATGAATGCATAATACATTAAGGAGGTAGTACACTATAAACATCATAAAAAGTATGTGATATTCGCGAGAAAAAAAAATAACTATGATCAATCTGATATCCCAGTTTTATTAGGTATATATTATTAACAAACGAAAAATGTACTGGTGTCAATTGGACTGTCCCCTGAATAGCCGCAACCGGTTTACTGAACCCTCTACAGCCAAAACCTTGTAAACTGGTGGGAGTTCTACAAGTTTTTCTAGTGGACTGATTTCAACCAATGATTTTTTACGTAATTTTGGATATATTTCCTGTCATCGTACGTAGGATTTTGACGTAGGACGTCTTTCATTAAGGGTGCCAAATCAGAAAATAGGTCACGTTTTTATGAAATAAAGTTAACGTTTATAACTATTTTTGTTGCGAACGGATTTTGGCGATTTACATACCAAATGAATCAGAAATTCCTTTACACTTTACATTACAATCCCATGGTGTGTAAATGGTATAAATTCATGAAAATTATAAGCGTTTCCATTCTCATACATTTGTTCTGTCCATTAGTGTGCTTTCCCGAACAAAGCTGTCAATAACGAGCAACTTATGGACGAGCAACGAAGGGGAAATTGTAAGACTTAAAGTCTCCGTGAACAAAGGAAAAGAAAAAGAACGAAGGGGAATATTTGCCTAGAGTATAAACAGTGGATCTCGCTGAGGCAAACTTTCATTCTTCGTGAGGACACCGACTGAGCAACATCGTTGCTGAGTGAGCTGAACGGTGAGGAGTGGAGGAGTAATACTAGGAAAAAATAAAATTTTCCAAGGGCCTTTTTGAAGGTTAGAGACGAATGAACTAAAGATGTTTAAAGTCTCACGTGTCTTAGTTTCGGGTTGAGCTGTGGACGCGACCAAATTACTGACTCGCTTATGCCTCCAGCATTGCAGTAATCATATCAAACTGACGCCAATCTTAATTCTGAGCTACACAATTGTGTGGGGAATCATCAAGCTAGGCTATCGTCACCTCATGAAGAAAATAAATGTTGTGGAATTTTGTCGGTGATTTGGTTTCGCATGACGGTAGCAAAACTCTCTCCACAAAGGATGTCAGCTAAGCTTATCTAGACTGGCAATTTAACAAGGAGGAGAGATAGCGAGAGGAAAATATTTACGCTAGGGTATTGGTAATGAATCTCTGCTGAGGCAAATAATCAGCCTTTTTTCAAGCAGTAAACATCATTTGTTTTCTGTCCTCAATGCATTGAATTGACGCTATGGTGAAGCAGGTGTTTAGGTTGTGCACCAAAAAATTATTTGAGGAATACCAAGTTATTCAATAAGTTATATTGAGTTATTAATTTATTTGGGCTCGCTTGCCAGTCGCAAAATTGCTTCCAACTAGGATTGCATTTGCGCTAATCTTGATCATAATGAAGCAGTGCTACTCTTTTCGAGGTTGTTGAAATTAACAGATAAAATTTATTTCGTTTATTTAGTCACCAAGAGAGTAAATGTCGTTCTGAAATCTTGTATGTGATTTGGTTTCGCTTGCCAGTAGCAAAACTTTCTCCACTATGGATGACAGCTGCGCTTATATCGAGCATGTATTGTTCTGCGAGGACACGATCAATCAATTATCAAATAATTCTACAATAAAAAAAACATTTCAGGGCGACCAAACTGGTAGAATGGTTATTTCAAAATTTTCGTAGCATTATAAAATAATATCCACAGTTATGAACAAGCGACATGAATTAAACTAC
Source organism: Toxorhynchites rutilus septentrionalis (assembly GCF_029784135.1). Lineage (NCBI taxonomy): Eukaryota > Metazoa > Arthropoda > Insecta > Diptera > Culicidae > Toxorhynchites > Toxorhynchites rutilus. Next base: position 113,258,171 of record NC_073744.1, read on the forward strand.
TGCGTAGTTCTACGTCAATAATGCGGTCGTGTCTTGAACACAACTTTCTATATTCTTTTTCAAAATATTGTTATATTGTTTTTTCAAAAAATATTTTGACGAAATAGTGACATTTTTTATAAAAAAAACTGCATTTTTTCCTCAAAAATCGAGACAAAAACATTCACCAAAATTTTAGTTTTCAAAATTTGAAAAAAACCTACGTACGATGACAGGAAATTTAGTGGAGAATTTAGGAAGAACTATCTCATCAAAATCGGATGGATCGTTCCGGAGGTAGAACTACCACCAGTATGCATAACATAGTTTCGAGAAAAACGCGTTTTGAATTTTGGTTCCGCGCTCCTCACGCAAAGAATTAGGTCAACTAATTGGCTTGTAATTTTGGAACGGAGCATCGGACAAACCTGGGACATAAACTACAGTAAAGTAAACATCCCAGAGAACATTTTAAGCCAGAAATATTTGCCGGAGAAATTTGAAAATATATATATATATATATATATATATATATATATATATATATATATATATTCGTGAAAAGTGCTAGTTTTGTTTTTTATCGCAAAATATTAGACCCGTGTTTTCTAATTGTTTTTATTAGAGTGTCCATTTCCATTTCAGGGTGGTCCGAAAAATGGACTTTTTTTTAAATTCATGACTTTTGAACTACTGAACCGATTGAGATGATCGATATATCAAATTAAAGCCAATTAGTCAGTCTTGTTTTTGAAAACATTATACTTAGAAGAAATGATTTCCATTTTGTAATTATTTATTGTATTTGTTTTTTTATAGTTTACATGGTCTCGGAAAATCTGAGGTTTTTTTTACACACACATCCAAAAATCAGAGAGGCATTATATTTTGTTCTTGAATTATGATTTTTCAAAATTAACCGATGGTCCGAAATATTCTAACTCCTTCATTCCATCACAAAAATTCATAACTTTTAAACTACTGAGCCGATTCAGATGATCGATATATCAATCTAAAGACAATAAGCTATTCTTGTTTGGAAAAATATTACACTTGGAAAAAAGTTGGATTTTGTTTCGTATTTATTGATTCTAATTTCTTTTCGTAGCTTACGTGGTTTTGGGACCAAGGATGCCATATTTTTTTATATTTTTTTCTGAAATCTGAGGTTTTTTCACATAACATATCCAAAGAGGGGTGTTTTTTATCGTTTTTGAATTATGATTTCTCAAAGTTGACATGTTTGCAGTTTTCGTTCAATATTCCTATGCGCCTGGACTACATCTATGCCACTAGAATCCAATTTTCACGCTATATCGGTTTGACATGAAATGGCTGTACATAGAAATGAAAGACGTAGTCCTACGTCAAAAAGCAAAACAAAACCGGTTGGCAAACAGGAAAAAGTCAGTGTAAAATTTTGCTGGTAGAGTACTCCTATACTCGCGCATTGGTCTGTCAGACCGAGAAATCAATAATTCGTTCATTTCTCAGAAAATATTAACACTACGACTTTGCGATTTTCTCTAGCTTCGTTATTCGTCGTTCGTCATCGTTTAGCGTATCGCATGTGTTGGTACAAAGGGGACGTGTGCCACTTTTTTAACACTTTCGGTCTGACACACCCCCGCGAGTATAGGAGTAACTTTTTTGGACAAGTGCCTTTTTTTCATATTCTAGAATATCGCTGAATGAAATGTATAAATTATTGTTAGTGGCGTGGAATATTTATTGAACATAATGCATAAGATCATTACCGGACTATTCTTATTTGATTTGAGTCCCTTTTGTCACTGTATTGAACGGATCTTTATACATACTATTCGTCGATATATTCGTCGTTAGATTAATACGTTCAAAAGCAAAATATAAATGTTTGACTTTCGTATAGTTATTCGCTAAATATAATGGTCATACATATACACACTTATGAAATAATTTCACTTGTGGAAGAATTGTAAACAGTAAACTATAAACTAATCGGTGGCTTATGGTAATTTTAAACAGGTACAATTTCGGGGATATTTTTTTATAATGGACAATATCGACAAGAAAACAGAAGTTCCTAGGAATCCTTTTGTATCATCTTTTTATGTCTCATCTAAAAAAAACGCATTAATTCTTAGTTTACCAAGAATACAGAGACAAAGAATATTTGAAATATGCAAACTTTATATTCTCGAACCTTTATCGTATGTTGCGCGTTCGCCTAGTAAGCGATCGATCGTGAATTCAAAACTCAGGGCCCTCATTGACCATCTTTGTGTTGTTACAGGATAGCTTCGTCCACGCAACATCCATCAGCGATGGAGATCGATCCACGGTCGAAATAAGATCAATTCATCCATACAACTGCTCTGCTCTGCAAGACACATCGGGCTGCTGTTCTATAAATAACTCAACAATGATCAATCAAATGTTTACGTTGTCCGGTCTAACTGGATAATGGAAGAACAGAAAGAATACTTTTGCGCCTAAATGGCTACTGTGTAACTGTACCATATGTAATGGTATAGAAGGAATACTGGCGAATGACAACTGTGTAATGTGCTAATTATAGATATGATAACCATGTGACATGTACACGATTAAAATTCGGCTCTGTTACAGCTAAAATGTTAATGAGCCTTAAATAAATAAATGGGATAAAAAAGTCGTCTGGTAATTATCTAGAAGGACGTTATACATTCTTCTCTTGGATAAAAGACCCGAAAAACACGCAACAACTGCATGAAATGTAAAAAATATGTTTGTTTCGAGCATGTAGTTATGCTATGTTTTGATTCTTACTCCAATGAAACCAAAATCGATTAATACGTTTTTATGTCATTTTATAGTTCTTTATACTTCCATGAATTGTATCAGTTGCTTAATTTAAACATTAACAGTGAAAAATTCGAAATTTCGTTATTTCTCTTGGAGTATCAAAAATTACTCTGTTCTGAGGAGGCTGAATTAGATGACTATTAAAACATAATAAAGACGAAGAAAACATATTTTTTGCAGTTTTTTCATTCAATCATACCCTCTTCTTCAAATAAATGCCAATAAAGCCTGAAAAATACACAATGGCAACATTACAGAAATGTTCAATTTTCGGTCTGTGACACCGTGCGCGAGTATACATGTTATGATTTTGCACGCGAGTACAGGAGGGTTAAGTGTTTTAGTCGAAATTTTTTGGAAAAATTGATACTATCAGTGAGTTTTGTTCTGCTTAGATCATTGTTCAGTGTACTTTGGGAGACGGTAGGTGATATTGTTGCTTATCGATTCCCCTGTCCCCTGAATAGCCGCAACCGGTTTACTGAACCCTCTACAGCCAAAACCTTGTAAACTGGTGGGAGTTCTACAAGTTTTTCTAGTGGACTGATTTCAACCAATGATTTTTTACGTAATTTTGGATATATTTCCTGTCATCGTACGTAGGATTTTGACGTAGGACGTCTTTCATTAAGGGTGCCAAATCAGAAAATAGGTCACGTTTTTATGAAATAAAGTTAACGTTTATAACTATTTTTGTTGCGAACGGATTTTGGCGATTTACATACCAAATGAATCAGAAATTCCTTTACACTTTACATTACAATCCCATGGTGTGTAAATGGTATAAATTCATGAAAATTATAAGCGTTTCCATTCTCATACATTTGTTCTGTCCATTAGTGTGCTTTCCCGAACAAAGCTGTCAATAACGAGCAACTTATGGACGAGCAACGAAGGGGAAATTGTAAGACTTAAAGTCTCCGTGAACAAAGGAAAAGAAAAAGAACGAAGGGGAATATTTGCCTAGAGTATAAACAGTGGATCTCGCTGAGGCAAACTTTCATTCTTCGTGAGGACACCGACTGAGCAACATCGTTGCTGAGTGAGCTGAACGGTGAGGAGTGGAGGAGTAATACTAGGAAAAAATAAAATTTTCCAAGGGCCTTTTTGAAGGTTAGAGACGAATGAACTAAAGATGTTTAAAGTCTCACGTGTCTTAGTTTCGGGTTGAGCTGTGGACGCGACCAAATTACTGACTCGCTTATGCCTCCAGCATTGCAGTAATCATATCAAACTGACGCCAATCTTAATTCTGAGCTACACAATTGTGTGGGGAATCATCAAGCTAGGCTATCGTCACCTCATGAAGAAAATAAATGTTGTGGAATTTTGTCGGTGATTTGGTTTCGCATGACGGTAGCAAAACTCTCTCCACAAAGGATGTCAGCTAAGCTTATCTAGACTGGCAATTTAACAAGGAGGAGAGATAGCGAGAGGAAAATATTTACGCTAGGGTATTGGTAATGAATCTCTGCTGAGGCAAATAATCAGCCTTTTTTCAAGCAGTAAACATCATTTGTTTTCTGTCCTCAATGCATTGAATTGACGCTATGGTGAAGCAGGTGTTTAGGTTGTGCACCAAAAAATTATTTGAGGAATACCAAGTTATTCAATAAGTTATATTGAGTTATTAATTTATTTGGGCTCGCTTGCCAGTCGCAAAATTGCTTCCAACTAGGATTGCATTTGCGCTAATCTTGATCATAATGAAGCAGTGCTACTCTTTTCGAGGTTGTTGAAATTAACAGATAAAATTTATTTCGTTTATTTAGTCACCAAGAGAGTAAATGTCGTTCTGAAATCTTGTATGTGATTTGGTTTCGCTTGCCAGTAGCAAAACTTTCTCCACTATGGATGACAGCTGCGCTTATATCGAGCATGTATTGTTCTGCGAGGACACGATCAATCAATTATCAAATAATTCTACAATAAAAAAAACATTTCAGGGCGACCAAACTGGTAGAATGGTTATTTCAAAATTTTCGTAGCATTATAAAATAATATCCACAGTTATGAACAAGCGACATGAATTAAACTACTGCGTAGTTCTACGTCAATAATGCGGTCGTGTCTTGAACACAACTTTCTATATTCTTTTTCAAAATATTGTTATATTGTTTTTTCAAAAAATATTTTGACGAAATAGTGACATTTTTTATAAAAAAAACTGCATTTTTTCCTCAAAAATCGAGACAAAAACATTCACCAAAATTTTAGTTTTCAAAATTTGAAAAAAACCTACGTACGATGACAGGAAATTTAGTGGAGAATTTAGGAAGAACTATCTCATCAAAATCGGATGGATCGTTCCGGAGGTAGAACTACCACCAGTATGCATAACATAGTTTCGAGAAAAACGCGTTTTGAATTTTGGTTCCGCGCTCCTCACGCAAAGAATTAGGTCAACTAATTGGCTTGTAATTTTGGAACGGAGCATCGGACAAACCTGGGACATAAACTACAGTAAAGTAAACATCCCAGAGAACATTTTAAGCCAGAAATATTTGCCGGAGAAATTTGAATATATATATATATATATATATATATATATATATATATATATATATATATATATATATATATATATATATATATATATATATATATATATATATATTCGTGAAAAGTGCTAGTTTTGTTTTTTATCGCAAAATATTAGACCCGTGTTTTCTAATTGTTTTTATTAGAGTGTCCATTTCCATTTCAGGGTGGTCCGAAAAATGGACTTTTTTTTAAATTCATGACTTTTGAACTACTGAACCGATTGAGATGATCGATATATCAAATTAAAGCCAATTAGTCAGTCTTGTTTTTGAAAACATTATACTTAGAAGAAATGATTTCCATTTTGTAATTATTTATTGTATTTGTTTTTTTATAGTTTACATGGTCTCGGAAAATCTGAGGTTTTTTTTACACACACATCCAAAAATCAGAGAGGCATTATATTTTGTTCTTGAATTATGATTTTTCAAAATTAACCGATGGTCCGAAATATTCTAACTCCTTCATTCCATCACAAAAATTCATAACTTTTAAACTACTGAGCCGATTCAGATGATCGATATATCAATCTAAAGACAATAAGCTATTCTTGTTTGGAAAAATATTACACTTGGAAAAAAGTTGGATTTTGTTTCGTATTTATTGATTCTAATTTCTTTTCGTAGCTTACGTGGTTTTGGGACCAAGGATGCCATATTTTTTTATATTTTTTTCTGAAATCTGAGGTTTTTTCACATAACATATCCAAAGAGGGGTGTTTTTTATCGTTTTTGAATTATGATTTCTCAAAGTTGACATGTTTGCAGTTTTCGTTCAATATTCCTATGCGCCTGGACTACATCTATGCCACTAGAATCCAATTTTCACGCTATATCGGTTTGACATGAAATGGCTGTACATAGAAATGAAAGACGTAGTCCTACGTCAAAAAGCAAAACAAAACCGGTTGGCAAACAGGAAAAAGTCAGTGTAAAATTTTGCTGGTAGAGTACTCCTATACTCGCGCATTGGTCTGTCAGACCGAGAAATCAATAATTCGTTCATTTCTCAGAAAATATTAACACTACGACTTTGCGATTTTCTCTAGCTTCGTTATTCGTCGTTCGTCATCGTTTAGCGTATCGCATGTGTTGGTACAAAGGGGACGTGTGCCACTTTTTTAACACTTTCGGTCTGACACACCCCCGCGAGTATAGGAGTAACTTTTTTGGACAAGTGCCTTTTTTTCATATTCTAGAATATCGCTGAATGAAATGTATAAATTATTGTTAGTGGCGTGGAATATTTATTGAACATAATGCATAAGATCATTACCGGACTATTCTTATTTGATTTGAGTCCCTTTTGTCACTGTATTGAACGGATCTTTATACATACTATTCGTCGATATATTCGTCGTTAGATTAATACGTTCAAAAGCAAAATATAAATGTTTGACTTTCGTATAGTTATTCGCTAAATATAATGGTCATACATATACACACTTATGAAATAATTTCACTTGTGGAAGAATTGTAAACAGTAAACTATAAACTAATCGGTGGCTTATGGTAATTTTAAACAGGTACAATTTCGGGGATATTTTTTTATAATGGACAATATCGACAAGAAAACAGAAGTTCCTAGGAATCCTTTTGTATCATCTTTTTATGTCTCATCTAAAAAAAACGCATTAATTCTTAGTTTACCAAGAATACAGAGACAAAGAATATTTGAAATATGCAAACTTTATATTCTCGAACCTTTATCGTATGTTGCGCGTTCGCCTAGTAAGCGATCGATCGTGAATTCAAAACTCAGGGCCCTCATTGACCATCTTTGTGTTGTTACAGGATAGCTTCGTCCACGCAACATCCATCAGCGATGGAGATCGATCCACGGTCGAAATAAGATCAATTCATCCATACAACTGCTCTGCTCTGCAAGACACATCGGGCTGCTGTTCTATAAATAACTCAACAATGATCAATCAAATGTTTACGTTGTCCGGTCTAACTGGATAATGGAAGAACAGAAAGAATACTTTTGCGCCTAAATGGCTACTGTGTAACTGTACCATATGTAATGGTATAGAAGGAATACTGGCGAATGACAACTGTGTAATGTGCTAATTATAGATATGATAACCATGTGACATGTACACGATTAAAATTCGGCATTCCTTTACACTTTACATTACAATCCCATGGTGTGTAAATGGTATAAATTCATGAAAATTATAAGCGTTTCCATTCTCATACATTTGTTCTGTCCATTAGTGTGCTTTCCCGAACAAAGCTGTCAATAACGAGCAACTTATGGACGAGCAACGAAGGGGAAATTGTAAGACTTAAAGTCTCCGTGAACAAAGGAAAAGAAAAAGAACGAAGGGGAATATTTGCCTAGAGTATAAACAGTGGATCTCGCTGAGGCAAACTTTCATTCTTCGTGAGGACACCGACTGAGCAACATCGTTGCTGAGTGAGCTGAACGGTGAGGAGTGGAGGAGTAATACTAGGAAAAAATAAAATTTTCCAAGGGCCTTTTTGAAGGTTAGAGACGAATGAACTAAAGATGTTTAAAGTCTCACGTGTCTTAGTTTCGGGTTGAGCTGTGGACGCGACCAAATTACTGACTCGCTTATGCCTCCAGCATTGCAGTAATCATATCAAACTGACGCCAATCTTAATTCTGAGCTACACAATTGTGTGGGGAATCATCAAGCTAGGCTATCGTCACCTCATGAAGAAAATAAATGTTGTGGAATTTTGTCGGTGATTTGGTTTCGCATGACGGTAGCAAAACTCTCTCCACAAAGGATGTCAGCTAAGCTTATCTAGACTGGCAATTTAACAAGGAGGAGAGATAGCGAGAGGAAAATATTTACGCTAGGGTATTGGTAATGAATCTCTGCTGAGGCAAATAATCAGCCTTTTTTCAAGCAGTAAACATCATTTGTTTTCTGTCCTCAATGCATTGAATTGACGCTATGGTGAAGCAGGTGTTTAGGTTGTGCACCAAAAAATTATTTGAGGAATACCAAGTTATTCAATAAGTTATATTGAGTTATTAATTTATTTGGGCTCGCTTGCCAGTCGCAAAATTGCTTCCAACTAGGATTGCATTTGCGCTAATCTTGATCATAATGAAGCAGTGCTACTCTTTTCGAGGTTGTTGAAATTAACAGATAAAATTTATTTCGTTTATTTAGTCACCAAGAGAGTAAATGTCGTTCTGAAATCTTGTATGTGATTTGGTTTCGCTTGCCAGTAGCAAAACTTTCTCCACTATGGATGACAGCTGCGCTTATATCGAGCATGTATTGTTCTGCGAGGACACGATCAATCAATTATCAAATAATTCTACAATAAAAAAAACATTTCAGGGCGACCAAACTGGTAGAATGGTTATTTCAAAATTTTCGTAGCATTATAAAATAATATCCACAGTTATGAACAAGCGACATGAATTAAACTACTGCGTAGTTCTACGTCAATAATGCGGTCGTGTCTTGAACACAACTTTCTATATTCTTTTTCAAAATATTGTTATATTGTTTTTTCAAAAAATATTTTGACGAAATAGTGACATTTTTTATAAAAAAAACTGCATTTTTTCCTCAAAAATCGAGACAAAAACATTCACCAAAATTTTAGTTTTCAAAATTTGAAAAAAACCTACGTACGATGACAGGAAATTTAGTGGAGAATTTAGGAAGAACTATCTCATCAAAATCGGATGGATCGTTCCGGAGGTAGAACTACCACCAGTATGCATAACATAGTTTCGAGAAAAACGCGTTTTGAATTTTGGTTCCGCGCTCCTCACGCAAAGAATTAGGTCAACTAATTGGCTTGTAATTTTGGAACGGAGCATCGGACAAACCTGGGACATAAACTACAGTAAAGTAAACATCCCAGAGAACATTTTAAGCCAGAAATATTTGCCGGAGAAATTTGAAAATATATATATATATATATATATATATATATATATATATATATATATATATATTCGTGAAAAGTGCTAGTTTTGTTTTTTATCGCAAAATATTAGACCCGTGTTTTCTAATTGTTTTTATTAGAGTGTCCATTTCCATTTCAGGGTGGTCCGAAAAATGGACTTTTTTTTAAATTCATGACTTTTGAACTACTGAACCGATTGAGATGATCGATATATCAAATTAAAGCCAATTAGTCAGTCTTGTTTTTGAAAACATTATACTTAGAAGAAATGATTTCCATTTTGTAATTATTTATTGTATTTGTTTTTTTATAGTTTACATGGTCTCGGAAAATCTGAGGTTTTTTTTACACACACATCCAAAAATCAGAGAGGCATTATATTTTGTTCTTGAATTATGATTTTTCAAAATTAACCGATGGTCCGAAATATTCTAACTCCTTCATTCCATCACAAAAATTCATAACTTTTAAACTACTGAGCCGATTCAGATGATCGATATATCAATCTAAAGACAATAAGCTATTCTTGTTTGGAAAAATATTACACTTGGAAAAAAGTTGGATTTTGTTTCGTATTTATTGATTCTAATTTCTTTTCGTAGCTTACGTGGTTTTGGGACCAAGGATGCCATATTTTTTTATATTTTTTTCTGAAATCTGAGGTTTTTTCACATAACATATCCAAAGAGGGGTGTTTTTTATCGTTTTTGAATTATGATTTCTCAAAGTTGACATGTTTGCAGTTTTCGTTCAATATTCCTATGCGCCTGGACTACATCTATGCCACTAGAATCCAATTTTCACGCTATATCGGTTTGACATGAAATGGCTGTACATAGAAATGAAAGACGTAGTCCTACGTCAAAAAGCAAAACAAAACCGGTTGGCAAACAGGAAAAAGTCAGTGTAAAATTTTGCTGGTAGAGTACTCCTATACTCGCGCATTGGTCTGTCAGACCGAGAAATCAATAATTCGTTCATTTCTCAGAAAATATTAACACTACGACTTTGCGATTTTCTCTAGCTTCGTTATTCGTCGTTCGTCATCGTTTAGCGTATCGCATGTGTTGGTACAAAGGGGACGTGTGCCACTTTTTTAACACTTTCGGTCTGACACACCCCCGCGAGTATAGGAGTAACTTTTTTGGACAAGTGCCTTTTTTTCATATTCTAGAATATCGCTGAATGAAATGTATAAATTATTGTTAGTGGCGTGGAATATTTATTGAACATAATGCATAAGATCATTACCGGACTATTCTTATTTGATTTGAGTCCCTTTTGTCACTGTATTGAACGGATCTTTATACATACTATTCGTCGATATATTCGTCGTTAGATTAATACGTTCAAAAGCAAAATATAAATGTTTGACTTTCGTATAGTTATTCGCTAAATATAATGGTCATACATATACACACTTATGAAATAATTTCACTTGTGGAAGAATTGTAAACAGTAAACTATAAACTAATCGGTGGCTTATGGTAATTTTAAACAGGTACAATTTCGGGGATATTTTTTTATAATGGACAATATCGACAAGAAAACAGAAGTTCCTAGGAATCCTTTTGTATCATCTTTTTATGTCTCATCTAAAAAAAACGCATTAATTCTTAGTTTACCAAGAATACAGAGACAAAGAATATTTGAAATATGCAAACTTTATATTCTCGAACCTTTATCGTATGTTGCGCGTTCGCCTAGTAAGCGATCGATCGTGAATTCAAAACTCAGGGCCCTCATTGACCATCTTTGTGTTGTTACAGGATAGCTTCGTCCACGCAACATCCATCAGCGATGGAGATCGATCCACGGTCGAAATAAGATCAATTCATCCATACAACTGCTCTGCTCTGCAAGACACATCGGGCTGCTGTTCTATAAATAACTCAACAATGATCAATCAAATGTTTACGTTGTCCGGTCTAACTGGATAATGGAAGAACAGAAAGAATACTTTTGCGCCTAAATGGCTACTGTGTAACTGTACCATATGTAATGGTATAGAAGGAATACTGGCGAATGACAACTGTGTGATGTGCTAATTATAGATATGATAACCATGTGACATGTACACGATTAAAATTCGGCTCTGTTACAGCTAAAATGTTAATGAGCCTTAAATAAATAAATGGGATAAAAAAGTCGTCTGGTAATTATCTAGAAGGACGTTATACATTCTTCTCTTGGATAAAAGACCCGAAAAACACGCAACAACTGCATGAAATGTAAAAAATATGTTTGTTTCGAGCATGTAGTTATGCTATGTTTTGATTCTTACTCCAATGAAACCAAAATCGATTAATACGTTTTTATGTTATTTTATAGTTCTTTATACTTCCATGAATTGTATCAGTTGCTTAATTTAAACATTAACAGTGAAAAATTCGAAATTTCGTTATTTCTCTTGGAGTATCAAAAATTACTCTGTTCTGAGGAGGCTGAATTAGATGACTATTAAAACATAATAAAGACGAAGAAAACATATTTTTTGCAGTTTTTTCATTCAATCATACCCTCTTCTTCAAATAAATGCCAATAAAGCCTGAAAAATACACAATGGCAACATTACAGAAATGTTCAATTTTCGGTCTGTGACACCGTGCGCGAGTATACATGTTATGATTTTGCACGCGAGTACAGGAGGGTTAAGTGTTTTAGTCGAAATTTTTTGGAAAAATTGATACTATCAGTGAGTTTTGTTCTGCTTAGATCATTGTTCAGTGTACTTTGGGAGACGGTAGGTGATATTGTTGCTTATCGATTCTCAAAAACTTTGTTTTGAAATTATAAGTACACTCAGGGAGAAACCGACACTTTTAGTCAGGATAAAACTGACTTCTGGTTTGTGTTTCACTGACAGGTTAAATGCATCCTCATTTTTTGTGGATTCTCCTGTCACGAGAATAACGATGTCATCCGCGAAGCCAATGATTACCATACTTCGGTTGCCAGGAGCCAGGGCACTTAATGAGAAATTGTCCGAGTTAGCTCAACAAGTCGGCACAGCTTTGCAGCCCGACTGCGGTTGTGGAGAAAGGAACTTTCCTACCTGTCATTATTGATCCGGTCCGAAAAAAGTGCTTTTCGACTGCGGCGCAGGCGTATCATTAATCAGAAAGGATCTGCACGAGAAGCTAGGATTAGCGGTAAACGAAAGCGGAAAACAGGACTTGCACACACTGAGTGGCAGTATCAGAACTTTGGGAGTCACGTCGCTGGAAAACTATCTCGGGGGTTCGACATGTATGTCCCTTTAATGGGCATATTCGAAAGTTTTAGAGCCACCAATACGACCTTGACGATTGTGACGAGACGCTTCCGACCGTAATTCGAGGGCTCTTGAATACCTGAAGAAGTGCTGTCCAGAGTCTCGTCACACAGGCATGTATCGACAGATTCACAGGGAGCCTCGTTTCGTACGGCTCACATAAAGTATTATTGATACGATTCTTTCTCCGTATAACACCCAGTTAGTCAAGAACGATGATAACTGGTACAGTTTATTGATCCTATCCTGTCGTAACCACTTTGTCGGGATATGATTCTGCCTGCAACGCTTGATGGTTCCTTCCTCCGCCAGCTGTAAATATTTGCGAGCCAACTTCGCCGTCGAATCGTCGAAGGATTTGACATTTTGTTGGAACTGTCTTCTCATTTTTCAACGAATTGTAAGCTACATGGGGAGCACTTGGAGCCGATATCGCCACGCCCATTACGTAAGTGTCAACATATTGGGTAGGATCTTCTCTCCATTGAATTCTTTGTTAGTGTTGATCAGCGTCACGAATCAGTACCTGGTGAACCACTCACTGATGTCATCACTAATGAAGAGGATGTAAGGCGATTTGTCCCATACTGTTAAACGACACCTTCTCCGATGTTGCTGTCGCATCGCAGGTTTCCGAACCTCGCGAACATCGCATGTTAACCGAATGGTGCAGTCTGTGGTGTCAGAACTTACATCCGTCTATTCCGTACACGTTATTCTTACGAAGTCGCTTTTCTTGAGACGTAAGACATCGTCGAAATAAACTGTTTTACTGGATCGATTTCTAACAGGTGACGACATCTAATTTGCGGCACTCAAAGAAATCATTATTTGTCCATCTTTTTTGCCAATATCTTAGTTTAGGACCATGCCTTAGGTTTAGGACTAAACGATTGTTCATCTGCAGAAATGGAAGCGTTACACATAACCAAGTGAGTGTTAATATAGCCTCCCTACGGCTTTCACTCTTGTGCTTAGCTACGACAGCTACAAGTGAAGTAGTACGACTCACGGCAGTATCTACTCATGCAACCTGAAAAACTTGCTAAATCAGGTACATCAACACGATTTTAATTTAACGCCCACTACAGACGGATATTGGAAAGCGTAGAACACTTGAGAAAGCGTCGGAAGGTGGAAGAAGACCTTTTAAGTATTTTTTTCTTCGAGCTGTACCTAGGATGTACCGTTCAAGACATGTTGGGTAGTGTTACTGTAACTTGTTATGAATATGGCCCAATCGAGTCTGGTAGTTAGGAACAGTAGCGGTAGGCGCATGATTTTCATTTGATCATTGGTAGATTTATCCCGATTTTTTATCCCATCTGTTAATGTTGTTAGGCTCATTTAGCACTTCAGCAGTAACAGAACCGAATTTATTTGTGTATTTATCTTTATCGTTAATGTTGTAAATTCACTTAATCAATTTAGGCGTAAGAGTATTCCTGTCTTATAAACATGTTGTAAATTACACAGTAGCCATTTAGACGTAAGAATGTTTCTATCTTATCGATAAACATGTTGTAAAATACACATGTTACATAAATTACACCTTTTTTAGGCGTAAAAGTATGCAAAGTACCTATTGTGTTAACGTATTGCCCAGTTTAGCTCACCTCGTGTTTAAGCTTCTCAGGATCGGCTTTGGCTCTCGGAAAGACAGTTTCGACCTGGTTTTAAGTGGACAGCGAAAAGCGAACACAAGAAGTTGTCTATGGAAAATGGAATGACTTTGGTGATAGATGTAGAAGGAAAAGTTAGTTATTCTTTTCAAATTTATATTTTTTCAATGTATGGAGTTGGTATGGTACCGTGATCATTGGGGTCCTGATTGGAAGGATTGCAGAAAGACGTTTCGTATACGCATATTTATTCCCATATATTAATAATCATTTTTCTCGAGGTAATTTTTACAGATTTTTTAGACTTTTTAAAACCAAGGGTCTGTAGATACAGATTACAGATTTTCAGGATTTCATACAGAATTTACAGATTTTTAAAGATAAGGTTCCAATTTTATACAACAATTATTTTTATTCAATGAAATTCAATAATTTTTTCGGATCAATTCACGAAAATTATCCATTTCGAGAGCTTATTTCTTAGAGCGTATTTCTTGATGAATTTACGAGATGTCGATATATATATTGCAATTGAACACTCCCTAATCACCACCAATACTGTGTAGATAATTATAAAATTGCCAAATATTTTTAAATGGCGTTGCAGTGAGAACTTCTAATTTTCCAAACATTTGTTCAGATTGCAAGGCATTTCTTTAACACGAAACAATCGGTATAGTCAATGTTAGGAACAGGCATTGCGGTCTACACAAATGAGGTAGCCAACCTGGTTAGTGATTCTAACAATCCGAGCATTGAAAACTATTCCTTTGGAGAAAATTGAAAATTTGGACTCTTCAATCATAATTAATGAGCCTATCGAACTGGAAATCTTAAAAAATTTAGCTATTCTCGTTTGAAGTTTTGATGAAAATAAGTTTCAGATGAAAGATGCATTCTATAGATCTATCGAGTTGCTCAAATCATCGAATATTCTGAATTTATCTGAAACAAGCTTGCTATCACTAGAATGCGTCGTTGAATGCAGTCTGCGGATGTTCAACGAACTGAACCTGTTCTTCAATTTTCAAGTTGTATACAAAATCAAACAGCGAGTCGAATTTTACATCATTTGAACGACTTGATGAGCAAATCTATTTTACTTATTCTGAACTACGTTTTGCTATTGAATTTACTCAGATCAACTAGGAAACCAGAACTCTTTATCTTACTCTTTGGATAATATATACCCAAAAAATACATCAAATCTAATAATGCAGGATTAGAGCTTGGAAATTTTGAGCAGAATCTATAGAACCCACAAAATCTTCGTTGGAGTTGAAGCTGTTGGAACAGGTATTGAACTGGATAAGAGAAATAACTACTGCTGAAATGAATTGTTAAACGGTTGAACAATAAAAGTTCAAAAAAAAAACGTTTTCATTCGTTGGCAGTTATCCAGTATGTGATCATTGCAAGCCTTACATTTTTGTGTGTGCTCTAGAATATGTTATAATAAGAGTATTTACGTTGCGCAATGCAAACAAGCTTGAAAAAATGCAACTGTTTAAACTTTCATTACACCTCAATGAAGCATTGTGTTTTACTACAATGTATATGTTTACTAGCGCTACGTGGTTACCCTCAACATCGTATAATAACTAAAGCTCAAATTATGGCTAACAATTAGACTTATAAATACAATAGATATTCATAAAGATTTTCTGGAAAAGAACTAAGATAAAAAGATTTTTTCAGGTCGAAAACACAGCAACCTTGATTTGAAATTGTTCCTGACTTGATCAAATTTGATGATGATGATATTTATTCTGTAGCTGGACAACAGGAGGAAAAAGAATCCACTGGGCGCTGCGGAACCTGCAGACCAATTAAGAATCAAGGAAAAATTTGAACGACAATTGCAACAAACAAAGATAACAACGTCCAGCCTAAACTGAACGTCTATAAAAGGATTGATGAAAACCCTTGGACTAGAGTCCTCGTAAAGAGGGATCAGAGACAAATACATGACAATGGTACTGGACTCTGAACGGGCGTTTTCCTCTTCTGGAAACTTTGTTAATGAAATCCGATCGAGATTAGAAGGCGCCAAATTAACATTCTCTGTGTCCTTAAGAATTACTTTAACCAACTTTTTGTAAAACAAACATTATCAATATATGTATTTGTTTACCGGGAATTTACCGGTTTTACCGGTAATGAAAGGTTCGTTACCGGATAACCGGTTATTGAAATTTTGACACGGTAATGCAATTCCTAGTATTTACATTTAATGACAATCATACCAGTCAAAACAAAACAAAAGTTTACTTACACACTGAACAGATATTATTTGACACAGACAACATATAATGAGTTTCAAACTTAAAATTACAACCATTATAATCATCAACTGTAAGTCCTTGCAAAGAGAGACTGAAACCAAAGGACTGTGTGATAGCAATATATTTCCAGAAGATGCAATTGAAACAGTAACTTATTCCGTCAACATTATTGTAGCGTCCAGTTCCGATGGACAGCGCAAGTCGATGACACAAGTCGAACATATTAAGCATCCACACGTATCCAGAGTAGAGTCAAATGTGAATGATTTAAAAAAAAAATGTCACGAACAGTATCCCATAAAAAGGGGTTGCACGAAGAGTGATTTTAGCTGTTCTCGCGAAAGAACATCGATTAGACATGTGGGTGAAGACTCTGTTATTCACTCGAATTGAGTATTGGTTTTCCATTTCTACATTGATTCATGAAAAGAGTCCTCGATTCTTCTATCATTAGTAAACATAAGATTATGAAGTCGGGACATTTTCATTAATTCTTTGTTTGAAGAGTTGATACCTAACAATCTTTCTCGATTTAAACTCTACTAAACTATCCATAGTGATTAAAAAGTATTTCTTCAGTTATCCCAACTCACTGTTTTGGGAGACATTAACATGTCGAACATAATTCCTAAATTTTGAATATAACCACAAATTACAGGCACGATTACTTAAACCAAACAATACATGCACTTGTTATTTTTTTCTGTGTTATAGTTACTTTTATCAAAATTACTCTTCTTTGGAAATCATTTGTGGAACTTCTCCCAAAAGGCAGTTGCGAGACAAACTAAGAGAAGCCCCCCAACACAGATAAAACTTTCAAACAACGCTTCGATAGAAACGCGAAGCGAAAATTTGCTGTATGCAAATAGCAGTGGAGCCAATAAACTGAGACTTAAATAATGAAGCTGGATTGGCTTCAGTTGAGCTTAAAACTTTCCAACGTTATATTGATGAAGATGAATTGGTATTAATTTTGCAGTGGATTAGAGTCGGTTCACTGACGAAGGCTCATTTACAATTGATATACTGGCAAATTGGCACGTGAATCGACAGCAGTTTTTTTTTCAGTAAAGTGCTATGATATTCGTTGATTTACAGATGGCACAAAAAATCTACAAGATGCGAAGAATAATTTGCTGTATTCAAATTTTGTAGTTTAATAAAACAGAAATAGAAAAGAATGTTAGGAAATCTTTTTTTAAATACAAGACTAAATCACTGAGCCGGAAAATGATATTGCAATGATATTGTATGATATTCGTTTGAAATTATATTGTAGCGAAATCAAAAAAGATAGGTATTGGATGAAAAAGAACAAATTGTAGAGCGGTTAGAGAGCTTTAATTTGCCGATAGAAACAATTAAGTTTATTGTGCATTTTTGAAATAAAATTAATAACCACTAACTTTCGATTACGATTACTTCCAAAATGTTACTCAAATCCACTGGTATTTTAACTTCGTCTCAAATCAGCAGACAATTCCTTAGAGATTCAGCTGATTCCAACTTCCCGTTTAACAAACAAATTACCAACTAATGATCGTCGTGCTATTCGGAGAAGTGGCAATTGCTAAGTTGACCTCATTTAAATTATCCCTCGTCCAATTCAGTCCGATTTATCCCACTCCAGCAGAGCCATGAACGTAAATCTCGTTGCACGTCAACCAAGAGGCAGTTTTTGGTGAATATAATGAATCGTTCTTGTCTAGCCCGCAGCCCAGAAGCACACTTATCACGTATGTGGCACACATACGCGGTCGAATGATAAACAGCTTAGATGTGAAGTGATTTAAATTTAATTATAACATTTATTGCTAACTTTAATTAAATTTATCTCAAATCTCGGCTCAGCTTCACCGCATTGCAGTGTGTTATCGGTCCCGGTTCGTCAAACGAATAAATTTTATTTGGTTGCTCTGGTTTTGATAGCGGTTGAATTTCCCGGCCTTGTCGTGTATTCATAAATCTGCCATCAAACCTCGGGATAGCATTGTATGTGTGTGTGGGTGATTGTTTCTTGTTATTTCCCGCATTTAATTGAATGTTAGTGCTGCATGAAAAATTGTACGTTTCGGTTGAATTCATTCTAGATTAATTTTGCTGCCAAATCAAAATTTTTGCAGCAACAACAATGCTCAATTTCCGAATGCTTACGTGCAAATTATATAATTTCTTGTTGCTTAGCGTAAAAAAATGTACTTACAACAGGATCTTTTTTATCAGTATTTTGCTCCCACAGGGATTGAAGCGCTTCTCCCCATGCGGCTTTCTTTGTGTGCACCGAGAACCCCGTGACGTAGGTATTTTTCATTCAATCCATCCATTAGTGGAACAATCCAGAATCCCGAAACCGAGTGTTAGGAGAGTGGTTCCGTTTGATGAATCCTGTTTTCACCATTTCATACCTATAGAAAGATTTTTAATGAAATAGCAAAAAAAAAGAGCTGTCGCATGGCGTGTTCAGAATTAGAATGACTAACAGAATGGTCCGCATTCAAACCTCGTTTTAGGGAAATGACCATAATTCGGGTGATTGTGGAACGATTCTGAATGACTTCTTGTCAACTGTCCTCGAGAATGCTCTCATTCTTCAAGACCCCTTAAATTCCATGGCCATGGTCAAATTCCATGGCTAATGGCGACCATGTCTCTCCTCCAAATTTCGAATTCAGTGGAACAGTGGTATCGATGATGGTAACTCATCAGTCGTACTTGTCGTAAATAATAATATCTGGACGTTTGTAGCGGATCGAGAGGTGCGATACCAATTATTTCCAGAACAAGCGCAAGCTGGTATCTGTAGTTTGGTACAAGGTTTTCCAGTAGATTATATTAGAGCTTTAGTTGACGATAGAGAACTCGTGCTATGTTGTTGGAGTGCTCAGTATAGGCCATGGATGCCAGATGATCTTTTCAGATGTCTTCCCATGGTACTCCAAAATGTCTTCAAATGTAACAAATTCCCAATAATATTGAGAGAAACTAAAAATCTTAACTTACATTTGACAAAGTTTGATAGCTCATTCAATGTTTATTCTAATCGATATTATTGTAGAACGCATTTCAATAAACATGCTTTGAAGTTTTGAAGTTTATTTCAATAAACGTGAACAAAGAATATATTGCCCAACTAAATTTCATGAGTTCAGTAATGATAATTGGTTTTAAAAAATTTCGATTGAGTGAATATCGCCCCAGTTCTCCTTCAAACACGGAACTGCTTGGAAAAGTTAAAAAAAAATGGATGGGTTATATCTATAATATAACCGCAAGGTTGACGTGGGACTAACTTATCGTACCAATCATTTTTTGTATTGATTAATTTTTTGATTGAATGAAACAATTCTCGAATTCAATTGAATTCAATATATTTGCTGCATCAGTCAGCTCGCGCAGTCCGAAGCCGCCGGACGCAAAGTTGTTCGTGTCCGTTATTGTGTTGAAACAATACCGTTATCGGTTTCGCTGAAGTGATTGTGTCGCTCTAACGGTGTTTTCTTTATTGCGAGAGTGAAGTGATAAGTAATCACAACCAGCGGGAGGGAGAAGTCCTCCACTGCGGGCGCTGTGAGCGTGTGCCGTTCCTCGTCATCGTATTGTGGTGCGATACACCATTGCTGTTGTGCCAAGCGATCATCACGTGGTTCGATTGGAGCACCGTTACAAATCATCCGCACCGTGCGCTTCAAGTATTTTAGTTTATATATATATTAGGTTAAGGATTTAAAAAAAAAAAAGAAAAAGTATAATTGTATATCTGCCATAATGGCAGAGTGCGATCCTCTTGATATGGACATTGAATCTGATGTTTCCTCCTCACTAACTACTGGGAAGTCGCTTAAACGCGTTCCCCCCTCAGACGATGTCTTTTCAGAGGAAGAGTTAATCAACCTCAACAAGCCCCCTTCAAGAAAATTGGCAAACTTTTCCACTTCGCCCCCTCAATCTCCCGCTCCCGCTTCCGATTATCTCCCGAACTTGCCTCCCAGCCCAACTGTTCCCGCTCCCGCTCAACAATCGACCTCGTCCTCCCCCTCAGTTGTCCCCTCTCCGCGTGTCAAGGTCTATCCAGAAGATGCATCTGGATCTGGCCCATGGGTTGTTTTCTTCCGGCCAAAACCCAACGGGAAATCGCTCAACGTCATTCAGATCATGAAAGATCTGACAAAAAATTATTCCTCCGTGGTCGAAATTAGAAAGGTTCGACCGAACAAACTGCGTGTTGTCGTGGCTGATCGGAAGCAAGCTAACGAGATTGTTGTCGACAATAGGTTCGTACTAGAATATCGCGTCTATGTGCCCTGCCATAGCGTAGAAATTTCGGGGGTGATCACAGAAACGGGTCTGACGAGCGCATTAATAAAAGAGGGAGATGGCAGATTTAAAAAGCTCCCTTTGACGAAAGTTAAAATTTTGGACTGCCATCAATTAGGAAAAGTGTCCCAGGAAGAGGGAAAAACAAAATTCACGCCGTCCGACTCGTTTCGAGTAACTTTTGCTGGTTCCGCCCTCCCTGACTACGTTATGGTGGACAAATTGAGGCTTCCGCTGCGTCTCTTCGTGCCAAAGCCCATGACTTGCAACAAATGCAAGTCAGTTGGTCACACAGCAGACTACTGCGCCAACAAGGAGCGCTGTGCCACTTGCGGAGAGCAACATGTGGGCAAATCCTGCAGTGCGACTGAGCATAAGTGTCCATATTGCGGGGGACCCCACATGAGCTCTCAGCTTGTGAAAATTACAAGAGTCGCTGGGAGAAACAGAAGCGCTCTTTAAAGGAACGCTCGAAACGCACTTTTGCGGAAATTTTAAAGGGCGCTTCTCCACAGGCCCAACAACAACAACATCCAATCTCCTCACACAATATCTTTTCCACGTTGCCAGTTGACGAAATGGAAGCGGACACAGCTCACGGGGGTACACCGTTTATTTCCCAAGGGAATCCCCGGCGCAAAAATGTGACCACTCCCAAAATTCAATCACAAGTCCCTCCGGTGATATCCCCTGTTAGCTTGCCTAAAAAAACGAGTGCAGCGGACAAGCAAAATCAGGTTCCTCCTGGCTTCCGTGGGAATAGTTCACCTTCGAACGACCCAGCACTCGAGGGGACATCAAAAACCCCAACTGTCCCTATTTTTCCGTCCAGCTCAACTTCCCAATCGGGATTTATAAAGTTGTCTGACCTTTTGGATCAAATCTTCAAGTGTTTTAACGTTTCCGACTCCATCAGAACCATTGTCATTTCAATGCTTCCAGTATTAAAGACAATTTTGCAACAATTGATGCAAACATGGCCCCTCCTTGCAATGATTATCTCTCTTGATGTCTAATTCAAATAGAGAGGTCGGAGATATCACTGTTTTACAGTGGAATTGTCGTAGTCTTATCCCTAAATTGGATACATTCAAATTTTTAATTCATAAGTTCAATTGTGATGTTTTTGCTCTGTCCGAAACTTGGCTTTCTTCGCGAGATGATCTCTCTTTCCATGATTTCAATATTGTACGCTTGGACCGTGATGACAGATACGGAGGGGTGCTATTGGGGATCAATAAGTGCCACTCATTTTTTCGAATTGACCTTCCACCTATTGGAGGGATTGAAGCTGTTGCTTGTCATGCAAACATCAGAGGCAAAGACCTCTGTATTGTCAGCTTGTATTGGCCTCCGAGAGCTGCGGTTAGCCGCAAGCAACTTGTTGACATGTGCTCACTCCTTCCTGAGCCACGATTGATCTTGGGAGACTTCAACTCTCACGGAACTGCCTGGGGGGAACAGTACGACGACAATCGTTCATTGTTGATATATGACCTTTGTAACAGCTTCAATATGACCGTTTTGAACACTGGGGAAACAACACGTGTACCTAAACCTCCTGCTAACCCAAGTGCTCTTGACCTCTCGCTTTGCTCGAATTCACTATCGTTAGATTGCAAGTGGGATGTAATCCAGGACCCCAACGATAGTGATCACTTGCCAATCAAAATTTCCATCACCATTGGGTCGAATTCTTCTGAATCTATAAACATGGCATATGACCTCACAAGACACATTGACTGGAAAAAATATGCGGACGCGATTACTCTAGCCATCAATTCCAGAGATGGTTTACCTCCATTGGAGGAGTATAACTTCCTTTCTCGTTTGATCTATGACAGCGCAGTTCGCGCTCAAACGAAACCCAATCCAGGTTCCACCATTTTCCGAAGGCCTCCCAATCTATGGTGGGATAGCCAATGTTCCAAGCTTTATGTAGAAAAATCGAATGCATTTAAAGCTTTTCGGAAACGTGGTACTCCTGAAAATTTTCAAACGTATTTAGCCCTTGAGAATCAGTTCAAAAATTTGATCAAAGGGAAAAAACGTGCTTATTGGCGAAATTTCGTGGGAGGTTTGTCACGAGAAACGTCAATGAAAAAATTATGGAAAGTGGCTCGAAACATGAGAAATCGCTCTTCATCCAATGAAAGCGAGGAATATTCACATCGATGGATCTTTAATTTTGCACGAAAGGTTTGTCCTGATTCAGCTCCTGTGCAAAAATTTGTTCGAGATATACCACAAGATAGGTGCGATCTTGATTCCGAGTTTTCGATGGTAGAATTCTCTCTTGCTCTCCTTTCATGTAACAATTCTGCTCCGGGATCGGATAGAATTAAGTTCAACTTGCTGAAAAATCTCCCTGATGTGGCGAAACATCGCTTGTTGAACTTATTCAATCGGTTTCTGGAGCATAATATTGTTCCAGATGATTGGAGACAAGTACGAGTTATAGCTATTCAAAAACCCGGAAAACCCGCGTCCGACTTCAATTCGTACCGCCCAATAGCAATGCTGTCTTGTATACGGAAATTGTTGGAGAAAATGATCTTGTTTCGCCTTGATCGATGGGTTGAAACGAATGGCCTACTCTCAGATACACAATATGGGTTCCGCAGGGGCAAGGGGACGAATGATTGTCTTGCGTTGCTTTCTTCAGAAATTCAATTGGCTTACGCCGAAAAAAAACAAATGGCTTCAGTATTCTTGGACATAAAGGGGGCCTTTGATTCTGTTTCAATAGAGGTCCTGTCAGACAAATTACACTCTCGGGGTCTGCCGCCTCTATTGAATAATATGTTATATAACTTGCTTTGTGAGAAACATTTGAATTTTTCTCACGGGGATTCGACAGTAAGTCGGGTCTCCTACATGGGACTCCCCCAGGGCTCATGTTTAAGCCCCCTTTTGTACAACTTCTATGTAAGCGACATCGACAATTGCCTTACACAAAATTGCAACCTAAGACAACTTGCAGATGATGGAGTGGTGTCTGTCGTAGGATCAAACGAATCCGAACTGCAAGGACCCTTACAAGATACTTTGAACAATTTTTCAACCTGGGCCATTGGGCTAGGGATCGAATTCTCCACGGAGAAAACAGAGATGGTGGTTTTTTCTAGGAAGCATAGACCAGCAAAACCAAAGCTTCAACTTTTGGGTAAACCGATCACTCATGCTATGTCTTTCAAGTATCTTGGGGTCTGGTTCGACTCCAAATGTACTTGGGGGGCCCATATTAGGTATCTGAGTAAAAAATGCCAACAAAGAATAAACTTTCTCCGTACAATTACCGGCACCTGGTGGGGAGCCCATCCCGAAGATCTTCTAATGTTGTATCGAACAACTATTCTCTCAGTGATGGAGTATGGCAGTTTCTGTTTTCAATCAGCTGCCAAAACACACCTCATTAAACTCGAGCGAATTCAGTATCTTTGTCTCCGTATTGCGTTGGGATGTATGCCCTCAACGCATACCATGAGTCTCGAGGTTTTGGCAGGCGTACTCCCACTAAAAGATCGCTTCAATTTATTATCTCTTCGGTTCTTCATTCGGTGTAAGGTTATGAACCCATTGGTGATCGGAAATTTTGAGCAGCTGATCGAGCTAAATTTTCATTCTGGATTCATGAGCTCATATCATGAATTCGTCTCCATGCAGGTTGATCCTTCTTCGTATATTCCCAACCGTGTTTGTTTTCCTGACTACATCAATTCCTCTGTACATTTTGATCTGTCCATGATGCAGGATATCCATGGAATTCCAGATTATCATCGATCGGGGATCGTTCCTACGATTTTCGAAGCAAAGTATGGGCGTGTCAATTGTGATAATATGTACTTTACTGATGGGTCCTCTATGAATGAGTCCACAGGATTTGGAGTGTTCAACAAATTTTTTAGCACCTCACACAGTCTTCAGTATCCTTGCTCAGTGTATATTGCTGAATTGGCAGCAATACACTGGGCGCTGGACAGCGTCGCCTCACGACCTGTTGAACACTATCACATTGTAACGGATAGTCTTAGCTCTGTCGAAGCTATCCGTTCAGTGAGGCCGGAAAAGCACTCGCCGTACTTCCTTGAGAGAATACGAGAAATTTTGAGTGCTTTATCCAGACGCTGTTATGTCATTACCTTTGTCTGGGTCCCTTCACATTGCTCAATTCCGGGTAATGAGAGGGCTGACTCATTAGCAAAGGTAGGTGCAATTGAAGGCGAAATTTATCAGCGTCAAATCGCCTTCAATGAATTTTATTCTTTAGTTCGTAAAAATACCATCGTTAACTGGCAACGCAAATGGAACGAAGATGAATTGGGCCGGTGGCTCCACTCAATTATCCCTAAGGTTAGCCTCAATCCGTGGTTCAAAAGTCTGGAATTGAGTCGGGACTTTATTCGCACCTTCTCCCGACTCATGTCCAATCACTGTTCGTTAGACGCGCTGCTTTTTCGTTTTAATCTTGCCGACAGCAATCTCTGCGGTTGTGGCCATGGTTACCACGATATCGAACACGTTGTTTGGTCGTGCGAGTTGTATCTTGTCGCCAGATCGAATTTAGAAAACTCCCTTCGGGCTGGAGGAAAGCAGTCCAATGTGCCGGTGAGAGATGTGTTGGCTCGGTTAGACCTTGATTACATGTCCCAAATATATGTTTTCCTTAAAGCTATCGATCTTCGAGTGTGATTGTTTATACATCCTTTTCCCCTCCTTTTCGTCCTTCGCGAGCTATCGGTTCCCTTCCTACTAACATTAGAATAAGTTAAATTGTAAATACATATTAGATGTAAGGATAGTTTTAAGAATTGAGTGTGAAGTGTCAGTGTGAATGAGAATGTGAATGTGAATGTGAGTGCGAGTGTAAACACACATCTCCTTACATCCCATCCTTTTCCTAATGAAAATGTGTCACCCTTCTAAACTCGAGTCGACCGCGAGTAATCGGTTTCCTATTTCATTAACCATAGAATTAAGGAAACAACATGTTGATATATGCTAGTTGAAATATAGTTAAGAGTTTGGCTCCATTAAACTTATGTAACTGAGCCTGTAAAAATAAAAAAAAATAAAAAAAATAAAAAAAATATATTTGCTTTATTTTTTTTTTTTTTTTTTTGGCAGACTTATCTCACTTCTTAACTAGGCGAACCTAGCCAGAATTTTCACCTGCCCCCGGGCTTCTGAATGCCAAAGGGGGACTAGGCTCTGCGGAATGCACGTATCTGCATGCTCGTGCTGTTTTAGTCCTGACCGAGGAATTGTCGGACAATCGCGCAGGTGCTAAGGATGACCGACTTTTGGATGCCGGCCAATTTCGAGGGCGACCGCTCATGTCCGTCTCCAAAGCAGTGCAGATGTAATAGGCGCGGATCACGAATTCATTCATTTCATGTGTCCACATGATCCGTCGCCTAGTAGTACCCACAAGTGTGGACGACTGTCGTCTGACAGTCGCAACACGCCTCGTAGGCGCAGCGTTTCGTTGGTGATGTCGATGGCTGCTGTTTCCGTGTGGCGGTAGCTCTTCGGGTTGAACCCGGCTGGTGGCCCGCTCTTGCACATCGCCCTCCAGCCGCTGGCCGCTCGCTCTTACGCCCGTTCCAGGACCAGCTCCAGTTCGGGGACCCTCCTCGGGCGATCGCATTCTGAGTATTCTTCGTGAACGTAGCTCCATTTTCTGGGTGTATCTCCTTTGCCCGGGAGACAGCGGGTTGGCTTATACATGGTTGTATAATTCCATGGCATGGTTGGCTTATACATGGTTGTATTCCATATAATTATACATGGTTGTATAATTCCATATAAGATCAATTCATGCATTGTGATAGATTATGTTACAAGTAAATTTAATGACAGTCCTTTTACATTTGGTATGATGCCTAGGACAAAATATGTGAACGGAAGAATTATCAAACGATTATTTCATTTTACGTTTCCTTCTGAAGTTTGCATCTCTCAAGTGTACGTACTTCTCGAACGTTTCCTTCTGAAGTTTACATCTCTTAAGAGTTCGTACTTCTCGAACCGCATATTTGCTTGATTTGGTGAACTTCAGGCACTCAATTTCGATTTTGACATATACGTCGAACGCATATTGTTTAATCAATAGGCGTCATCGCAGTAATTGGTTATCAACATCTTGCCCAATCATCAAATGGTATGCGTAGGAATTCAGTGAGCAAAAGATATGAAGGCATATCATTCAATGCAATCTTGAATAACCGAGCCAAAGCGTGGTGTTTGTACCCGCTTTTGTAATCTGTATTTAGAAAACACTTTTCGGAGTGCAAAAAAACATGCAAGTGCAGAAGTACCCCCCCGGAAGACTGGTTGAGGAAACATATTCTAGTTTGCACAAAGGCAAGCGAGTGCAAAAGTACTCGCAGTTTGCATTTATTTGCAGAGCCGATTTCTCCAAACATCTTGGTTTCGAAGTCTGTGTAAGGCAAACACATTTCAGTCGGAACAAAAATGCGACTTGCACGTATTTGCAATGTCAATTTCCTCAGACACCTTGGTTCTAAAGTCTGTGTTGGGGAAACACATTTCGTCAGAACAAAAATACCCCCGACTTTTATACATTTGCAATGCCGATTTCCCCACGCTCCACGGATTTTTTTTTTTTTTTTTTATATTGATGATGATGGTCCCGCCTCCTTCCCCTACAGAGGTTTGAGCAAGACGAGTTATCTAAAAGATAATTTATTTATTTTTTCTCAACATTGAAATCAGTTTAGCAAACACAAAAAAAACGCACTGATTTTATTCACAGATATAAGTTCAAAAAAATTGCAATTTCCAAAGACAAGCCAATACTCAGTCATGTCCGCCACAGAGCCGATACGGTCCCGACGAGGCCCTTGCAGCCAAGTCTGTGTTAGAGAACACATTTCGGTGAGAACAAAAGTCCCCATAGTTTCATGTATCTGCAATGCCGATTTCCCCAAGGCTGCTTGGTTTTGATGGCTGTGTTAGGGAAACCGTAGATCGAGCCAATCAAAATGAGGCAGTTAGGGCGTTTAGATAACGCTTAACATTTTACAGTTATTCAATTGTTTATCTAATGAAAAATAACATTTTATTAACTGCGATAGAAGCGTAGAAGCATTCCCTATCAATTGATGCAAACATCTTCCCGATCCAGCAAGAAATGTTCGAGTTATAAGCATTCGGAATCTTTCATTTTTTCCTGCATGTTCTGTGTTTAGGTTTTCATTTTACCCCCCATATACTCCGGTTAGACGTAGTCCCACGTCAAAAAAAGCGAGTGAATGCCACCGTTACAACAGTCCCCGATAATTACTAAGAACAAAAAGTAGCAAGTGACTGATAACTGATAATAAAAGCGAGCGAATGATACTGGGACAAAGCCCTGCTTCTTTTGACGATATTTTCGGTCAATATCTAGTCAATATCTAGTAAGTGTTAGAATTTTATGGAAATGTTATCTCCCAAAAATCCACATACGCTATCACACTGGAATGTCTTCACATACTTCATACTGTCTTCACAAACCAACATGCAGAGCTTCGTTTCACCGATTCAAACGTGGAAATTTTGACCTCGAATATGAGGAGCATCCAAAAATATGAGGAGGTGCACAAAAAAAATCGAAGATGAGGAATTGGAGAAGTTACTCGATGAAGATCCAAGCCAGACACAAGAATAACTTACAGAAATGTTGGGAGTAACACAACATGCAATTTCACATCGTTTAAAGCAACTCGGAATCATTCAAAAACAAGGTAATTGGGTCCCATATGAGTTGAAGCCGAGAGACATTGAACGGCGCTTTTTCACCTGCGAACAACTGCTTCAGCGACAGCAAAGAAAAGGTTTCCTGCACCGAATCGTGACTGGTGACGAAAAGTGGATACGTTACGAAAATTCTAAGAGTAAAAAAGCTTAGATTAAGCCCGGCCAGCCATCAACATCAACCGCAAAACCAAATATTCATGGTTCCAAGCTTATGCTGTGTATCTGGTGGGATCGGCTCGGAGTCATATATTAGGCTGTCAAAAAAGTTCTGCGGTATTTTTTTGAATTTTCATTTGTTCATAAAATTAGTTACAATCATCTGTTTTAAGTCAAATATGCGCCGTTTTGTTCGATGACTTGTTCCCAACGAGATGCCAACTTCATAATAACCCTGTTATAGAAGCTCGCTTCCTTATTGGCAAAACACTCGAATAGCCAATTTTCACAAGCCTCTTTTGTGGCTAACTTCTGAATACCTAGCTCGTTCGCCATGGACAAAAACAGGTGGTAGTCACTTGGTGCAAGGTCCGGACTATACGGCGGATGCAAAAGAACCTCCCATCCGAGCTCCCGGAGCTTCTGGCGCGTCACTAAAGAAGTGTGTGGCCTGGCGTTGTCCTGATGGAAGACAATGCGGCCTCTGTTTATCAAAGATGGCCTCTTCTTCATGAGTGCTACCTTCAAGAGGTCCAGTTATTGGCAGTACAGGTCCGAATTGAGCGTTTGGCCATAGGGAAGCAGCTCATAATAAATTATTCCTTGACAATCCCACCAAACACACAGCAGAACCTTCCTGGCCGTTAATGAGGGCTTGGCCACCATCTGAGCCGCTCCAGCGGGCTTCGACCACGACCGTTTGCGCTTCAAGTTGTCGTAAGTGACCCACTTTTCATCGCCAGCCACCATCCGCTTCAGAAACGGGTCGATTTTGTTGCGATTCAGCAGCGATTCACATGCGTCGATACGGTCAAGATGTTTTTTTGCGTCAACGTGTGTGGTACCCATACATCGAGCTTCTTTGTGAATCCAAGCTTCTTCAAATGGTTAATAACGGTTTGATGACTTATCCCCAGCTCTTGGCCGATGCTACGGCTGCTACTATGCCGGTCTTTCTCGTTTAATTCAGCGATTTTGTCGCAATTTTCGGCGACAGGCCTTCCGAAGCGTGGCGCATCTTCGACGCCCTCTACACCAGAACGAAAACGTTGAAACCATCGTTGTGCGGTGGAAATGGAAACTGTATCGGATCCATAAACTGCACAAATTTTATTGGCAGCTTGAGATGCATTTTTGCCTTTGTCATAGTAGTACTGTAAAATATGTCGGATTTTCTCTTTATTTTGCTCCATATTTGCGGCACTATAACTCACGAACGACTTAACCAAACAAAACACTGTCAAGGACTATATTATAGCGCGCAAAAATACCTTTCCAACTATAGTATGACTCGATACAATGAATACAACTAGAACTACGCGCTTACAACGACACCTCGCGGAAATACCGCAGGACTTTTTTGACAGCCTAATATAACCGCAAGGTTGACGTGGGACTACCTTAGCTTAGTAATCAATTGTTTGTAATGATTTAATTTTTGATTGAATGAAACAATTTCCGAATTCAATTGAATTTAATATATTTTCTTTGTGAGTAAAAAGATTGTATACTGCCATATGAGGTCAATTCATGCATTTGGATAGATTATGTTCTTCATTACAAGTAAATTCAATGATAGTCTTTTTACGTTTGATATGATGACATCTTGGTTTTGAAGTCTGTGTTAGACAAACACATTTCAGTCGGAACAAAAATGTCCCAATCTGCAAGTATTTACAATTCCGAATTCCCCAGACACCTTCGTTTAGAAGTCTGTAATAGGTAAACACATTTCAGACGGAATAAAAATGCCCCCGAATTGCATGTATTTGTAATGCCAATTTCCCCACGCTCCTTGGATTAGAAGGCTGTGTTAGAGAAACACATTTCAGTCGGAAGAAAAATATACCCGACCTGCATGAATTTTCAATGGCAATTTCCCCAGACACCTTGGTTCTGAAGTTTGTGTTAGGGAAACACATTTCAGCCGGAACAAAAATGCGCCCGACTTTCATGTATTTGCAAAGTGGATTCCCCCAGGCACATTGATTTCGAAGACCGTGTTAGGGAAACACAGCTCGGTTGGAACAAAAATACCACCAACTTGCATGTATATTTGCTATGCGGATTCCCACAGGTACATTGATTTGGAAGTCTGTGAAACCGTCGGGAAACCGTAAATCGGGCCAATCAAAACTAGGCAGTTAGGGCGTTTAGATAACGCTTGACATTTCACAGTTATTCAATTGTTTATCTAAGGAAAAATAACATTTTATTAATTGCGATAGAAGCGTAGAAATATTCCCTATCAATTGATGCAAACATCTTTCCGATCCAGTAAGAAATGTTCGAGTTATTAGCCTTTGGAATCTTTCATTTTTTCCTGCATGTTCTGTGTTTAGGTTTTCATTTTACCCCCCATATACTCCGGTTAGACGTAGTCCCACGTCAAAAACTGGAAGATAGCTGTATCCCGTAAAATTATTTATTTTAAGAATATTCGGCTTCGATTTATCTAGAATGAATATGTTTTACCTATTCCAATGATTGAGAATAGAAGTTCCTCCACAGCTTCGTGTAGTGTTTATATACAGCCATTCCATGTCAAACCGATATAGTAGTTCTCAGATTTTCCTGAAAAGTGTTAGTTTTGTTCTTTATCGCAAAACAGTAGACCCCTATTAGTAGAATTTCGAAAGTTATAAATTTTTGAAAAAAGTAATTTTTGAAAAAAGTGGAGATCTTTGGACCACCCTAAAATGGAAATAAGCACCCTAAAAAAAATAAAAAAATACATGTCTGATATTTTGCGTTAAGGAACAAAACTACCTCTTTTCACGAAAAAAATGGTCATCTCGAATTTCAAAAAGTTACAACATAAAAAACAGGACGTGGGTTATATCTATGGTATAACCGCAAGGGTGACGTAGGACTATCGTTGATTTAGAGATCATTTGTTTGAAGTTGAATCTGAATTCATTCTGAATGAATGAATATTTGGGGGACTTCGAAAACGAGAGCGTTACGTTGGAGGCACAAGGTTTTATGCATCCAATATTGGATACGGAAATATCCTACTGATGGGGAAGAATAATTTTCAGAAGCTTTCCTGTTAATTGCGATTGTTTGAAAAATCACAAAACCAAATGTATTTGATTGCAGTGTTATATGGATAGAAAACATTAGAATAAACTATTTCGCATCAATGTATTTTTCAATTCCCAGGGGATCTGGCAGAGTATTTTTCAGCAACGATTAATTCTTTTCAGATTTTCCTCGATACTCGAAGCCCACCAGTGGTTAATACTAACTCGATAACCACCTGTTAGTAGCATTTGATCGAAAAATATTTGGTCGCAGTGTTACATGGATAGAAAACATTCAAATAAACTCTTTCACATGAATGTATTTCTCGATTCCCAGGGGAAGTGGCAGATTATTTTTCAGCAATTATTAGTTCTTTCCAGCCCTCCAGTGGTTATTGCTAACTCGCACTTGATTGAAAAATATTTGGTCGCTGTGTTATATGGTTAGAAAACATTAAAATAAACTCTTTCGCATGAATGTATTTTTCAATTCCCAGGGAACTGGCAGATTATTTTTCAGCAACGATTAGATCTTTCCGAAATTTTCTCGATGCTGAATGGCGTCCAAACGAAAATATTCCTTTCAGTTTGGTCTGTAAAAAACTTTTCTGAACTCTTATCCATCAAATTTGGAGCCCTGAAAAGGGCAGTTGATTTTATGCTAAGCTAATAGAACGCTCTCCTCGGTTACGATGGGCCAGCTGGATGTCCTTGGGCATGATGTGACGCGTTTTGCATGGATAGCACACAAATTGGTATCTTCGAATAGGCCTCCTGCAGTGTCATAACCGCGGAACTTTGGAAGCGCAAATCGGTTTTGAAGTCCTGAGCAATTCCACGAACCAAATGCTGCAAAGGTAGATTGCGGATCAGCAATTCGGTCGAATTCTGATAGCGACGAATTTCACGCAAAGTTCCCGGTCGATAGCGATGTGGTCACACTCCCCGCGGCTGGTGCACTTATCCGAGCTGCTTTCGTGGTACTTTACCACCGAAAGACTAACGAGCTGTGTGCTTGGTCCCACACAAACGAGTCCTCACGGTGCGAGAGTAGAGTAAGAAATGAATGAAACGGTAACGGTATTGAATTAAAGAGACTTTAAACTCTGAGAGTTCATTCGTCTCTATGAATGAAAGCAAAGGAAGCGTCATTTTATAAACCATAAAAAGACGGGTGGGTAATGTCGGGGACATAACCGGAGTGACGTAGGACTATAAAAGGGGACAGCTTTTGTTAAATAAATATTTTAAATATATTGTTTTATTTTCTTCTCCTACGTGAATACCTACCTATCTACCTGAAAATGGATTAGTTTACTGTTTACTCTTTATGAACATGTTGGTGGTTCTGAAAAGAACCTTTGGCGTTGTGTTTTTGCGTTTTTTTATGAAGGCTTACCACCTAGCCCCGTACATGGAATACATCTTTACATTGTCTTTGATCCCCATGTACGTACATCACGACCATTTGTTTTAGAAAGCATTGAACTGTATTTCCTAAACTCTTTTTTGGAAGGTTTATTGGCCCTGAAAAGCGCCTTGTTTTATGGAATGGTTCCAATTTAGAAAACTTAGTATACGTGGTTTTGAAAAAAAAACCATTTCGAACGCCCTCGATGCCGCCTTGTTCTGGATTTGCCACCGAAGCAGTTTGTTTAAAGAACAAACTTTTTTCTTCTGCTACCTGATGCCGTTTTGCGATTGCGTTTGCCATTCGCCCCTCGCTGCAACTGCCTGTTGTCTTGATGTCCACCGAACCGAATGTGTTCTGTTCCGAATGCGGGTTTTCTTATCGTCGCGAACAGATTTACCAGCCAACTCGGTCACTTCGGCTTCGAAACTATATAACGCCGGCTAGGTGGACTGGTGTACTGGTACTAACGCGCTCGGCCTAGCTACCCTTGCGGGGAACTCCAGATCAACACGGTTCGAGCGGGATTTTGCCTTTCCCTTCACTTTTCCTCCTTTACCATGACCAGACATGGCTGCTTGGGTTGGTTTGTTGATGTGTTGTGATGCGAACCGATGTGGTGTACGGTTTGAATGAGAATGATCGTTACGGCAGCGGAGCGGGGATTTTTAAGTTGACTGGCTGGCTCGAGAATTACGCATGTGTGAGACTGCGACCAATGTTTCGTTCATTTTGACGTAGGACTACGTCTAACCGGAAGATATAGGGGGTGAAATGGAAATCTAGGCACTGAACAAGTAGGAAAAAATGCAAGATTTGGAACGTTTATAACTCGAGCATTTCTCAATAGATCGCAAAGGTTTTTGCATCAATTGATAGGAAATATATCTACGCATCTATCATAACGAATAACATTTCATTTTTCTTGAGATAAATAATTGAATAATTGTGAAATATCAAGCATTGTCCAAATGCACTATGTGCCCATTTTTGATTGGTCCACTTTGTGCTCCTCAAATCGTACCGACCAAAACGGGCAACCAGAGCAGCAGCGAAATAGAATGAAGCACGATTGGAAAGGAAAAAGAAAAAAAAAGAACGAAACATTGGTCGCAGTCTCACACATGCGTAATTCTCGAGCCAGCCAGTCAGCTTAAAAATCCCCGCTCCGCTGCCGTAACGATCATTCTCATTCAAACCGTACACCACATCAGTTCGCATCACAACACATCAACAAACCAAACCAAGCAGCCAAATCTGGACATGGCAAAGGAGGAAAAATTAAGGGAAAGGCAAAACCCGCTCGAATCGTGTCGGTCTGGAGTTCCCCGCAAGGGTAGCTAGGCCGAGCGCATTAGTACCAGTGCACCAGTCCACCAAGCCGGCGTTATATAGTTTCGGCCGCCGAAGTGATCGAGTTAGCTGCCAAAGCTGCTCGCGCCGAAAACAAAACCCGCATTCGGAACAGAACACATTCGGTTCGGTGGACATCAAGTCAACAGGCAGTTGCAACGAGTGGTGAATGGCAAACGCAATCGCAAAACGGCAGCTGGTAGCAGAAGAAAATAGTTTGTTCTTTATACAATCTGCTTTGGTGGCAAATCCAGAACAAGGCGGCATCGAGGGCGTTCGAAATGGTTTTTTTCAAAACCACGAGTACAAAGTTTTCTAAATTGAAACCATTCCATAAAACAAGGCGCTTATCAGGGCCATTAAACCTTTCAAAAAAGAGTTTACGAAATATAGTTCAATGTTTTCTATACTAACTATATGTGAAATATAGTGGCAATCGCAATCGCAAAACGGCAGCAGGTAGAAGAAAGAAAAAGTTTGTTTATACAGACCGCTTTGGTGGCAAAACCAGCCACCGTAAAACACAGCGCTTTACAGGGCCATTAAACCATTCAAAAAAGAGTTATTAAAAGTTTTTCACAATACCAATGCATTCTAAAGTGACATAATATGACATATAATATAAACTGTTTTGTTTTGTTTATGCTTGTTCTTGAACTGGTTGGGGTTTTTTAAATTGATCATTCAGTTTTCACAAACCCATGTATAGTTTCCGAATTAAAAGTGGCTTCAAATTACAACACATTGTATGCAGGATGGCATAAACGAATTTTCTCGGCAGCAAGAACTGCTTTCTTTGGTTGACTGACTGACGTTACATCTGCATTGTATAGGAAAATAACTAAGGAGCAACATGATGAGCTATGTATTTCCTGCTGCTCTGTTCTTATTTTAAGTTCTTATAGTTCGTTTATTTTTCAACAGATCGTCTCCAAAACCTCAGTTCTTTTTTATTTTTATTTACTTTGTTTACGGATACTACAAATCTTACAATTCATTCGTCTCCGAAACCACAGTTTAAGGTTCGGTAATGTGCTCAATAATGAAATATATGATAGTGAATGAGTTGATGACTACCTATGCATTCCCTATCACAGCCATCATTTTGATTGTACGATATATGCATACGCCGAAAGATGCCCGGCGTTGAGCATTTAATAAGTACAAAGCCTTTAGAAAAAAATCAAGAATCAAGTTTGTAAAAAAAAACGCAAAAACACAACACCAAAGGTTCTTTTCAGAACCCCCAACATGTTCATAAAAAGTAAACAGTAAAGTAATTCATTTTTCAGGTAGATAGGTAGGTAGAAGAAAATAAAACAATATAATTAAAATATATATTTAGCAAAAGCTGTCCCCTTTGTATAGTCCTACGTCACTCCGGTTATGTCCCCGACATTACCCACCCGTCTTTTTTTCTTTTTCCTTTCCAATCGCGCTTCATTCTATTTCGCTGCTGCTCTGGTTGCCCGTTTTGGTCGGAACGATTTGAGGAGCACAAAATAGACCAATCAAAAATGGGCACATAGTGCATTTCGACAATGCTTGATATTTCACAATCATTCATTTATTTATCTCAAGAAAAATGAAATGTTATTCGTTATGATAGATGCGTAGATATATTTCCTATCAATTGATGCAAAAACCTTTGCGATCTATTGAGAAATGCTCGAGTTATAAGCGTTCCAAATCTTGCATTTTTTCCTACTTGTTCAGTGCCTAGATTTCCATTTCACCCCCTATATCTTCCGGTTAGACGTAGTCCTACGCCAAAAGTATAAAATGTAAACCCCACCCTTGTTATATTCGTAGCTTACTGTGAGAGAGAAACGAATAACATCGAAGTAAGTATACAGTAAGCTTATATAATAAAGAGGGTGGGGTTTACATTCTGGACTTTTATGGCTTATAACAAGATGCTTCCTTTGCTTTCGTTCATTTCTTACTCTACTCTCGCACCGTGAGGACTCGTTTGTGTGGGACCAAGCACACAGCTCGTTAGTCTTTCGGTGGTAAGGCACCACGAAAGCAGCTCGGATAAGTGCACCAGCCGCGGGGAGTGTGACCACATCGCTATCGATCGGGAACTTTGCGTGAAATTCGTCGCTATCAGAATTCGACCGAATTGCTGATCCGCAATCTACCTTTGCAGCATTTGGTTCGTGGAATTGCTCAGGACTTCAAAACCGACTTGCGCTTCCATAGTTCCGCGGTTATGACACTGCAGGAGGCCTATTCTAAGATACCAATTTGTGTGCTATCCATGCAAAACGCGTCACATCATGCCCAAGGACATTCAGCTGGCCCATCGTATCCGAGGAGAGCGCGCTATTAGCTTAGCATAAAAAGACGGGTGGGTAATGTCGGGGACATAACCGGAGTGACGTAGGACTATACAAATGGGACAGCTTTTGTTAAATATATATTTTAAATATATTGTTTTATTTTGAATACGTGAATACCTACCTATCTACCTGAAAAATGGATTAGTTTACTGTTTACTCTTTATGAATATGTTGATGGTTCTGAAAAGAACCTTTGGTGTTGTGTTTTTGTTATCACTCGATATTCCCATCTTGTTCGGTTAAACCTTCCTGTGTAGCTATTGCGTTTGCCACTCGCCACAGCTTTCACAGTAAAATTTCTTCCCATCTAGCTTGTGACATGTTGTTCAGTCAATTACATTGATTACGACGTGCCGGAGAAACACTTTGCCACTCACTGAAACTAATTGTTGCCTTGATGAGCGCCGAACCGAAGCTGCTCTGTTCTTGATGCGGGTTTTCTGATTGTCGTGAGCAACTTTGCAAGCCAACTCGAGCACTCCGACGGCCGAAACTCTATAATCGCTGTTAGGTATACTGGTGCTCCGGCACCAATCCGTTCGGCCTAGTTACCCTTGCGGAGCAATCAGTGAATGCGACCAACAGGGAACTGGAGACCTGCACGGTTCGAGTGAGACTTTGCCTTTCCCTTAACTTGTCCTCCTTTGTTACGTCCACGATGCCGATGCCGTACAACCACACGGGTTTACGGTTTGAAAGAAAAATAAGATATTTTTTGGGGTCCGCGTGTTTTATACTCTAGCGGTACACACTCACAGGATAGAGACAAATCGGCAGACTCAGCCAGAGGGGCGAGTCCAACGAGACGAACGAATGAGCGTTAAAAGGGAGCGATGGCAAAAAAATACATTCATTACGATTTGTTCGCTCGTTGGATTCACATGCAGGCTAAAAAAGGGTCCTTTTCAGGATCACAAAATTATCTTCAATCTAAAGAGTTTATTGTTTTGTTATCACTCGATATCCCCATCTTGTTCGGCTAAACCTTTCTGTTTAGCGATTGCATTTGCCACTCGCCACAGCTTTCACAGTTGGAAAATTTCTTCCCATCCAGCTAGTGACATATTTTACAGTAAATTATATTTAATGCGACGTGCCGAAGCACCACTCAGTGTCGCATTGGAGGAGATTTCAACCTGTAATTGAACATTTACGATGACAGTGGTTCAGTGTCGACTTTCAATGTGGGGTCATAATTTGGATCTCTATGTTTACAAAAATGTCCAACTAAATAAGTCGCATTACATGTCCGTCTAATTAGCTAAATGTCGAACTAATTGTAAATTACTGTACTTTCAATCTGGAAACAATTTAAGAATTGGTGAAAATTGAATAATCAGGAAAGTCCCCAACTATCAATAAGCTCAGAACAGCTGCCAAATTGACATACTCATCTGATCCTGGCAAACAAATTATGAAAAAATCAAATTGTGTTTTATTATTATTTTGGATAATGTTTTAGAAAGCATTGAACTGTATCTCCTAAACTCTTTTTTGGATGGTTTAATGGCCCTGAAAAGCGTCTTGTTTTATGGAATGGTTCCAATTTAGAAAACTTAGTACTCGTGGTTTTGAAAAAAACCATTTCGAACGTCCTCGATTCCGCTTTGTTCTGGATTTGCCACCAAAGCAGTTTGTATAAAGAACAAACTTTTTTCTTCTGCTACCTGATGCCGTTTTGCGATTGCGTTTGCCACTCGCCACTCGCTGCAACTGCCTGTTGTTGTCCTTATGTGTTCTGTTCTGAATGCGGTTTTTCTTATCGTCGCGAGCAGCTCTACCAGCCAACTCGATCACTTCGGCGGCCGAAACTATATAACGCCGGCTAGGTGGACTGGTGCACTGGTACTAACGCGCTCGGCCTAGCTACCCTTGCGGGGAACTCCAGATCAACACGGTTCGAGCGGGATTTTGCCTTTCCCTTCACTTTTCCTCCTTTACCATGTCCAGACATGGCTTCTTGGGTTGGTTTGTTGATGTGTTGTGATGCGAACCGATGTGGTGTACGGTTTGAATGAGAATGATCGTTACGGAAGGAAAGAAGGAAGGTATTGTATTATAGAGACTTTAAACTTTTGCAGTTCATTCGTCTCTAGCCTTGAGAAAGGCCCTTTGAAAACTCTACTCTATTCTACTCCAGCGCTACCACCTCCGCCCTCTTGCCTTGAGAAAGGCACTCGATCCCTCGCCGTCCAGCAACGATGTTGTCCAGTCGGTGTCCAAACAAAGAATGATCGTTACGGCAGCGGAGCGGGGATTTTTAAGCTGACTGGCTGGCTCGGGAATTACGCATGTGTGAGACTGCGACCAATGTTTCGTTAATTTTTTTCTTTTTCCTTTCCAGTCGTGCTTCATTCTATTTCGCTGCTGCTCTGGTTGCCCGTTTTGGTCGGTACGATTTGAGGAACACAAAATGGACCAATCAAAAATGGGCACATAGTGCATTTTGATAATGCTTGATATTTCACAATTATTCAATTATTTATCTCAAGAAAAATGAAATGTTATTCGTTATGATAGATGCGTAGATATATTTCCTATCAAATGATGCAAAAACATTTGCGATCTATTGAGAAATGCTCGAGTTATAAGCGTTCCAAATCTTGCATTTTTTCCTACTTGTTCAGTGCCTGGATTCCCATTTCACCCCCTATATCTTCCGGTTAGACGTAGTCCTACGTCAAAATATTTCTTTGTATAATATGTTTATTAACATCCCCTTGTTTACTCTTTTATTTCTTTTTTCATATATTTGAAGGGTTTGTATGCCTCTTCCATTATCATTTATTTGAAGGGTGTGTATTCCTCATCCATTAATTTTCTTCGCTTTTGTCGCGCTATTTTATTTCTTTCATATGTTTGATTATATAATTTTGACCCACATTTCTAATTACTCATAAAGTTTTACTGCATATTTTGCATTTTATAAAAAATCCCACTTCCAAAGTGTGTTTGTTTAAAATTCAAAATCACACATTTAAAATTCGATAAGTGCATTTCCCCATATTTCCCTGATCATACTATTGAAGTATGGGAGATAGAAATGTTTTTTCAAACGAAATTAGCATTTTTTTTACAGAATTGATGGAATACTGTTAATAATAGTTGTTCCTTCTTTGATTCCACTTTATGTTTCTAGAAGAGAAAAAAAATTAATAAAGCCACATCAATTAGAAATTTTTTCCACATTGCCCCTTTTTAAAATATCCAAATATTGGGGATATTTAGTTTGATAGCTTGTTTGGTATTACCATCTTATTTTTATAAATGACTCCTGTCTGCTGTTCAGATTTGATTTCTTTGGTTCATTATTCTTCTTTGTTTCCATATCGTTGTTCTTCCAATCTTCCATTTCTTTCTTTTTAGCAGCAACGATAAGATCCGTTTTTTCTTTTTCCAAAGTGTTCAATTCTACCTGAAACTGTCCAATCAACGTGTTCAGACGATGGTTTTCCATTTTGGTTTCATTGTGATTTTTCAATTTCTTTTCCAGTGCCTCAATCGAGTTTTTCAATCCCATTATTTCGTCGGTCGAGCAATTGTTTTTGTCGTTCAAACATAGTTTTTCTTGTTCCTTAGTTGTCAATTCGTTCTTTAATGATCGACATCGATTGCCCAAAAGCTCATTTGTATTATGTATTTAACTCGGCATTATTACTTGCGCACAGTTCCAATTGATTCTCTGTCGTTTTATTTTTTTCTTCGAGTTCATGATTCCTTTTTATCAGTGCTTTTAGCTGTGTTTTTGCTTGATTGTTTTTTCTTTTTTCTTGTTCTAGAGCGGACTTATTATCTTGCAGCAACGTGCGCAGCTCCTCGACTTCTCCAGACGTTTTCCGCTTGTATTCATCCAATAGCAAGTGTTTCTCCGTTAGCTGTGTATTTTTGTATCTTTCATTTTGAAGCTTCGTTTCGCTTTCTTTGAGCCTGATTTTCCAATTGGCAGTATTTATTTCGTCTGCTTTTTTCGATTCGGAGTGCTGCATCTGCAGGCGCTCAATTTTTCTCTAGCGAGATTTTTGTGCTTTGAATAACTGAGTGCGAATTTTTCTCATTTTTGAGTCGTTTCTCTAGCCGACTGAAACTATTAGTTTTAAGCCAGTTTTTTCGCTAATTTCCCGGTCCAAATTATTCTCCAATTTCTTGTTTGATTGTTCTATTTCATCAAAATTACTCAGTTTGTTTAATAACTGGCATTTTTCATGTTGAAGGTTTTTTATATCCACCTTCATCTGGTGTTTCTCATTTTCTAGTTCTATAATTCTTCGTTCAAATGCGAGGAATTTAGATTCTATCCTATTATTAATTTCGTTGGAAATTTCGATCGTACCTATAAGTTTCTGTAATTTATCATCAGCTTGTACTGTTGGAGCAAATTTGCCTTTCCATTCGGCAACATCTTTAGAAATATTTTTTTTGAAGTAAATAAATCGTTCTTTCACTTCTCGTGTGAACCGATTATACGATGATTTGAAATCCATCGCGATCTCATTATTTTTGTATAATAATATTACAATAATTTAACCGACGTTTGCTTTTTCAAACATTCACCCACTTAAACTCACACCCTTTGAAGTTTATTTCAATAAATATAAAAAAAGAATATATTGTGCAACAGCGAACTAAATTTTATGAGTTTAGAAATTATAATTGACTTGAAAAACCATTCATTGAATGACTACCGCCCCAATTCTTCCACAAAAACGGAACTGTTAAAAGTGTTTTGTTAGGGTGTTCTTTACAAAGTTCCAAATGCCGAGAAAAAAAAATAGAATGGATGACTCTCATTTGTGAATCAATTTTTATAAATTACTCAAGATGTTTATTTCAGCTTTGAAGCCTTGAAATAGTATGTAACTAGAAAACCTCTTTTAATTCGAACATTTTAGCGTTCGGTGTCAAAATGGGCCATAAACTTATATTCATGTACACACTTATATTCCTCTAGGAATATTTATCTTATATTTCCGCCTGCTGGATTGTTTCACGTTTTCCCTCTTCTTCATTCATTAGCTCAAAACAAAATATTCTTCCCGTTTCTCTTAGCGTACACCCGTCAAACAGCAATACTCTCTCGTTTCAAATTAAAGAAACAAAAAAAAACCAATGAATAACACCGAGACAACAACTAACACTGCTAACAAGAGTGAACGAATGACTCTAAGTTAAAAGCCTTACTTTTTTTTTTTTGATGATATTTTCTGCCAATATTAGGAGTTTTATTGGAATAATATCTCCCAAAAATCCACATACACTATACCACATACACAAAATCAAATGTTTTCAAAATGAAGACATGTCTTCAACCCTGGCATCTCTGAATGTAATGCATATGCATTAATGCGTTATATGGCCACGTGGAAATTATTCCCGATTAAGCCGAAGTATTTGTAATTAAAAAAAAACTCACCTTATCAATAACATTTGGAACATCCTCATTCTCCACGAGAACATTCCTCGGGTCCTGTTGCTTTTTTTTATTTTCACTCACTGGAATAAAAATTTATTCGGTTTTCGAAACACAAAGAGTCCACAAAGTTCCACAAATTAATTGATTGCTGGCTGGAGAAAACCCTAGTCTTCTTTTGCACGGAGCAATTTTTCTTCTTCTTCACGGCTTCACTTCTGGCACGCGCAGCGAGACCCAATTCTTTTTCTTGCACTCCACACACTGCGACTCACCAGTCAGAAAATGGCCCTGTACTTAGAAGCACTTTTTTCCGCTGTCACCACATGAGAGGCGTTGCCTAGCGGTCTAGGCAACTGGATTTCTTTTCCGTTCTAACAAGAGAGACAACGACCGTCCTCTTTCGTGTCTCAAAACTCACTGCCTTTTTATTTTTCTCATTCCTCTTAACGAAACCTAATCTTACGATAAGCTCCCCGCTATCGTAACACCAAAACATAAACAAAAATTCCTATCTTAAAACTAGACGCTATAAATCACACGATCCTCAAACAGGATCGTGCAGGAGAAATGTATTTATTTATGTTCGGGATCGACCCGAGCTTATCGTAAACTAGACCTCACACGGGTCGTGCAATAAAATGTTTCCCTATCTGAAAAACTATGAATCATATGATCGTAAAAGAAACGGATTTATTTATTTATTCTGGATCGTTCCGACCTTATCTTAAAACTGACTCACACGATCCTCATTAAGGATCGTGCGATAAAGATGTTTTATGTTTATTCAAGATCAACCAGACCTATCTATTTATTTAGGCTCGAGCCTATTGATAATTTTGGGTATACAAAACCCGTCTGGTTTTTTGGTTGCTGCAGTCATAACTAACATGCCGGGGGTTCGGGTTCGATTCCCGTTCTGGTCGGGGGAATTTTTCGTCAAAATAATTTCCTCCGACTTGCACTGTGATCACGCGTATTCTAGAGCTTGCCACTCAGAATGCATTCAAGGCGTGTTATTTGGCATAGAAATCTCAACTAAGTACTAATAAAAATGACGCAAGTAATACTACGTTGAGACGGCGAAGTTCCTCTAGGAACGTTAGTGCCATTGAAGAAGAAGAAGAAGAGAGTAAAGAGATTAGAGAAAGTAGTAGTAAAGAGTAGAGAGTAGTGAGAGTGGAGAGAAAGTGGAAAGTTTATAATAAAGAGCAGAGAGTAGAGAGAAGAGAGAACAAAGTACAGAAAATGAAGAGTAGAGAGTTGAAATTCAAAGTCAAAATTGGAAGAGCAACAATTGATCGCAGAGAAAGAGTAGATGTTCGAGACATAGAGATATTTGGACTAAAAAGACGGGTGGGTAATGTCGGGACATAACCGGAGTGACGTAGGACTATACAACGGGGACAGCTTATTCTAAATATATATTTTAAATATGTTGTTTTATTGTCTTCTCCTACGTGAATACCTACCTCTCTACCTGAAATATGGATTAGCTTACTGTTTACTCTTTATGAACATGTTGGGAGTTCTGAAATGAACCTTTTGGTTGTGTTTTTGCGTTTTTTTTGTAAAAAATTTCTCATTTTTTTCTCATTGTCTTATATTTGATTCTTGATTTTTTTCC
Organism: Toxorhynchites rutilus septentrionalis; assembly: GCF_029784135.1. Classification (NCBI taxonomy): domain Eukaryota; kingdom Metazoa; phylum Arthropoda; class Insecta; order Diptera; family Culicidae; genus Toxorhynchites; species Toxorhynchites rutilus. The sequence continues at coordinate 113,302,012 of NC_073744.1, forward strand.
GAAGGCTTTGTACTCATTAAATGTTCAACGCCGGGCATTTTTCGGCGTATGCACATATCGTACAATCAAAATGATGGCTGTGATAAGGAATGCATAGGTGGTCGTCAGTTCATTGAGCACATTACCGTACCTTAAACTGTGGTTTCGGAGACGAATGAATTGTAATATTTGTAGTCTCCGCAAACAAAATAAATAAAAATGAAAAGAACTGAGGTTTTGGAGACGAACTCTACAATCTGTCGAGGAATAGACGAGCTATAAACGTTCTGAAAAATCAATGTGAATACAGGGATGGATGACCTTCGAATTAAAGTCCTTTAAAATAAGAACAGAGTAGCAGGAAATGCATAGCTCATCATATTGCTCCTTAGTTATGTTTCTATACAATGCAGATGTAACGTCAGTCAATTTTCAACATCAGTTATCAACTAAAGAAAGCAGTTCTTGCTACCGAGAAAATTCGTTAATGCCATCCTGCATACAATGTGTTGTAATTTGGAGCCACTTTTAATTCGGAGACCATGTATGGGTTTGTGAAAACTGAATGATCAATTTAAAAGACCTCAACCACCAATAAGTTCAAAAACGAGCATAAACAAAATAATTCAGTTCATATTATATGTCATATTATGTCACTTTAGAATGCATTGGTATTGTGAATAACTTTTAATAACTTTTCTTTGAATGGCTTAATGGCCATGAAAGGCGCCGTGTTTTACGGTGGCTGGTTTTGCCACCAAAGCAGTCTGTATAAACAAACATTTTCCTTCTTCTACCTGCTGCCGTTTTGAGATTGCGTTTGCCACTCGCTGAAACTGATTGTTGCCACCGAACCGAATGTGCTCTGTTCTGTAGGCGGGTTTTCTTATTGTCGTGAGCAGCTTTGCAAGCCAACTCGAGCACTCCGGCGGCCGAAATTCTATAACCGCTATTAGGTATGCTGGTGCTCCGGCACCAATCTGTTGATGCGATGTGATGTGAAACGATGCCATACAACCACACTGATTTACGGTTTGAAAGAGAATGATATATTTTTCAGCGGATCCGCGCGTTTTGTACTTTAGCGGTACACGCTCACAGGATAGAGACAAATCAGCAGACTCAGCCAAAGGGGAGAGTCCAACGAGACGAACGAATGAGCGTTAAAAGGGAGCGATGGCAGGTGTTTCTAACAAACACGAAGGCACCGAAGACTAGTGGAATAGTGGAAAAGCCGCCAAAAAGTTCGGCACGGCGCAGAAGAATATCTCGGAAACCGACAAGAAGAAGGAGAAGGAAACAAACGCTAAAAAGGGTCCTTTTCAGGTCCACAAAATCATCTTTAATCTAAAGAGTTTATTGTTTTGTTATCACTCGATATCTCCATCTTGTTCGGTTAAACCTTCCTGTTTAGCGAGTGCGTTTGCCACTCGCCACAGTTGGAAAATTTCTTCTCATCCAGCTTGGGACATGTTGTACTGTAAATTACATTTAATGCGACTTGCCGAAGCACCACTCAGTGTCGCATTGGAGATGATTTTAACCTGTAATTGAACATTTGCGATGACAGTGGTACAGCTTTCACAGTTGGAAAATTTCTTCCCATCCAGCTTGGGACATGTTGGGTCATAATTTGGACCCCCATAGAGTTTACAAAAATCCAATTAGCTAATTATCGAACTAAAATTACTGTACTTTCAATCTGGAAGCAATTTAAGAATTGGTGAAAATTGAATAATCGAGAAAGTCCCCAACCATCAATAAGCTCAGCACAACTGCAAAATTCTCATACTCTTCATGTCCTGGCAAACAAATTATGAAAAATCAATTTGTGTTTTATTATTATTTTGGATAATATTTTAGAATGCCTTGAACTGTATTTCGTAAACTCTTTTTTGAAAGGTTTAATGGCCCTGATAAGCGCCGTGTTTTATGGAATGGTTCCAATTTAGAAAACTTTGTACTCGTGGTTTTGAAAAAAAAACCATTTCGAACGCCATCGATGCTGCCTTGTTCTGGATTTGCCACCAAAGCAGTTTGTATGAAGAACAAACTTTTATCTTCTGCTCGTCACTCGCTGAAACTGCCTATTCTTGTCTAGATGTCCACCGAACCGAATGTGGTCTGTTCTGAATGCGGATTTTCTTATCGTCGCGAACAGCTTTGCCAGCCAACTCGATCACTTCGGCGGCCGAAACTATATAACGCCGACTAGGTGGACTGGAGCACTGGTACTAACGCGCTCGGCATAGGGATTTTGCCTTTCCCTTCACTTTTCCTCCTTTGTCATGTCCAGACATGGCTGCTTGTGTTGGTTTGTTGATATGTTGTGATGCGAAACGATGTGGTGTATGATTTGGATGAGAATGATCGTTACGGCAGCGGAGCGGGGATTTTTAAGCTGACTGGCTGGCTCGAGAATTACGCATGTGTGAGACTGCGACCAATGTTTCGTTCATATTTTTTCTTTTTCCTTTCCAATCGGGTTCATTGTATTTCGCTGCTGCTCTGGTTGCCCGTTTTGGTCGGTACGATATGAGGAGCACAAAATGCACCAATCAAAAATGGGCACATAGTGCATTTGGACAATGCTTGATATTTCACAATTATTCAATTATTTATCTCAAGAAAAATGAAATGTTATTCGTTATGATAGATGCGTAGATATATTTCCTATCAATTGATGCAAAAACCTTTGCGATCTATTGAGAAATGCTCGAGTTATAAGCGTTCCAAATCTTGCATTTTTACCTACTTGTTCAGTGCCTAGATTTTCATTTCACCCCCTATATCTTCCGGTTAGACGTAGTCCTACGTCAAAATCAACGGCCCTTTTCAGGGCTCCAAATTTGATGGATAAGAGTTCAGAAAAGTTTTTTGCAGGCCGAACTGAAGAAGCATTTAACGAAAATCGTTGTGTCGATGATAATTCGATACCGATAAGTGCCATGAATATGGATTTGATAATGAAGAATATGAAATATATGACATGATGTAGTGAATATATCCCCATATCGAAGAAATCACTTTGATGAAACTGTTTGCCGTTTGTCGTGTTTAATTGTTGGGACGACGGGATTATTTTTGCTGAGTAAATTCCAAGAAAAAATCCATCCCTTCTTTAAGCGTGATTCATTCTGCTTCGGATCATTTCATACAAATTTCATACAAAAGATAAAGTGTCCAAGAGTTATATGATTGCTATCTATTGACTTGAAAAATTGTTTCAATAGCTTAATAATAACTTCGAAAACAGGTAATTGAAATCATTCGTATCCGTATGTAGCGCGCCCTCTTGGAAACCCATTAATCTTATTGGAATGTGAGATGGGGAAGCTCATACTCACGTCTATGCATTATGCTGTACTCTTCCAATTAATTTCATTGCGGTATGATATTAAATGTAACGCAAAGTGTCCGGATTTAAATACATTACTGTATACTTACTTATATGTTATTCGTTTCTCTCTCAGGCTAAGCTACGAATATAATAAAGAGGGTGGGGTTTACATTTTATACTTTTATGATTTATAATATGATGCTTCCTTTGCTTTCGTTCATTTCTTACTCTACTCTCTCACCGTGAGGACTCGTTTCATCGGGACCAAGCTGACAGCTCGTTAGTCTTTCGGTGGTAAAGGACCACGAAAGCAGCTCGGATAAATGCAGCAGCTGCGGGAAGTGTGACCACATCGCTATCGACCGGGAACTTTGCGTGAAATTCGTCGCTATCAGAAGTCGACCGAATTGCTGATCCGCAATCTACCTTTGCAGCATTTGATTCTTGGAATTGCTCAGGACTTCAAAACCGATTTGCGCTTCCAAAGTTCCGCGGTTATGACACTGCAGGAGGCCTATTCGAAGATACCAATTTGTGTGCTATCCATGCAAAACGCGTCACATCATGCCCAAGGACATCCAGCTGGCCCATCGTATCCGTGGAGAGCGTGCTATATTAGGTTTGCATATAATCAACGGCTCTTTTCAGGGCTCCAAATTTGATGGATAAGAGTTCAGAAAAGTTTTTTGCAGGCCGAACTGAAATGAGCATTTAGCGAAAGTCGTGGTGTCAATGATAATTCGATACCGATAGGAGCCATGGATATGGATTTGATAATGAAGAATATGAAATACGGTATGAAATGAATGAAACGGTAACGGTATTGAATTAAAGAGACTTTAAACTCTGAGAGTTCATTCGTCTCTATGAATGAAAGCAAAGGAAGCGTCATTTTATAAACCATAAAAAGACGGGTGGGTAATGTCGGGGACATAACCGGAGTGACGTAGGACTATAAAAGGGGACAGCTTTTGTTAAATAAATATTTTAAATATATTGTTTTATTTTCTTCTCGTACGTGAATACCTACCTATCTACCTGAAAATGGATTAGTTTACTGTTTACTCTTTATGAACATGTTGATGGTTCTGAAAAGAACCTTTGGCGTTGTGTTTTTGCGTTTTTTTATGAAGGCTTACCACCTAGCCCCGTACATGGAATACATCTTTACATTGTCTTTGATCCCCATGTACGTACATCACGACCATTTGTTTTAGAAAGCATTGAACTGTATTTCCTAAACTCTTTTTTGGAAGGTTTATTGGCCCTGAAAAGCGCCTTGTTTTATGGAATGGTTCCAATTTAGAAAACTTAGTATACGTGGCTTTGAAAAAAAAACCTTTCGAACGCCCTCGATGCCGCCTTGTTCTGGATTTGCCACCGAAGCAGTTTGTTTAAAGAACAAACTTTTTTCTTCTGCTACCTGATGCCGTTTTGCGATTGCGTTTGCCATTCGCCCCTCGCTGCAACTGCCTGTTGTCTTGATGTCCACCGAACCGAATGTGTTCTGTTCCGAATGCGGGTTTTCTTATCGTCGCGAACAGATTTACCAGCCAACTCGGTCACTTCGGCTTCGAAACTATATAACGCCGGCTAGGTGGACTGGTGTACTGGTACTAACGCGCTCGGCCTAGCTACCCTTGCGGGGAACTCCAGATCAACACGGTTCGAGCGGGATTTTGCCTTTCCCTTCACTTTTCCTCCTTTACCATGACCAGACATGGCTGCTTGGGTTGGTTTGTTGATGTGTTGTGATGCGAACCGATGTGGTGTACGGTTTGAATGAGAATGATCGTTACGGCAGCGGAGCGGGGATTTTTAAGTTGACTGGCTGGCTCGAGAATTACGTATGTGTGAGACTGCGACCAATGTTTCGTTCATTTTTTTCTTTTTCCTTTCCAATCGCGCTTCATTCTATTTCGCTGCTGCTCTGGTTGCCCGTTTTGGTCGGAACGATTTGAGGAGCACAAAATAGACCAATCAAAAATGGGCACATAGTGCATTTCGACAATGCTTGATATTTCACAATTATTCATTTATTTATCTCAAGAAAAATGAAATGTTATTCGTTATGATAGATGCGTAGATATATTTCCTATCAATTGATGCAAAAACCTTTGCGATCTATTGAGAAATGCTCGAGTTATAAGCGTTCCAAATCTTGCATTTTTTCCTACTTGTTCAGTGCCTAGATTTCCATTTCACCCCCTATATCTTCCGGTTAGACGTAGTCCTACGTCAAAAGTATAAAATGTAAACCCCACCCTTGTTATATTCGTAGCTTACTGTGAGAGAGAAACGAATAACATCGAAGTAAGTATACAGTAAGCTTATATAATAAAGAGGGTGGGGTTTACATTCTGGACTTTTATGGCTTATAACAAGATGCTTCCTTTGCTTTCGTTCATGGTGCTACTGACACTCGACCGCAACGGTTACGTTTTTAGCGCCATTCTAAAAGAGAAGCATAGAAATAAAAGTTTTCTCCTACAACCGGATGCATAGCTTTTTTCAAAGCTGTCTTCGGTACTAAATAAAGCGTTCTTTTTCAGCAACAGTTGTCCGGACATCAGGAAAGGAGGAAGCAGCCGAGAAGCCCCCAACAGCCATTCAGGAAGTTGGTTCGGTCGGATTGGCCACTTTGACCGGCAGTTTTCACTGCCCCTTGCGTGTCCCGCTGTTTGCGCCCGTTTCATCAGCAACGTTTTCCCTGCCAGTGACGCGCGATTTTGGCGCAATTTTCTTCTCATCAATCATCAGCAGCTCAGGAGGTGTAAGGTGTGAAAGGAGGTTATTTTCACTTCGTCGTTTCGAACCGCTGCGGCTGTCGCCCTGCCGTCGGCGGTATCCGGTCCCTTCCCCGCTACCCCACTACCATTAGGTGGTGATCTTCGAGGAGGTCCTTCATCACGATCGGTGAGTGACCAAACTTTTCATTTTACCAGGAGTTAGTGAAAGATAGGACGCCCAAAGGGTATAGGTTAGGAAATTTTTATTACATATCCCAAATTAATTTTATATAACAAACATTTAAAAGTGACTTTTCCAAGTGTTTTTAAAACAGTGCTTTTCTGCCCCAAGTGTTTTTCAGCCAAGTGATTGCGGTGTTCGTCCTTGTAACTGCGTTGGCATTGTCCCCCGCCGTTACCGTACTCCGCCGTTTTCGTCCCCGCTGTTATTGTCCCCCGACGCACAACGTACATAAAATAAGAAAATTTAAAAACTTTTTACCTGGCTGTACCTAGGTATAGCCAGCCTTGAACATGGCTTCCAGCAGCTCCGGCGCCGGAAGGCCAACAAATATATACAATGGTGTTCCCACCACCCACACTTCCCCCAAATGGGCTGATCCCTTTGGCGGAAATTTGCAAATTTTATTGTTAAGAGCAACTGATGGTAATATTCTTCCACCCAACCCCTTCGTTGTATCGAAATCGATCCAAGGTGTGATCGGAGGTAAATTTAAAGATGCAAAACCTCAACGCGATGATAAAGGTCGCCTTCAATATGTTCTACAAATACGCGACGTCAAACAGATTGAACCTTTATTGGGTATGAAGTCGCTATCTGACTCGACCCCAATTGAAATAATTTTTCATCCCACTCTTAATCAACGCAAGTGTGTTGTATCTTGCTGGGATGTTGTTTTCATGCCAGAGGATCAACTTCTTACTGAACTCTCTGAGCAAAAAGTTATCGGTGTCAAAAGAATATTTAGATACGATACAATTAAAAAGGAAAAGGTAGCAACTTCTACCCTAATCCTAACCATCAACGGAACAGTCATTCCCGAAGCGATTAACTTCGGTTTCATTCGCGCACCAACCAGAAACTACTATCCAAGCCCGATGCAATGCTTCGGATGCTATAATTATGGACACACTTTCAAGAAGTGTATGAAGAAAATACAGTTATGCCGTAACTGTGGTGTAGCACACCCAGAACTAAACCAAACCGATAAAGAAAAGGCGAAGAAGTTTCAATGCAATGCACCTGCCTCATGCGTGAACTGCAAGGAAAATCACTCCTCCACTAGCAGGAAGTGCCCAGCTTGGATCGCCGAGGACAAAATAACACGAGTTAGGATTGATAAAGGAATCTCCTACAAGGAAGCTAAATCCATTTGTGAAAACAATAATGGTTCTTCCTACGCTAGTAAATTGAAAGAGCGGCTCGACAATATCCAAAACACAGGATGCCAACAATGCAAGTGCAACTGTACACAAACAAAGTCAGCTCCTATTAAATCGAATAAGACTGTTTCTATTCAGGCCAATAAAAAATCTGAACAGGGATCCAGCATCATTCCAATTGACTCTGAGGAAGATTCTGAATCTCCAATGGAAATCGAATCAACTTACTCAAATAAAAGAAAAATCATCTCGAAAACAACAACTTCAGATGAATTCAAATCATCGGAAGATGAACAACCAATTGAGAAGGAATCTTCTAGGAAGAAACCTAAAAATAAGAAATCGACCCCAACCCTACAGAAGACCCAATCCCACCAGAACTACCTATCACAACCCAGCACTTCAACCCAACCAATTGGATCCAATCCACCTACTACCCAACACAAACCCAATCCTACTACCAACAAACCAATTGTTAATGTTTCCAAAAATGATCCGAGACTAAAACTCAAACAATCCAAGGGTGAAAACCCCAACCACAACTAATTTCAACTGATTTCTACTCCACCAATCTCCAATTTATCCTCCACACCTCAGCCCACTTCCCTCCTTCCAATCTTAACATTCAATCCCCCACCTAATCATACACCATCGTCTCGAGACCCTATCCCTAATCGCAAACTTTCCATTCAATGGAACTTGCGTGGGCTTTACAGTTCAATGAACGAAATAAAATTAATGTTAGCGGAAGAGAAACATCTCCCACTAACCCTAGCTTTCCAAGAAACAAAAGTACCGACTGGTACAGACATGAATAGTGCCCTAGGAGGCAAATTCAAATGGTATTTTTGTGACGGACTATCTTCACAACAAGGAGGAACATGCCTCGCTGTCCTAAGTCACCTTTCTCATACTGTGATCCCCATAACATCACCACTACAAATATGTGCAGTCCAACTCAAGGGACCTTTCCAGGTAACCCTTGCTTCAATATACATATCCCTTCAGCACAATATCAATGATTTTGAAGTTGATTTGGTAAATGCTTTCAAACAATTACCACACCCATTTATTATCATGGGTGACTTCAACGCACACCATACTTCCTGGGGAGGAAAAAAATGTGACGCAAGAGGTCATACGATTCTTAGAATCATCCAAAAACTGAACCTCATTATCATCAACGATCATCAACATACCAGACTCGATCCACGTTTTGGATCAACGTCTGCCCTCGATCTCACGATCGCATCTTGGGAACTGGCACCCAGACTAAATTGGTTTGTTGACAATGACCTCAGAGGAAGTGATCACTTCCCAATTCACATCAGAACATTAACAAGGAATCCCAATATTACTCTTCGCAGAAAATGGAAATACCAATCAGCCAACTGGGAAGGCTTCGAATCTACAATTGACAGCTTACTTCAAGCACACATAAGCTACTCTGTTGATGACTTTACTCAAGCCATTCTCTCCGCTGCAGAAGTAAATATCTACAGAACAAGTGGGAACCCCGGTCGTAAGGCTGTCCCCTGGTGGAATAACGAAGTAGCACTTGCCATCAAAAAAAGAAGAAAACTGCTTCGTCTTCTCAGACGTCTTCCAGATGGAAACAACAGCAAAAGGATTGCTTTATCCAATTTTCAGGAAGCTAGAGCTAATGCCAGAAAAGCAATAGCCGAAGCAAAAACCCAAAGCTGGACTGAATTTCTTGATGAATTTAATCCTTCAACATCTTCAAAAGAACTATGGAACAAGGTCAACGCTCTCAGTGGCAAGAAAGCTTCTAACTGCTATTCCATTGAGATCAACGGTATTACTACTGAAGACCCTGGTACCATAGCCGAACCTCTGGCAGATCATTTCGTCAAATCTTCATCCACTTCGAATTACACCAATGCCTTTAAGAATATCAAAGCCAAAGCAGAACTAGAAGTGTTTCCCTCTGCTACAGGTCAACAGCACGAATACAACAAACCTTTCTCCATGGACGAGCTGCTCTGGGCCCTTAAAAGGTCCAAAGGTAAGTCAGCCGGCCCGGATAATATCGAATACCCGATGATAAGACACCTGCCCCACCATGCGAAAACCCTGCTTTTGCAGATTTTCAACGAGTGCTGGACAAACAGATACTTTCCAGATTCATGGAAAGCTGGCATGGTAATCCCGATCCCCAAAGCAAAGGAGGACAAACGTGATGTGAATAGCTATCGCCCTATCACGCTCCTCAGCTGCTTAGGGAAACTTTTTGAAAGGATGATTAACCGAAGACTGATAACAACCCTCGAAGAACAACAACTACTAGACCCCAGACAACATGCTTACCGTCGAGGAAAAGGCACAAGTACATATTTCTGCCATCTCAACCAATTTCTTCATGACTCCACACAGAAGAGACAACACAATGAACTTGCTTTGCTTGATCTTTCCAAAGCATTCGATACCACCTGGAAGCATAATATCATAGATCAACTCCACCAATGGGGATTCGAAGGTTACCTCTTCGAAATCATTCAAAGTTTCCTCCTCAACCGAAGTTTTCAAGTTTTCTTCGGAGGGTCAATATCTGAAAGCCGAGTTCAAGAAAACGGAGTACCACAGGGCTCTGTTCTTTCGGCAACTCTTTTCTTAATAGCAATGCAATCAGTTTTCGATGTTATTCCACCAAACATCGAAATACTGGCATATGCTGACGATATACTGCTTATGGCCCGAGCATCATTCACTGAACTTGCACGCAGAAGACTCCAGATAGGAATCTCTGCTATCAGCAGCTGGGCAGATTCGATTGGTTTCAAAATTTCAGCACAAAAATCCAATATACTTCATTGCTGCAGTCTAAAAGGTCACAAGAAAAAATTCAAACCATGCAAAATAAATGGTGCACTTGTGAAACGAGTTAAATCAGCTCGAATTCTAGGTGTTACAATAGATAAAAATCTTTCATTCACAGACCACATCAAAAAGACAAAAGCAGATATCAAAAGCCGTATCCGGTTAACGATGGTAATAAGTGGTCGCAGCCGCTTAAGCGCGCGTAAAACCATTTATAAAATCGGTAGAAGTATCGTCTTCACAAAAATGCTATACGGGATTGAACTCTTCAGCAGTGCATCCTGGAAATCAATTGATCATTTAAAACCTTGCTACCATAGCGTAATCAGATATGCCTCAGGAGCCTGTAAGTCCAGCCCAATAAAAGCTTTGCTTGTGGAGGCTGGCCAAGTTCCCTTCGAAATGTTCATCACCAGAGCCTTGGCCAATCGAGCCATCCGAATCTCACAGAAATATCCAAATCTCACATCAACCACCACGAGAGCTAGCAAATGGCTTCAAGACATTTGCAATATCACTCTCCCGGGAGCCGCTCCTCTAACTAGAGAAGGCCCTCGACCAAGGACCAAAATTTGACTGGACTATTAAAAACTCTGTTAGAGCTGGTGAAGCCAACAGTATAGTCACAGCTATCTTCAACAATCACATACATAAACAGTTCCCCTTCCATCGCAAAATCTTCACAGATGGATCTGTTGATGGTGATAAAGTAGGATTTGGCATATTTTCCGACAATGCTCAGATAAAATTCCAATTACCATCCATTTGTTCAATTTTCTCAGCAGAAACAGCTGCCCTCCTCGTTGCGATATCACTATGTGATGATAACACGAAAACGGTAATTTTCTCCGATTCCTACAGCTCCCTGCTTGCACTCCAGAGTGGCGAAAATAAGCACCCCTGGACCCAAAGCATTGAAGCTGGAATCAAGGGAAAGGACATCATTTTCTGTTGGATCCCGGGACACTGCGGAATTCAAGGAAATGAATTAGCTGATCGTCTTGCCAAAGAGGGAAGAAATTCTGAACTATGGACTGATATCCCCCCGTCCGAAGACATCATCAGATGGGTTGATAACAACCTACGATCGTGTTGGGATATAAATTGGAACACCTCTAATGACTTCTTTCTAAGAAAGATAAAGAATACCACCCATCCTTGGATGGACAGTACTAAGCGCCCCATTCAAGTATACCTGACACGCTTGCGTATCGGGCATACTCTCTTAACACACAATTACTTGATCGCAAATCAACCGCGCTGCACATGGTGCAATGTAAGGCTCACAGTAGAGCATTTGTTAATCAATTGCCCAGTATTTAACATCTCTAGAACAAAATTTCAGGTTGGAGACAGCATCAGAACTGCATTAGCAAGAGACGACATCGAAGAGGACCGGACCATAAAATTCTTAAAGGATACAGGTTTATTCGACAGAATTTAATAATATAATATCGAAATGAATACACATTAAAAGTATTTTCCTTTTCTGTTCTTTTATTTTCAGCAAAAGATGAGCAGGTTTTTACGCCCATTTTAGAAGCAAGCTCTTCAAGCACACTAAAATGGGCTTTTTCCCTGCTCCAATTGTTTGGTTGTGTTTTTGGCCCCAGAGCCGTGTAGGGTGCGGCGATACGACATACGTCCATAGCGGTTACTAAGACTGAGTCGAGCGAGAATAACGAATTTTGCAATAGTTTTTCTTAGTTTTCCTTTAGTTAAATTTCCCGCCCTCAAGGGCAAGAGACGAATGAACTCTCAGAGTTTAAAGTCTCTCTAATTCAATACCTTCCTTCCTTCCTGCTTTCGTTCATTTCTTACTCTACTCTCGCACCGTGAGGACTCGTTTGTGTGGGACCAAGCACACAGCTCGTTAGTCTTTCGGTGGTAAGGCACCACGAAAGCAGCTCGGATAAGTGCACCAGCCGCGGGAAGTGTGACCACATCGCTATCGATCGGGAACTTTGCGTGAAATTCGTCGCTATCAGAATTCGACCGAATTGCTGATCCGCAATCTACCTTTGCAGCATTTGGTTCGTGGAATTGCTCAGGACTTCAAAACCGACTTGCGCTTCCATAGTTCCGCGGTTATGACACTGCAGGAGGCCTATTCTAAGATACCAATTTGTGTGCTATCCATGCAAAACGCGTCACATCATGCCCAAGGACATCCAGCTGGCCCATCGTATCCGAGGAGAGCGCGCTATTAGCTTAGCATAAAATCAACGGCCCTTTTCAGGGCTCCAAATTTGATGGATAAGAGTTCAGAAAAGTTTTTTGCAGGCCGAACTGAAGAAGCATTTAACGAAAATCGTTGTGTCGATGATAATTCGATACCGATAAGTGCCATGAATATGGATTTGATAATGAAGAATATGAAATATATGACATGATGTAGTGAATATATCCCCATATCGAAGAAATCACTTTGATGAAACTGTTTGCCGTTTGTCGTGTTTAATTGTTGGGACGACGGGATTATTTTTGCTGAGTAAATTCCAAGAAAAAATCCATCCCTTCTTTAAGCGTGATTCATTCTGCTTCGGATCATTTCATACAAATTTCATACAAAAGATAAAGTGTCCAAGAGTTATATGATTGCTATCTATTGACTTGAAAAATTGTTTCAATAGCTTAATAATAACTTCGAAAACAGGTAATTGAAATCATTCGTATCCGTATGTAGCGCGCCCTTTTGGAAACCCATTAATCTTATTGGAATGTGAGATGGGGAAGCTCATACTCACGTCTATGCATTATGCTGTACTCTTCCAATTAATTTCATTGCGGTATGATATTAAATGTAACGCAAAGTGTCCGGATTTAAATACATTACTGTATACTTACTTATATGTTATTCGTTTCTCTCTCAGGCTAAGCTACAAATATAATAAAGAGGGTGGGGTTTACATTTTATACTTTTATGATTTATAATATGATGCTTCCTTTGCTTTCGTTCATTTCTTACTCTACTCTCTCACCGTGAGGACTCGTTTCATCGGGACCAAGCTGACAGCTCGTTAGTCTTTCGGTGGTAAAGGACCACGAAAGCAGCTCGGATAAATGCAGCAGCTGCGGGAAGTGTGACCACATCGCTATCGATCGGGAACTTTGCGTGAAATTCGTCGCTATCAGAAGTCGACCGAATTGCTGATCCGCAATCTACCTTTGCAGCATTTGATTCTTGGAATTGCTCAGGACTTCAAAACCGATTTGCGCTTCCAAAGTTCCGCGGTTATGACACTGCAGGAGGCCTATTCGAAGATACCAATTTGTGTGCTATCCATGCAAAACGCGTCACATCATGCCCAAGGACATCCAGCTGGCCCATCGTATCCGTGGAGAGCGTGCTATATTAGGTTTGCATATAATCAACGGCTCTTTTCAGGGCTCCAAATTTGATGGATAAGAGTTCAGAAAAGTTTTTTGCAGGCCGAACTGAAATGAGCATTTAGCGAAAGTCGTGGTGTCAATGATAATTCGATACCGATAGGAGCCATGGATATGGATTTGATAATGAAGAATATGAAATACGGTATGAAATGAATGAAACGGTAACGGTATTGAATTAAAGAGACTTTAAACTCTGAGAGTTCATTCGTCTCTATGAATGAAAGCAAAGGAAGCGTCATTTTATAAACCATAAAAAGACGGGTGGGTAATGTCGGGGACATAACCGGAGTGACGTAGGACTATAAAAGGGGACAGCTTTTGTTAAATAAATATTTTAAATATATTGTTTTATTTTCTTCTCGTACGTGAATACCTACCTATCTACCTGAAAATGGATTAGTTTACTGTTTACTCTTTATGAACATGTTGATGGTTCTGAAAAGAACCTTTGGCGTTGTGTTTTTGCGTTTTTTTATGAAGGCTTACCACCTAGCCCCGTACATGGAATACATCTTTACATTGTCTTTGATCCCCATGTACGTACATCACGACCATTTGTTTTAGAAAGCATTGAACTGTATTTCCTAAACTCTTTTTTGGAAGGTTTATTGGCCCTGAAAAGCGCCTTGTTTTATGGAATGGTTCCAATTTAGAAAACTTAGTATACGTGGCTTTGAAAAAAAAACCTTTCGAACGCCCTCGATGCCGCCTTGTTCTGGATTTGCCACCGAAGCAGTTTGTTTAAAGAACAAACTTTTTTCTTCTGCTACCTGATGCCGTTTTGCGATTGCGTTTGCCATTCGCCCCTCGCTGCAACTGCCTGTTGTCTTGATGTCCACCGAACCGAATGTGTTCTGTTCCGAATGCGGGTTTTCTTATCGTCGCGAACAGATTTACCAGCCAACTCGGTCACTTCGGCTTCGAAACTATATAACGCCGGCTAGGTGGACTGGTGTACTGGTACTAACGCGCTCGGCCTAGCTACCCTTGCGGGGAACTCCAGATCAACACGGTTCGAGCGGGATTTTGCCTTTCCCTTCACTTTTCCTCCTTTACCATGACCAGACATGGCTGCTTGGGTTGGTTTGTTGATGTGTTGTGATGCGAACCGATGTGGTGTACGGTTTGAATGAGAATGATCGTTACGGCAGCGGAGCGGGGATTTTTAAGTTGACTGGCTGGCTCGAGAATTACGTATGTGTGAGACTGCGACCAATGTTTCGTTCATTTTTTTCTTTTTCCTTTCCAATCGCGCTTCATTCTATTTCGCTGCTGCTCTGGTTGCCCGTTTTGGTCGGAACGATTTGAGGAGCACAAAATAGACCAATCAAAAATGGGCACATAGTGCATTTCGACAATGCTTGATATTTCACAATTATTCATTTATTTATCTCAAGAAAAATGAAATGTTATTCGTTATGATAGATGCGTAGATATATTTCCTATCAATTGATGCAAAAACCTTTGCGATCTATTGAGAAATGCTCGAGTTATAAGCGTTCCAAATCTTGCATTTTTTCCTACTTGTTCAGTGCCTAGATTTCCATTTCACCCCCTATATCTTCCGGTTAGACGTAGTCCTACGTCAAAAGTATAAAATGTAAACCCCACCCTTGTTATATTCGTAGCTTACTGTGAGAGAGAAACGAATAACATCGAAGTAAGTATACAGTAAGCTTATATAATAAAGAGGGTGGGGTTTACATTCTGGACTTTTATGGCTTATAACAAGATGCTTCCTTTGCTTTCGTTCATGGTGCTACTGACACTCGACCGCAACGGTTACGTTTTTAGCGCCATTCTAAAAGAGAAGCATAGAAATAAAAGTTTTCTCCTACAACCGGATGCATAGCTTTTTTCAAAGCTGTCTTCGGTACTAAATAAAGCGTTCTTTTTCAGCAACAGTTGTCCGGACATCAGGAAAGGAGGAAGCAGCCGAGAAGCCCCCAACAGCCATTCAGGAAGTTGGTTCGGTCGGATTGGCCACTTTGACCGGCAGTTTTCACTGCCCCTTGCGTGTCCCGCTGTTTGCGCCCGTTTCATCAGCAACGTTTTCCCTGCCAGTGACGCGCGATTTTGGCGCAATTTTCTTCTCATCAATCATCAGCAGCTCAGGAGGTGTAAGGTGTGAAAGGAGGTTATTTTCACTTCGTCGTTTCGAACCGCTGCGGCTGTCGCCCTGCCGTCGGCGGTATCCGGTCCCTTCCCCGCTACCCCACTACCATTAGGTGGTGATCTTCGAGGAGGTCCTTCATCACGATCGGTGAGTGACCAAACTTTTCATTTTACCAGGAGTTAGTGAAAGATAGGACGCCCAAAGGGTATAGGTTAGGAAATTTTTATTACATATCCCAAATTAATTTTATATAACAAACATTTAAAAGTGACTTTTCCAAGTGTTTTTAAAACAGTGCTTTTCTGCCCCAAGTGTTTTTCAGCCAAGTGATTGCGGTGTTCGTCCTTGTAACTGCGTTGGCATTGTCCCCCGCCGTTACCGTACTCCGCCGTTTTCGTCCCCGCTGTTATTGTCCCCCGACGCACAACGTACATAAAATAAGAAAATTTAAAAACTTTTTACCTGGCTGTACCTAGGTATAGCCAGCCTTGAACATGGCTTCCAGCAGCTCCGGCGCCGGAAGGCCAACAAATATATACAATGGTGTTCCCACCACCCACACTTCCCCCAAATGGGCTGATCCCTTTGGCGGAAATTTGCAAATTTTATTGTTAAGAGCAACTGATGGTAATATTCTTCCACCCAACCCCTTCGTTGTATCGAAATCGATCCAAGGTGTGATCGGAGGTAAATTTAAAGATGCAAAACCTCAACGCGATGATAAAGGTCGCCTTCAATATGTTCTACAAATACGCGACGTCAAACAGATTGAACCTTTATTGGGTATGAAGTCGCTATCTGACTCGACCCCAATTGAAATAATTTTTCATCCCACTCTTAATCAACGCAAGTGTGTTGTATCTTGCTGGGATGTTGTTTTCATGCCAGAGGATCAACTTCTTACTGAACTCTCTGAGCAAAAAGTTATCGGTGTCAAAAGAATATTTAGATACGATACAATTAAAAAGGAAAAGGTAGCAACTTCTACCCTAATCCTAACCATCAACGGAACAGTCATTCCCGAAGCGATTAACTTCGGTTTCATTCGCGCACCAACCAGAAACTACTATCCAAGCCCGATGCAATGCTTCGGATGCTATAATTATGGACACACTTTCAAGAAGTGTATGAAGAAAATACAGTTATGCCGTAACTGTGGTGTAGCACACCCAGAACTAAACCAAACCGATAAAGAAAAGGCGAAGAAGTTTCAATGCAATGCACCTGCCTCATGCGTGAACTGCAAGGAAAATCACTCCTCCACTAGCAGGAAGTGCCCAGCTTGGATCGCCGAGGACAAAATAACACGAGTTAGGATTGATAAAGGAATCTCCTACAAGGAAGCTAAATCCATTTGTGAAAACAATAATGGTTCTTCCTACGCTAGTAAATTGAAAGAGCGGCTCGACAATATCCAAAACACAGGATGCCAACAATGCAAGTGCAACTGTACACAAACAAAGTCAGCTCCTATTAAATCGAATAAGACTGTTTCTATTCAGGCCAATAAAAAATCTGAACAGGGATCCAGCATCATTCCAATTGACTCTGAGGAAGATTCTGAATCTCCAATGGAAATCGAATCAACTTACTCAAATAAAAGAAAAATCATCTCGAAAACAACAACTTCAGATGAATTCAAATCATCGGAAGATGAACAACCAATTGAGAAGGAATCTTCTAGGAAGAAACCTAAAAATAAGAAATCGACCCCAACCCTACAGAAGACCCAATCCCACCAGAACTACCTATCACAACCCAGCACTTCAACCCAACCAATTGGATCCAATCCACCTACTACCCAACACAAACCCAATCCTACTACCAACAAACCAATTGTTAATGTTTCCAAAAATGATCCGAGACTAAAACTCAAACAATCCAAGGGTGAAAACCCCAACCACAACTAATTTCAACTGATTTCTACTCCACCAATCTCCAATTTATCCTCCACACCTCAGCCCACTTCCCTCCTTCCAATCTTAACATTCAATCCCCCACCTAATCATACACCATCGTCTCGAGACCCTATCCCTAATCGCAAACTTTCCATTCAATGGAACTTGCGTGGGCTTTACAGTTCAATGAACGAAATAAAATTAATGTTAGCGGAAGAGAAACATCTCCCACTAACCCTAGCTTTCCAAGAAACAAAAGTACCGACTGGTACAGACATGAATAGTGCCCTAGGAGGCAAATTCAAATGGTATTTTTGTGACGGACTATCTTCACAACAAGGAGGAACATGCCTCGCTGTCCTAAGTCACCTTTCTCATACTGTGATCCCCATAACATCACCACTACAAATATGTGCAGTCCAACTCAAGGGACCTTTCCAGGTAACCCTTGCTTCAATATACATATCCCTTCAGCACAATATCAATGATTTTGAAGTTGATTTGGTAAATGCTTTCAAACAATTACCACACCCATTTATTATCATGGGTGACTTCAACGCACACCATACTTCCTGGGGAGGAAAAAAATGTGACGCAAGAGGTCATACGATTCTTAGAATCATCCAAAAACTGAACCTCATTATCATCAACGATCATCAACATACCAGACTCGATCCACGTTTTGGATCAACGTCTGCCCTCGATCTCACGATCGCATCTTGGGAACTGGCACCCAGACTAAATTGGTTTGTTGACAATGACCTCAGAGGAAGTGATCACTTCCCAATTCACATCAGAACATTAACAAGGAATCCCAATATTACTCTTCGCAGAAAATGGAAATACCAATCAGCCAACTGGGAAGGCTTCGAATCTACAATTGACAGCTTACTTCAAGCACACATAAGCTACTCTGTTGATGACTTTACTCAAGCCATTCTCTCCGCTGCAGAAGTAAATATCTACAGAACAAGTGGGAACCCCGGTCGTAAGGCTGTCCCCTGGTGGAATAACGAAGTAGCACTTGCCATCAAAAAAAGAAGAAAACTGCTTCGTCTTCTCAGACGTCTTCCAGATGGAAACAACAGCAAAAGGATTGCTTTATCCAATTTTCAGGAAGCTAGAGCTAATGCCAGAAAAGCAATAGCCGAAGCAAAAACCCAAAGCTGGACTGAATTTCTTGATGAATTTAATCCTTCAACATCTTCAAAAGAACTATGGAACAAGGTCAACGCTCTCAGTGGCAAGAAAGCTTCTAACTGCTATTCCATTGAGATCAACGGTATTACTACTGAAGACCCTGGTACCATAGCCGAACCTCTGGCAGATCATTTCGTCAAATCTTCATCCACTTCGAATTACACCAATGCCTTTAAGAATATCAAAGCCAAAGCAGAACTAGAAGTGTTTCCCTCTGCTACAGGTCAACAGCACGAATACAACAAACCTTTCTCCATGGACGAGCTGCTCTGGGCCCTTAAAAGGTCCAAAGGTAAGTCAGCCGGCCCGGATAATATCGAATACCCGATGATAAGACACCTGCCCCACCATGCGAAAACCCTGCTTTTGCAGATTTTCAACGAGTGCTGGACAAACAGATACTTTCCAGATTCATGGAAAGCTGGCATGGTAATCCCGATCCCCAAAGCAAAGGAGGACAAACGTGATGTGAATAGCTATCGCCCTATCACGCTCCTCAGCTGCTTAGGGAAACTTTTTGAAAGGATGATTAACCGAAGACTGATAACAACCCTCGAAGAACAACAACTACTAGACCCCAGACAACATGCTTACCGTCGAGGAAAAGGCACAAGTACATATTTCTGCCATCTCAACCAATTTCTTCATGACTCCACACAGAAGAGACAACACAATGAACTTGCTTTGCTTGATCTTTCCAAAGCATTCGATACCACCTGGAAGCATAATATCATAGATCAACTCCACCAATGGGGATTCGAAGGTTACCTCTTCGAAATCATTCAAAGTTTCCTCCTCAACCGAAGTTTTCAAGTTTTCTTCGGAGGGTCAATATCTGAAAGCCGAGTTCAAGAAAACGGAGTACCACAGGGCTCTGTTCTTTCGGCAACTCTTTTCTTAATAGCAATGCAATCAGTTTTCGATGTTATTCCACCAAACATCGAAATACTGGCATATGCTGACGATATACTGCTTATGGCCCGAGCATCATTCACTGAACTTGCACGCAGAAGACTCCAGATAGGAATCTCTGCTATCAGCAGCTGGGCAGATTCGATTGGTTTCAAAATTTCAGCACAAAAATCCAATATACTTCATTGCTGCAGTCTAAAAGGTCACAAGAAAAAATTCAAACCATGCAAAATTAATGGTGCACTTGTGAAACGAGTTAAATCAGCTCGAATTCTAGGTGTTACAATAGATAAAAATCTTTCATTCACAGACCACATCAAAAAGACAAAAGCAGATATCAAAAGCCGTATCCGGTTAACGATGGTAATAAGTGGTCGCAGCCGCTTAAGCGCGCGTAAAACCATTTATAAAATCGGTAGAAGTATCGTCTTCACAAAAATGCTATACGGGATTGAACTCTTCAGCAGTGCATCCTGGAAATCAATTGATCATTTAAAACCTTGCTACCATAGCGTAATCAGATATGCCTCAGGAGCCTGTAAGTCCAGCCCAATAAAAGCTTTGCTTGTGGAGGCTGGCCAAGTTCCCTTCGAAATGTTCATCACCAGAGCCTTGGCCAATCGAGCCATCCGAATCTCACAGAAATATCCAAATCTCACATCAACCACCACGAGAGCTAGCAAATGGCTTCAAGACATTTGCAATATCACTCTCCCGGGAGCCGCTCCTCTAACTAGAGAAGGCCCTCGACCAAGGACCAAAATTTGACTGGACTATTAAAAACTCTGTTAGAGCTGGTGAAGCCAACAGTATAGTCACAGCTATCTTCAACAATCACATACATAAACAGTTCCCCTTCCATCGCAAAATCTTCACAGATGGATCTGTTGATGGTGATAAAGTAGGATTTGGCATATTTTCCGACAATGCTCAGATAAAATTCCAATTACCATCCATTTGTTCAATTTTCTCAGCAGAAACAGCTGCCCTCCTCGTTGCGATATCACTATGTGATGATAACACGAAAACGGTAATTTTCTCCGATTCCTACAGCTCCCTGCTTGCACTCCAGAGTGGCGAAAATAAGCACCCCTGGACCCAAAGCATTGAAGCTGGAATCAAGGGAAAGGACATCATTTTCTGTTGGATCCCGGGACACTGCGGAATTCAAGGAAATGAATTAGCTGATCGTCTTGCCAAAGAGGGAAGAAATTCTGAACTATGGACTGATATCCCCCCGTCCGAAGACATCATCAGATGGGTTGATAACAACCTACGATCGTGTTGGGATATAAATTGGAACACCTCTAATGACTTCTTTCTAAAAAAGATAAAGAATACCACCCATCCTTGGATAGACAGTACTAAGCGCCCCATTCAAGTATGCCTGACACGCTTGCGTATCGGGCATACTCTCTTAACACACAATTACTTGATCGCAAATCAACCGCGCTGCACATGGTGCAATGTAAGGCTCACAGTAGAGCATTTGTTAATCAATTGCCCAGTATTTAACATCTCTAGAACAAAATTTCAGGTTGGAGACAGCATCAGAACTGCATTAGCAAGAGACGACATCGAAGAGGACCGGACCATAAAATTCTTAAAGGATACAGGTTTATTCGACAGAATTTAATAATATAATATCGAAATGAATACACATTAAAAGTATTTTCCTTTTCTGTTCTTTTATTTTCAGCAAAAGATGAGCAGGTTTTTACGCCCATTTTAGAAGCAAGCTCTTCAAGCACACTAAAATGGGCTTTTTCCCTGCTCCAATTGTTTGGTTGTGTTTTTGGCCCCAGAGCCGTGTAGGGTGCGGCGATACGACATACGTCCATAGCGGTTACTAAGACTGAGTCGAGCGAGAATAACGAATTTTGCAATAGTTTTTCTTAGTTTTCCTTTAGTTAAATTTCCCGCCCTCAAGGGCAAGAGACGAATGAACTCTCAGAGTTTAAAGTCTCTCTAATTCAATACCTTCCTTCCTTCCTGCTTTCGTTCATTTCTTACTCTACTCTCGCACCGTGAGGACTCGTTTGTGTGGGACCAAGCACACAGCTCGTTAGTCTTTCGGTGGTAAGGCACCACGAAAGCAGCTCGGATAAGTGCACCAGCCGCGGGGAGTGTGACCACATCGCTATCGATCGGGAACTTTGCGTGAAATTCGTCGCTATCAGAATTCGACCGAATTGCTGATCCGCAATCTACCTTTGCAGCATTTGGTTCGTGGAATTGCTCAGGACTTCAAAACCGACTTGCGCTTCCATAGTTCCGCGGTTATGACACTGCAGGAGGCCTATTCTAAGATACCAATTTGTGTGCTATCCATGCAAAACGCGTCACATCATGCCCAAGGACATCCAGCTGGCCCATCGTATCCGAGGAGAGCGCGCTATTAGCTTAGCATAAAATCAACGGCCCTTTTCAGGGCTCCAAATTTGATGGATAAGAGTTCAGAAAAGTTTTTTGCAGGCCGAACTGAAGAAGCATTTAACGAAAATCGTTGTGTCGATGATAATTCGATACCGATAAGTGCCATGAATATGGATTTCATAATGAAGAATATGAAATATATGACATGATGTAGTGAATATATCCCCATATCGAAGAAATCACTTTGATGAAACTGTTTGCCGTTTGTCGTGTTTAATTGTTGGGACGACGGGATTATTTTTGCTGAGTAAATTCCAAGAAAAAATCCATCCCTTCTTTAAGCGTGATTCATTCTGCTTCGGATCATTTCATACAAATTTCATACAAAAGATAAAGTGTCCAAGAGTTATATGATTGCTATCTATTGACTTGAAAAATTGTTTCAATAGCTTAATAATAACTTCGAAAACAGGTAATTGAAATCATTCGTATCCGTATGTAGCGCGCCCTTTTGGAAACCCATTAATCTTATTGGAATGTGAGATGGGGAAGCTCATACTCACGTCTATGCATTATGCTGTACTCTTCCAATTAATTTCATTGCGGTATGATATTAAATGTAACGCAAAGTGTCCGGATTTAAATACATTACTGTATACTTACTTATATGTTATTCGTTTCTCTCTCAGGCTAAGCTACAAATATAATAAAGAGGGTGGGGTTTACATTTTATACTTTTATGATTTATAATATGATGCTTCCTTTGCTTTCGTTCATTTCTTACTCTACTCTCTCACCGTGAGGACTCGTTTCATCGGGACCAAGCTGACAGCTCGTTAGTCTTTCGGTGGTAAAGGACCACGAAAGCAGCTCGGATAAATGCAGCAGCTGCGGGAAGTGTGACCACATCGCTATCGATCGGGAACTTTGCGTGAAATTCGTCGCTATCAGAAGTCGACCGAATTGCTGATCCGCAATCTACCTTTGCAGCATTTGATTCTTGGAATTGCTCAGGACTTCAAAACCGATTTGCGCTTCCAAAGTTCCGCGGTTATGACACTGCAGGAGGCCTATTCGAAGATACCAATTTGTGTGCTATCCATGCAAAACGCGTCACATCATGCCCAAGGACATCCAGCTGGCCCATCGTATCCGTGGAGAGCGTGCTATATTAGCTTAGCATATGATCAACGGCCCTTTTCAGGGCTCCAAATTTGATGGATAAGAGTTCAGAAAAGTTTTTTGCAGGCCGAACTGAAATGAGCATTTAGCGAAAATCGTGGTGTCAATGATAATTAGATACCGATAGGAGCCATGGATATGGATTTGATAATGAAGAATATGAAATACATGACATTATGTAGTGAATATTTCCCCATATCGAAGAAATCACTTTGATGAAACTGCATTATAAAATCATTTGTGTACGAATGCCGCAATCGATAGTCGACTCCAATTTGCGCTGGGTAATTTCCTCGGAGAACTCGATTCCTCCTTTAAGCAATAATAATCTCTTTCTGGCAAAACGAAGTGGTATGAATCACATTATTCGAAAGATAAAATGAAGATGTTTTCTGCCAATTTTCTTCAACCTCCAAACATCTCTTTCTCTCGTTTGTCGTTTTTGCGTTCGCTAATCCTTTCTCACAACACACATTTCTCATTTGAGAAATTGTTGAGTAAACATCGTTTACCAGTGCGCGTAGAGCGGGAATTCCTCAAGATTCATTGCACCTCTAATAAATTGCCGAAAGACGTGGTCTTACTTTGATTGCACTTGATTGAAAAATCCAAAACGAAATGTATTTGGTCGCAACATTATATGAGTAGAAAGCAAATAATTACTCGAAAATTACATGATTTTGGCGATGTGAAAATTTTCCCGTTTTTCATGTTATGCATCCAATATTGGATACGAAAATTATCTACTGATGGGGAAAAATAATAGAAGTTTTCCTGTCAATTGCGATTGATTGAAAAATCACAAAACCAAATGTATTTGGTAGCAGTGTTGTATGGATAGAAAACATTAAAATAAACTCTTTTGCATGAATGTATTTTTCAATTCCCAGGGGAACTGGTAGATTATTTTTCAGCAACGATGATAGCAACGAGAGTTCCGCGCGTGTATGTGTGTGTGTGGCGGCTGCTCCGATGTTTCAAGCGGAACCGTGGCATCACTCTCCTTCTGATGATCCTCCTTCTGGCCTAAGGTGTACAAACAGGCTCTTGGTAACACCGTTCATAAGCGCTTTCATGATAAACGAAGTTAGCTTCATCACAACAGCGACAACATGCTCCAGTCGCTGTTCAATTATAACTGAGTGGGTTTACGAGCGGCGCTCGCTTATATACCGAATGGTGATTTCAATAACCTGTTTTGAAAGCAATTTTAAGGCTATTGAAACAAGTTTTTGGATGAAAAAGTAACAAGTATATAACGCGTAGACATTTTATCTTTCGAATGAAGTGTTTATCATACCATTTCGTTCACTTGTTTAGGAGCTATTAACGCTCAAAATCTCGGTCTCCGGCGTAACGCTTTCGTTTTCGAAACTTTGATTTTACACCCCGGTATAGAAATGAAAAACGTAGTCCTACGTCAAAATGCTCATCACCTCTAAAATACACCCTATGCAAAATATCATCTCAATCGGACTTAAAGGAGAGTGACGCAAAGCGGTCAAAGTTTGAGTTTTTTGAAAATCGAAACATCACCCAAGGGGGAGTAAAGGAAATCGGGGGTTTCGAAGAAATATTCGAAAAAAAAACAGTAAATGAAGTTGGAATGAGCTAATATTTTGCATAGGGTATATTATCGTGCAAATCAATATTTCGCAAGTTCCGAATGAAAAATCGAGATAACTATTTTTATTGTCACCCAAAACCATACTTTTCGTTTCATATTCCGAAAAAAAAAGCCGATTTTTGACAAAAAAAAGATTTTTCGAGGTTACACTAGATCTCGACGTTTCATGCCATTTTAAGACATTTAGCATCGAATTGATTTTTTTTCGATAACCATGATTTCTTTTCCCCTTGTGTGACCTGAGATGACGTAGAGCTAAACGAGCGAATTTTCGCTGTACTACCTCCGTTGGATTTCATTAGTAAGGAAACCAGATGACCGATGAATATTCCAGGATGAGGCGCACAATTGAGCAGTATAGAGCTTTCAGGCAGTAAACATCCCTAAACTTTTTGGCAAAACGAAGGAGAAAACCCAGCTGCGAAGAGGCTTTAGACACGACGAGTGCGATGTAATTCTTGAAGGTTACTTTCGTATCAATCAGGATGCCCAAGTCCTTGATAGTCAATTATCGCTGTAAGTGCACGCCTTCCAGGCTTTGTCACGTTTAGTGACATTCTATTACTACAACACCATTTAGCGTATGCACCTATCTGTTGTTGTAGAAAAACTGCGTCTGGCTGCTCAATCTTATGGAATAGCTTCAGGTCATCAGCATACGAGAGTTTGAGGCAGTTTAGGACGAAGTTGACATCATGAGCTACCTTCAATGCTTTTTCACGAAGTGCTGAAGGAATAACAGCACACCCTTTCTTCGTTATGACTCCACCGATGAAGACAAGATCGTTCGCTACTGACTTGATTTGGACAAACTTTTCGACCACGTTTGTGTTTCCATGGCACGGATTACCTATGCCAGAGTATCGTCTTGCTCTGTGTACTTACGGATTTCCACCTCAGTGAGGAATTCATTGTCAAACGGTTCTAGGTGACAAATTTCCCATGGACTGGCCTATTTATTGAATGCGTCATCATCTCCACAATATAGCCGCGACGAAGTGTCCGCTATATTGTCCAACCCTTTAATATACTGAATGTCGGGCTGAGGCGTAAAGCCCATCTATCGGCTCTTGTCAATGCTCATTTTGACTCTTCACGCGATCTATTGAAAATGAAGGTCGTTCCTTGAGCATCTGTCCGCAAGAGAAAATGCCTGCCTAACAAAAAGTAGGAGAAATGCTCTACCGCCCACACTGTGCCCAAAGCCTCCCGCTGGTTTTGGGCATACTTTTTCTCGGTCACCGTTAATAACTTTAGTAGAATGCGTCCGACAGATCGAGTTTGGTAAAAAAACATTTAACCATGCAATTTCACCTTCATCTCATCTATGAGAGGTAGACGGAAATATTCCCGTTCAATGGCTTTGCTGGGGGCCCTCATGTTTACCAATAAGCGAAAGTCATACTTGCCTTTCAGAACGACCGACATACCACTAATCCATTGCGGCGCAGTAGTTACTTTCTCAATGATACCTCTGACTTCTTCGCTCGATAAGTCTTCTACATCACTTTCCACTGTGGTACGATGCGCAAGGACATACTTTCCCGCACTGGGTTGTTTTATCCGGATGTAGTGTTCCTAGTAATAGAAAATAATTTTTTTTTCTCAGTGAATGTCTACTTCCTCCTGTTCTATATGCTGTTACACCGAATTAACTTACGAATGAGCTAACAAGAAAAATAATAACTTGCGTTTATTCATCGTTTTTTCTTTCCGCGACTGATTGTACAATGAAAACGATTTGTAGAACATAATCAGTTAAGCTAACACTGTGTAATGGCTCTCTTCTTCCTGCTGCAGGTAAAACATCACTCAGTGGTACTCTCAACTCAAAGTACGTAGAATAGAAGGAAGTCTCCTTTCTGCTTTGCTCAAGTAGTGGTAGGCAAAAAAAACAAAAAATTGTAATAAACCATCGATCGAATCCATATAAATTCGAACATTTTTGATTTTTTTTAAATTGTAACAAAAGAACTGTCTCAAAATATGTTTCTAAATGATGGAATAGCGGTTTAGTTTACTTTTAGTTTTAAAATTGAAAACAGTGAAATTATCGCACCTGTATTATGAAAATAACGTAAACACCGATGAACAAATGTGTGGAGAGGTTATATCGATGCAGTCTCGTTCCCGCAAATTGATAATATGATGAAAGATTAAATCCCACATTGCTGTTTTTTCTCTTTTATTGAAGCATCTACAAGAATCATCGCGACGCTTTCAATGGTTTCGGTTTGGAGTGTTCAGCCGTAGTAAGGCAACATGAGGGACCAAATTGGCGTTTGTAGAAAACGAGAAAAATATTTCCTCCATCCCGGGTCATCTTCCGAAGTCATTGCAAATAAATATTTTGCACTTTCGCAAGAAGTGAATGTATAAATTCGGAATTTCGTGTGAAACCATTGGAACGGAACGTTTTGTAGGATCCAAGAAGCGAATGCATTGAATAGCTGGAAACATCTCCGATTAGTTTATCTCATCACAATTTATATAAAACACACTTACCTCCAGTACTTCGTCTTCTTTGCTTATCCCCAAAAGAATCTGACGAAAAATGAAGCGAACAAACAAATATGTTTCGCGTATCGAACGAGCTTTTGTATCCGAAAAAGTTTAACCATTTCCGTCTTAACAATTTGATGGTTGGAAAACGGTGGAAAGTTATCCGACTTTCTACAAAAATTTCAAAACTTTTCTGCTCCGGCATCGCGGGACGTGGCACTTCAACATATTGCTGAAGTAAACAAACACTGTTCAGTATGAAAGCGATAAAAAATCACATCAAACCTTACCGGCAGTGAAAATGCGGTACACTATCGTGTTTATCGTCGGCTCGACTCACGATTTTGTCACTTTTTACGAAACAAGAAATATTGAAAAAACTTCCGAACATCGAACAAATTGAGGATAGTTTATTCCTAACTTCTTTGTGTGTGTGCGCGCTCCGTGTGTATACACAGGAAATATCACTTACCTTCTATTCTACGTACTTTGCTCTCAACTCGCTATGTGTTAACGTTGGGCTCCTCTCACGCACACAGTTCATTTTCCTAATACTTTGGTATGCGGTTCTCTCGACGCGCATTACAAAAGCCAAATCTTTTTTTATCTTTGCGGTCCTCTCAACACGTTTTGTGTGTTCTTCTCACGCACACATTTTCCTAGCCTTTTGTTATGCGATACTCTCAACGCGCGTTAACAGGAATTTAAGACATTTTTTTATGCGGTCCTCTCAACACGCTTTGAAGGCTTTTCTCATGCACACATTTTGTTTTTCCTGTTTTTTTTATGCTGTCCTCTCAACGCGCATAGACACGATTCTAGACAAACCATTTTTTTTCCTCTGCGGTTCTCTCAACGCGCAACATTTTCTCTCTCACTTTTTTGTCTATACAAAGCACATTTTTTTTCCCTTGTTGGCTGTGAACCACTGCGTCCTTTATTTTGAACTATGGTGGTATGCCCCATTTTTTGTACTACGCTTCGAGCTTATCTACTGCTTATTGATGAAGAAGTAGACTGAAAGCTATAGCGAGATAGGTGCCAATCAGGAATAATCTGTTTGATAAAATTTATAGTCCTGATCGGCGACGCAGACCAAACTTCCTTGGGCTCCAGAGTAGCCTTATCAAGGTGTTGAAGCCTGCTTCTTGTTAGTGCTCCGCATTTGCAGAGCAAATGTTCCGAGGTTTCGCTTTCGGCATTACAAAAGCGACAAATATCATCTTGCACTAAACCTATGTTTTTGAGATGGTATTTACTCGGACAGTGTCCTGTTATAAGAACAGTGAATGTGCTAAAGTCTTTCTTATTAAGACTCAGCAATTGTTGAGTAATTTTAATACTCGGCGTGATAAATTTTTATGACTGGTTAAGTTGTACAGCCATTCAGTTGGCCATTACTTCCCGGTCTTCCCATTTCTTCAGCTCACTCTTCAACACACACACAATTCCACAGAATGGTTCTGGACCAGTGAAGGTTGAGCTTGAGCCGCGTCTTGCGAGTTCATCTGCTTGTTCATTTCCCTCTATACCGCAATGGCCAGGAATCCAGTTCAGTTGTACCGAACTTCTCTGACACAGTTGTCATAAAAGGCAAATGCATTCCCAGACAATTTTTGAATAGCACTTGAAAGCATTGAGGACTTTAAGTGCTGCTTGACTGTCTGAGAAGATGCAAATGTTAGCATGTCTATAATTTCTTTTAAGGCAGACATTTATACATTCTATTATTGCAGCTACTTCTGCCTGGAAAACTGTTGGCCAGTTCCTCATAGCTACAGAAATTTTCATTCTGAGACCATACACTCCAGCACCTGTTCTGTTACCCATTTTCGACCCATCGGTATAGAACAGGATTGAACCATTACGAACATCGGGACCACCCTCATCCCATACTGAACGAGAAAGTTCGATCACTCTGTATGGAATGTCATAATTGGTCCTTGGTTCCATCCAATCGCTGTTCATCTCTGAGGTCGGTCCAACGGGTAAGAGATTCAGGATGCTCAAGTGACCAGTTTTGTCCCCGTCTAATATTTTTTTATATCTTTTTAGCTTTAGAGCGCTTCTATTAGCCTCCAACTGAACATGTTGACCCAAAAGTAACAAGTGAAGGATAGCCTCCAATGCCTTTGAGGGTGTGCTTCGCATTGCTCCTGTTACAGCAACGCATGCCAGTCGTTGGGGTTTGTTTAGCTTTTTTGTAGCTACAGTCTCCTTAGTCTTTGACCACCATACTAATGAGGCATAGGTTATCCTAGGCCGCACAATTGCTGAATAGACCCACATAACCATTTTTGGTTTAAGGCCCCATGTTCTGCCTATCATTTTAGAACATGCCCATAGGACAATGTTGGCCTTACTGATAATTGCATCTAAGTGTGCGTTCCAGTTTAGTTTAGCGTCTAGGATTACGCCTACAAGGCACATTACATCGATTCGCAATGGGGGATTTCCTTTCCTCTTAAATATCCAGTATATGTGGTTAATTTAAATGCTGCAAGTTATCCGCAGCAAAACCTGTCACGGTCGCCAAATGTGTAACATCTAACTCTATTAGGAAATCCCCCAGTACACCATTCACTGTCTGGAATCCTATCACATGTCTCACCAGGTTGGCTGTTCTGGCTGACTCTCGCTGCGGAGCTGTGCACAATCTCTTACTGCACATCGCCATATGCAGTATATAATGCAGGGTGACATACAGTAGTTATGTCGTGTCCCACACACCAGTGGTCAGTGAAAGATTAAATGCCGTTGCGAGTGGTTTAGCCAGCGTATGCACGCAACGTTTGGGCACAAATGATGGAATACCGTCTGGACCATATCCCGTGGAGGCCTTTCATTTCTTTCCTGCTGTGCTAACCATATCCTCGGTGATTGAAAACTGTAGCATGGACGTAGAAAACCAAGGAACGTTTAGGTCGCGAGTCGCATCGAGTCGAGTTGTTCATCAGTAAAGACGTTACTGAATTGAAAACGAAACATATCGGCAATGTCAGCGGTCTTATTAGCTTCAATCAAACCGTTGGTCATCGATGAAGACAGTCCAGTTTCCTTCCGTTGTTCATTTACGTAGCGTCTTGGTGCTGTTTGAAGTCGACCGGTCTTGTCGATAAACCGAGTATTTGTCGTCAAAGTGCTGCATCTTCAACGTATTGTTGCTCAGCCAAGTTTAACGGTACTGTTATTGTATTTGCCTGAGGTAGCAAGTTGAAAGACTTCCTCACCACCTCCGGACACAGGAACGGAATGTCTTAGATGGCAGGAACGGCTACCTTCGGTTTGACGTTTTTGTGTGGTTTGGAATACTTTCCCAAGACCTTCTCGCACAGTGTTGAATACGGAATTTCAGGAAATTTGGCCTTTCGGATGGATTATTCGGTTCTCAACTTTTCCACGGCGTATGTTTGTATGCAGTATGTTTGATAGAAATGAATCACTTTTACTTGGCCACAGCAAAAATAGGTAATGTTCGGAAGAATTTGTATTTATACCTATTATTTCGATTCACATGATTTTATTTCAACATTTTTTATAACCTAATAATAAACCTAACTGGGACAAGTTTCCAAAACAAACTCAATAAATAATTTTGACTTTGTATTCTCGATGCTTAGAAATTATGAAAACAAAATAGTAATACGTAATACATCCATGCGTAACCGCTTCTACGGCAAATCTATAATATCTACTCAACAAACAAAAAAGAAAACAAAATTATTTGGGCGAAAACATATAGTAATGTACAAAATTCTGCTTATTAGCCTACATTAAAACCTAGATCAATAATTTAGATAACATATCATCAATATCTATTCTTGATATATCAATGTAGCTCAAACCAGTACGTACGCAACACTTAACCTAATGATGTAATCAATCATCCCATTAATCCAGTGATGTTCTTGCAAGGATCCTCCCACGCGCGTCCAAATTCTACATATAGTTTTCAATAACATTCTGTATCGAGGTTCAATTTTCTCTTTCCACTGTTCCTTCACTAAACCAAACATTTCCCTATAGCTGTGAATGTTTCCGGTAACATGAAGTAGCTTTCGTCAGATGCTCGCAATATTTACTCGATAATTGATACTACTGATGCCAAATTTCAAATTGTGTAACTTATTTTCGTGTACATTCAATTGTTGCTCATTCAACATGCCATACTATTTTCCACCCGAAGTGGCCAGAGCATTTACAACAGCGCTGTATTGAAATTGTTTTCCGAATTACGGGTGACGCGACAATCAACGTGCTGAACAGGAATTCACATCGAAGGAACACGAATCTGAATCAAAATCAATCCAAATTAAGGTGTGCAGTAACCTCACAACGGGTTAAGTAAGAATCATTTAAATGTTTGATAAAACAGCACAAGAACGAGGTACTGGACATCTACTATTTCGACCGGATGGCTGAACTAACGAGTTAGGGCAAATTTGTTTATCGCAGATATAAACACGATCTCTGCACAGGCCACTTTTGAAGAGTTTCCGTTTAAACTGTGTGGAACGTTTGCACCTCAAGTTGTGTAAAAAACACAATTGTCAAAGAAGGGGCTATTCATGATCCTGCATAGCACAACAAATCAGTAAAATCATTCTTTCAGAAATTATATTTGACTAAGCATTATTACACTACCAGCGAGTCACATGCGCCCCACGCGGCATGAAAATTGTAAATGATGCAATATTATTGTGAAATACATTAGGCCATACATTGATCGTGCATTGGAACGCTCGAAACGCAAAAGTCTCACGAATGTTATGTTTCCACCTTCAAAAAACGTTGTCCAACATGCATCTAATCGTAATCACAATGGAAGCGTTCTAGTGTGTCGATTAACATGGAAAAGTCGTAACAGAAAAGGATAATCAAAAATATAACAAAAATAGTATTTGTGAAATACTTCAGAAACTAAGTTCTCTCCTGTCCAACATATCCTTGCATGACAAGTACCGTGAAACATGATATTTAAGTCACTGATCGTGAATATGTTGTTGTAACGCACTCTTATCCTAGACATTTATATTATGTTTTGTTGGATAAATTTGCTACATATCAATGCTATATACTGTACGAAAATTGATGTGTACTGATAGTGGTTGTGCCATTAAAATTGTTTCTCAGACTCTCATGAGACCTGTGTGTACTTTTTTGTGAGGGGTTTATTGTCTATTGTCTTGGGTTGGTGGAAAAAATTCCAACTATTTGAGAATTCGTTTATCATGTTATAGCACTCTCAAAACAAGATGTTTGGAAAACCATTCGCAATAAAGCTCTTCTGTTTGCTATAAATAAGTTGTGTTTCTGTCAACTGAGGCATAGGTGGCAGCACATGATCTCGAGCATCCGCTCTTTACGCAAACTTGAGGATATACAACGTTTGTTCCTCTCATTTCATTTTTATCCGATTCACTATAGTGGCTGTATTGTTCGAATTATTGATATTGGTTGACGTTGTATGCCATTCAGAAGATGTTGGCGGTGCTGGAGCTATTCTAACTAGTTTTGATTTTTGCCCTCTAACTGTCTTGGCAGACCTTCCGGTCGGTGACACTGTAATATTGCTAATGCTAGGAAGTTTAGTACTACTGGTGGGCGACGCAAGAATTGGAACGGCTTTAGAAGACAAAGCAGGGTTGGTCGTATTTACTGCCGAAGACGACGGCGAAGGTGTTCCTGAAACTCGATCCAGTTCCATCATAGCCTCCTGGATGGCACGTTCTAGCTGTGAATTGAGTCTTCGTCCCCTAAGAGAAAAAAATATAATATTCATTATTATTGTTAATTCCATCATCTATAATACTAGTGAAAATTCTAGAAAAAAAAACTAATCAAAATGCAAGATTGATCTAAGTTTCAAGCATTGAGCAAACTAGGGCAACTAATTTATGCTAACTACAAATCCCTGCGATCTTAAACACTATATATTCTCACTTTCTAGCATCCTTTTGTGCTCGGTGATGAGCTTCGAGACCCTCTGAGAGGGTCTTAAGTCCGATGACGGCCACCATTTCGGTGTTGGGACGGCCACCAAACCAACGAACCCAGACACAATCGATGGGAGTAATGCTTCCATCTTGCGGCGATTCAATCACCTTGCCTGGCCAGGCTGGAAAACCACGAACCGCTCCCCAGACTAACTCACCAACGTTGAACGACCGGGATGGCACAGTACTATTTGTGGCACTTGGAGACACCAGCGCACTTTGGTTCGATGATGCGGCTTGGTTTGCGCAAACTTGCGTTGTGGAGTCTAACGTAAGATATGTTGAAATGAATCTTTGTGTGTATCAACGTTGGATTGAATTCTTTTTAGAAAATAGTTAGTGCCACAACACGCTGTACAGAAGTGAGTAACAAAATGATGTAAATTTAATGATTTCCAAATAAGCTTCTTGCACCAGCCAAACTTCCAAGCACCGGAAAATGCCTTCGGGGTGATTTTGCGTTTGTAGTCCCTTCCTGTCAATTGGTGCAGACATACAAGTCATTAATCCTAATGAACGCTGTATGGACTTCAACAATTAATTGATGTGATGAATGTTTCAAAATGTTGATTTTCTTCTTCTTCTTCTTTTTGGCTTTAAGAGGGTTTAAACTTTTCAGTTCATTCGCCTCTATGTTGATTTTAAGGTTTCTCATATTAAGCTATATCAATGCAATTGAAATGAAATGGATTGCACTTAATACTTTATCGCCCATGTTTTTCAGTCTCCTGGAAATCTAACCCAGATATATGTTTTGAGCAATCGGAAGTCTTAGAGAACGTCGCTAAGGACTACACTGCCGTTCTACGCATAGTTGTCCTATGTTACTTTTTGACAATTTTCACTTTTCTTCATAAAACGATGTTTTCATGCCTAATCTTCCGGAAAAACACCAAAAAAATTATTAAATTTTTAAATTTCATTTTCATTTTATTTATTATATCAACAGGCCTTTACATTAGTGCCCTAATGATATCTAAATCTAATTTATATCTAAGTCTAAATGAAGATTTTATTAATGTCTAAGAACTACGAGGAACATTTTTTTGAGAGTTGAGCGAGACAGGTGAAAATCGAACGATGAAAAACATCGGTTTAGCACTCGACACATACTCGCTACGGGCTCGTTGTGCCCGTAATTTGTGCAGGAGTGAGGGAGACGAATAAAAGTGTAGTAGCGTAGGTTTCGATAGCAAATGTTGAAATTGATCGTTTGAAGAAGGTCGGGACAGTCGATATTCGTGAGAATCAGATCCGATATAAAAGTAGCCTTAGCTACGTCTCTACGTACGCTCAGTAGATCAAGTCCAATTAATTTACAGCGGTTCTCGTAGTGAGGAAGATTTGAGGGATCATTCCAGGGCAGATTACGTAAAGCGAAACGAACAAATTTACGCTGGATCGCTTCGATGCGCTGAATACCGTTTTGATAGTAAGGCGACCATGTTATGCATGCATACTCGAGAATTGAGCGAACCAACGCACAATAGAGTGCCTTGATGCAATAAACGTCTTTGAATTGTTTCGTGACACGAAAAATGAATCCGAGAGTTCTAGAAGCTTTGGCGGTGACGTAAGATATATGATCCTTGAATGTGAGTTTACTGTCAATGATGACTCCTAGATCTTTGATTGCTACTACACGGCTTAAAATCACACTGCGCAATTTATATTCATAAACGACAGATGAACGTTTCCTCGAGAAGGATATAATGGAACATTTTTCAGGATTCAAAACCATTCTATTGTTATCACACCATTCAGCGAAAATGTCAAGCTGCTGCTGCAGGTACACTGCGTCATTAAGACAATTGACGGGCCAAAACAACTTGAAGTCATCGGCGTAAGAGAGTTTGTGGCACTCCAAGCAAAAGTTAACGTCGTTCAGGTAGAGAAGAAAAATGTAAGGGCCAAGATGACTACCTTGAGGAACACCCGATGATACTGGAAACGGAGAAGATACAGTGTCACCTATTTTCACTGACATCACACGGCCAGTCAGGTATGAACGTAACCAGTTCAAGAAGTTGCCGTGGAATCCGAGACGTCGGAGTTTAGCGACCGCTATTTCGTGGTTTATTTTATCAAACGCAGCTGAGAAATCTGTATAAATTGCATCAATTTGTTGACGTGACTGTAGAGAGCGAGCGATGAATGAGGTGTACAGTACCAGATTTGTTGAGGTAGATCGCTTGGGAACGAAACCATGTTGTTGATGTGAGATGTAACTACTGCATGCATGGGAGATGAATTCCAAAACTATGAGTTCAAATAACTTAGACACCGAACAAAGGCTGGCGATTCCTCTGTAATTCTTGACATTTTTCCTGCAGCCTTTTTTGAATACTGGAAAAACGAAAGAATTTTTCCATGCTTTTGGAAAATTTCCACATTCCAGTGATCGAGAAAATAGCGAACTTAGTGGCGACGATAGACTACCAGAGCACTTCTTCAACACAATGGAGGGGATACCATCTGGCCCCGGATTTGTAGAATTTTTTATTTCGCGACAAGCTAATTGTACTCTGCTAGGGCTAATGGTAGTGAGGGCGCAGACAGATGGCAGATGAGGTACATTTCTTGTTGCTTTGAAAACTTGATCGTTGTTGAGATTTTCGCTAACGAAAACACTGCTAAATTGTTCCCGAAACAGCGCACATATGCTTTCTCTGTTTGAGGCCTCAACATTATTGTGTGTCATCACAGAAGGTAGTC